>NW_028086933.1:9861074-10314379 GCF_014824575.4 Sturnira hondurensis
AAGTGTGATATGAAGCAATTTTAAAAATAGATTGTATTTTAATTGTATTTAAATTTCATTTGAGAAATTTATGTGAATGTAATTTATTAGTGTAATGATAGGGGCTTTAGTAGTAGTCTGAAAGATCATTTTCAACATAAGATAATTATATCTGAATTTGCTTTTTTGGCTTCAGGGAAAAATTGGCTTTTTTGCTATATATGTGTGTGTATATGTATATATATATATATATATATATATATATATATATATATATATGTATTTAAAGTAGTAAATTTGCTCAAGGTAAAAAGGATTCATGTTTAAATTGAATATTCTTGATATTAGTTGCTTATTAACATAGGTTTTTATTTACCTGACTGATTTAGTTATGTTTCTATCATATTTATACCCAGTTATGAAAAACCTCAGCCATCTCCCTGTAGATGTAGAATCAAATTATGAGCTATTGGCTATCATAGTAAGAGAAATCAACCCATTACATGTTTCCAAGGATGGGAGAGAATACATGTTACAGAAAGAACACTGAAATGAGTAAATTTGCCACAAAACCATGAGAAGCAAAATGTTTTTACCTTAACACAAAAGCACATAAACCATAGCTGTGTAAAAACTTAAAAAAAGCCTCTTAAAAGGCTTTTGCTAAAGTTGATTTTCATGAGTTTTAAACCATATTTTTCAAGGTCAAATGAACCATATCTATCATAGTGAAATTCAACTAAAATTAATGAGAGTTGCCTTCTTCGAGGCCTCAATTGTTCTTACCTAGATTGAATTATATACAGCATTTGAATTGTTGTTCTGTGTGTTATTGATATCTTACACTTCTGGATTAGACTCTCTTGGGCTTCTTATGGTCCATTATGAAACTTCCCATCATCTAGAACAAAAATCCAATAAAAATATTTTCAGTTAATTTTTTATTTTAGTAATTAACAATAATTAATATATAATTAATATTATTTATTCAAAGAACAATTATAAAATGCCTAATTTTAAATTTGTAATTGTTAGGATAATTTTTGGTAAATATGCCCATTTCAAATAAAGTGTATGTGTGTATATATATATATATATTTTTTTCCAGTTTTATTAAAATATTGTTTGAATGGGGCCAGCATTATAAAATATATATTTTTATGTTGCTATTAATACTTTTAAGTACATCTGAAAGCAAATAAACTATTTAAGGAAAATTTACTTTGAAAGGATGAGTCTCTCTTTAACACTGTCAAATAGAAATATATCAGCTACATATGTAATTGAAAATTTTCTGTAGTATATTAGAGATTAAACATGTATCTATTCAAATGCATTTTTTAATTCCTTTTTTTTTTACTGAATTTATTGGAGTGACACTGGTTAGCAAAGTTATACAGGGTCCAGGTGCACAATTCTACAACACATCATCCTAACACTGTATTGTATAGTGAAGTATATTATGAATGAAGGAGAAATGCTATAATTAGTTTCTTGATTTGAAATAGTGATGGGAATTTAATAAACAATAAAATGCATGCTTCTTCCTCATACCAGAATATCTATAGACCCTTGGGTAATCAGATAAATGATCTTGGTTAGGCTAAAGTGAATTCCATGAATGTATTAAATAAAAAATGTGAGAAATGAAGTATGGAATAAAATACTTATAAGGAAAAATTAACACATACTTAGAATAGTATTATCTTTCAAACACATTAGTAATATACTATTATTAGTGACAAATTATGCATTATTTTAGTATTAAGTCTTCAAAAAATAGTATGTATTTTACCCCTAACGTATATCTCAATCCATATCGCTTAGAGATTAAATGCTCAATGGCCATGTGTATCTAATGGTTACTCTATTCAACAAAGCAGCTATAAACTGTGAGATACAATAGAGTGAATCTGGTACCATTCTGAGAACTTCTGTAATCACACCATTATCTGAAAATGCTTTATGCTTTGTACTCACTTTCTGATCTGGTGGAAGTACTTGGTGGACTTAGACCCCTATCAATCGTGCATATTTTCATTCAGCCTCTGACTCCTTTATTTCAACTATTTTCTCCAAAACTGATTTCTTGGTTTACATTCTTCTCTGGTTGCCAATCTCTCCTTTAAACTTATTTTTTGGCTCTACCTTTCTTTTTTTTTAATATATTCTACTGATTATGCCATTACAGTTGTTCTATTCCCCCCCCCCATTCCCCTCCACCCTGCACACCTCCTCCCCCACCATTTCCCCCCTTTAGTTCATGTCCATGTGTCACAAGTTCTTTAGCTTCTACATTTCCCATACTATTCTTGCCCTCCCCCTGTCTATTTCCTACCTACCATCTATGCTAACTTTTCTCTGTACCTTTTCCCCCACTCTCCTCCTCCCACTCCCCTGTTGCTAGCCCTCCATGTGATCTTCATTTCTATGTTTCCACTCCTGATCTAGTTGTCCTCTTAGTTTGCTTTTGTTTTAGGTGTGGTTGTTAATAACTGTGAGTTTGCTGTCCTTTCAGTTTGTATTTTTCATCTTCTTTTTCTTAGATAAGTCCCTTTAACATTTCATATAATAAGGGCTTGGTGATGATGAACTCCTTGAATTTGATCTTATCTGAGAAGCACTTTATCTGCCCTTCCATTCTAAATGAAAGCTTTGCTGGATAGAGCAATCTTGGATGTAGGTCTTTGGATTTCATGACTTGGAATACTTCTTTCCAGCCCCTTCTTGCCTGTAAGGTCTCTTTTGAGAAATCCGCTGACAGTCTGATGGGAACTCCTTTGTAGGTGACTGTCCCCTTATCTCTTGCTGCTTCTAGGATTCTCTCCTTCATTTTAATCTTGGCTAATGTAATTATGATGTGCCTTGGTGTGTTCCTTCTTGGGTCCAACTTCTTTGGGACTCTCTGAGCTTCCTGGATTTCCTGGAAGTCTATTTCCTTTGCCAGACTGGGGAAGTTCTCCTTTATTATTTGTTCAAATAAGTTTTCCACTCGTGGCTGTTTCTTTCCCCCTTCTGGTACCCCTATAATTCGGATGTTGGAACGTTTAAAGATGTCCTGGAGGTTCCTAAGCCTCTCCTCATTTTTTTGAATTCTCATTTCTTCATTCCTTTCTGGTGGGATGTTTTGTTCTTCCTTCTGGTCCATTCCATTGATTTGAGTCCCAGTTTCCTTTCCATCACTATTGGTTTCCTGTGCATCTCCCTTCATTTCAATTAGTTTAGCCTTCATATGTTCCTCTAATTTGTGGCTAAAATCAACCAATTCTGTGAGCATCCTGATCACCAGTATTTTGAACTGTGCATCTGAAAGGTTGACTATTTCTTGGTCACTTGCTCTACCTTTCATTCAGGTTAGATGCTGTAGTAAGTGACTACTATGTAGTGGTAGTAGATTACTATTTCCTGACCTCTCTGACTGGACCCTTAATTTAGTTTGACCTGTGAATCATATGAGAAGGTATGATGCTGAGTTTTAAGGATTTCCTGTTTACTTTACTTTGAAAGTCAAGTTTCAGGGTGGTATTCCAGAAATATGCTTTTCTTCTTATACAAAACATGGTATGCAATTAAATAACAGAATGATAGGAAATCTAAAAAACAAAACAAAAAAACAATTACTCCATATGTAAATATTGATGTGCCAGCATTTAGATTCATGTAATAACAAAAATTTCCTTTTCAAATGTCTCCAAAATCTAAACTAATGCAACACGTATACTTTTTCACTCTTCAACTGTTTTAGCATGTCTAGATCATATAGCTAACACTTACTTGTCGAAAGAGTCCTCAGAAAAAAAACACAGAAGCTGAATGTAGCCTCTAGCCAAAACACCAGCTGGTACGCTGATACAGACAGGTTCCTAGAACACTCACCTAGCAGGGGGAGCCTGTACTACAAGGGGTCTGCTCTCCAGAAGATAATTCCACTTTGGGGCTGCCCCTGGTATATATCTGTGGTTCCTTATTAAGTTTTATAATTTATCAAGTAGCACACTGATAAACAAGGTATCTGTACAGACAAGTCTCTTCTTGTTGGCTTACTGTAAGGACATACAAAGGACTTAATACTAATAGAAGGCATAATTTAATCTGAAAAACATGACACGAACAACATAATTTCTGGCACCAAAAGACCTGATAATTATGACAGGTCATAAGTAAGTAAATTTACTTACAATTACAAGATTGTTAGAATATTTATGAGGACATAAGGTTAGGCATAGGCTAACTAGTAATCTTTTTGTTTACTTATCATTTGTTATTGCTTTGTCTTTAATTATTATATATTGAATAACTCTTGGGGAAATTGAAGTCTTAAAATTGCCTACATTTATGGAATGTGATACTTTGAAGAAAGCTTGATATTTGGTCATGCTTGACATAGTGGAGCAAAATAATTTGTTAGTTTTAAAGTGTCTGAGGACTCTGTTTTGCAGTTTAATTTATATGTTATAATCAAAGGAGGAGACATAAAGACAGTACAAGCTCACTTAAGGTAACCATTGACCTTTATCAAGGAAGATACTTGCCTAGGACAAGACTACCTACCGTGACTCACTTTTAGTTAAGAAATTATAATCTGAGACCATCTTATGAGGTTGCTTTTGGTCTCTGAGTCTGTAAGGTTGCCATGCAGGCCTCCCCTGAGTTTGTCAGATAGAGCACGTGGCCTTTTGCTGTTGTTGCTGCTGCTGTTCACAGTCTGGAACTCAACAACCTCTCCAAGCCAGAAGGCTTTGTGCTCATATTGGTGAGGTTTAATCACCCAAGGGTATCCTTTTCTTTATTAGGTTTCACATACTGACATCTAATAGACTCCCGGCATTATTTAGATGATGGTTTTGAGAAAGATGAAAAGGGATGAGAGCATAATAGAGAGCCATGGGAAAGGATAAAATTTATTTGAGCACTTTAAGAGTTAAGGTATGTCATTTTAGTAAATTAGAACTATTCTACCAAACATAGTTTGAAAGAAAATTAACATTGCCTTAATTTATTCACACATTCTAAAATGGAACATGGATATGTGACATTAAATGAACATGTTTTGAAAGGTTATTCATTTTTAGTTTTCATCTTGATGCTCATTCCTGTGATCACCAAGAATTTAAAAGATTATATGTGATTTAGCTCAGAAAATATACAGAATAATAAGTGAAAAATAAAATCTGTTTAAAGGGCTCTAAGTATAGAATGACACAGAGGCCGGGGCTCTGAAAAATGCAGCCATTGCTTCTATGTGTCAACATGGAAGATGCTTGGTAACTGAACCAAAATTCTTGTACTGAACAAAGAAATGGGTGTGGTGGAAGTTGAGTGTCTTCTCATATAAAGACATATGACAAAAAGTATAAAGACAGATCCAGACATACAGACACATTAGTATGTTCTCTTATTATAATTGTGGGTACTTCATAATTTCCAGGGAGAAAAATCATCTGTAACCTTAAAGAAAAGAAGGAGAATTTTTCAGAATAGAGGCTAGCTGTTAGAAATCCATATCGCATGATCCTGTATATCTATACGCTGAACCAGTTACAGATGCTCATGGTACCCCAGAGAATGTAGAATATTTTTTATAATTTCATGGAGACGTAAAATTCTTTTAAGAAGAAGTAGCCATCTGTTAAAGAAATCAAATTTATAGTAAAAACCTTACAACAAGACAACTTCAGATACAGATTTCTTCCAGGGACAAATGTCTAGCAAATATTTAACAAAGAAGCACTCATTCTCCACAGTCTCTTCCAAAGATTAGAAAGAGGAGGAAAACACGTCCAACTCATTTTATGAGGCCAGCATTTCCTAATGTTTTACAAGGCAATATAAGAATATTACAGACCCAAGTCCCTTGTCATCAAATACACAAAAACTCTCAACAAAATTAGCCGCTTAAATCCACCAATATGAAGAAAGAACACATGGGGTTGTCTAAAGACAAAAGTTTATTCAACATTTGAAAATGAATCAATATCATTCAGAGTATTAGCAAACTAAAGAATAAAAATTACCATATCAATATTTGCAGAAGAAGCACTGAACAAAATTCATCATTAATTCAAAATAACTCTGATTAATTTGGATATCCATGGAAGAAATTTGGAATCAAAGAGAAGTTTCTTAGCCTGGTAAAAAATTTGCAAAAATCCTACAGCTAATATATTCAATAGAAAAAGATGAAATGATTTTCTTTAAGATTCAGAATAGGACAAGGATATTTTCCCTCATCACTCCAGTTTAACATCTTACATAAAGTCCTAGCCAGGATAAGTCTAGAAAAATAAATGGAAGGCATGACTGTCTACACAGAAGCTACTGGAGAATCTGGAGAAAAATATTAGTTATACATTATCAAATTAAATATTTTGGTCTTTGAAAGACACTGTTAAGACAAGTAAAACAGTCACAGATTGGGAGAAAATACTTGCAAATAAAATTTCTGACAAATAAACTGTACCCATGCACATAAAGATCTCTTAAAACTCAATAGCCTGACAACAGTAAATCCCAACTGAAAAATAGGAAAAGATTGGAAAAGACACTTTACACAGAGGATATACAGATAGCAAATAATTATATGAAAAGATGGCCAGCATCTTTAGTAATCAGGGAAATGTGCATCGAAAAATCAGTGAGATACCATAGTGAAGCTATTAGAATGACCACATACACACTCATGGGCACTCACACACATACACAAAAATCAAATTTGGTAATTCCAAGTTTTCATGAAGATGCAGACAAATCTTAACTCCCACACTTTGCTAGTGAATGTGCAAAATTAACAGTGACATTGGAAGGCACTTTAGCAGTCTGTTATGTGGTTAAACACATAGTAACCCCCTTGTAGAGATAGGAAAACTTTGTTCCCAGACATAGCAGTATGTACATGTTCATAGTAGCTTTCTTCATAATCACCAATAAGTGGAAACAAACCACCTTCAGTCAGTTTATGTAGAAGGATCCACTGTTCATCTACAAAGGAATGAAGTATTGTTTCGAAAAACAACAATAATAAATCTTAAAGGATTTAAGTGAAAGAATCCATGTTTAAAAAGTTACTTATTATAATATTCTATTTTTGAGATATTCTGGGATAGAGGAAACTATAGGGTGGGGCTGACTACAAAGGGGCACCCAGAGGAGGTTTTGGCAGTGGTGAAACTCTACAATGACAATTTGTGATGTGGAATACATGACTGTATACAACTGTCAATGCACAAGTGCATGCCGCAGCATACATTTCATATGGTATGTAAATAAGACCAGGGCAAAGGCCCCCAGGTGGCGGAGGGCCTGGGCACCAGAAGTGGGTGGAGCTGAGGCACGGCAGGGGGCGTGCCCCTACCCACGCCCCCAGACACTGCTACCTCTTGCTCATAGCCTGGCTCTCTCCACAGCTCGCCATGGATGATGCTGCTATGCTCCGGGTTGGCAACACTCCGGCCTGTGCAAGGTTGGTTTCCAGGGCAAGAATCCCTCTTCCTTTCTACTATGGGACACCTGCAGCACCAGGTAGGACAGCCAGCCTGGGGTCTAATATGGTGAGTGGGACCTCTCCTCCTCGAAGCACATGGAGAGATAAGGCCCGGCTCCTCTATAAGAAAGGCCTTAATTAAAACTATGCAACATTCTGAAAATATATCAAGCAGGGTGTGAAAAGAGTTTAGGTGGAATGCAGAGTTATATAAGATGACCTGCATAACCACAGGGAAGGGCATGGAGAAGAAAGCAAAAGTAAGTAACTTTGGAAAGCACTTCAATTGGTTATTCGGGGGCTAAAGGCAAAAATAAGTTTTACACAAACACTGTACTCTGGTAGTTAAGTTAGTTTTTCACAGAGGTCTGTGTTAGCATTTACAGAACTAATTTATATTTATGCTATAGTTGATAAAGTGTGTAAATATATTGTACCTAGTGAGAGACTGGTTTCTCTTTGAAAGAAAAAAGTTATAAACAAAAGAGGGTGCTAGAATCCACTCTGATATTGGATTGGAGTTAGAGGTTACAATATGTAACCTGTGTATATGCAATATGTCTGTGTATGTATGTGTATGCGAATCTCGTATATAAATATGCACACTTATGCAGACTGATAGATACAAAACAAACAGATGTGTATGTGTTTTCAAGATATTGTATTAGAATATATGTGTGTGTGTGTGTGTGTATGTTTACTCATTAAACACAAATGGTTTGATGAATAAAACCCAATGGATTAAATGCTGATATCCAATAAAATAAATCATGCCTCTATGAAGAAGTTAACTGATTCCAGCACTGGGTCAGAGAGAATACAAAATAACATGGAGCATCTTACAACTTCTAAAAATAAGGAAGTGATCAGGAAGAAATAAAAGATGCCATTAGTATCAAAGGGCATAAGCCAACATTAAAGAGCTTCCAATGGTCAATGCTGGAACAAATATATTTCCATTGAGCACATCCCTTTCTCACTCTTCTCTTCATACAAGGGGAGGATTCAGTGATGAGGATTATTTATTATTCAGTTTAACCATAAAAATATGTAATAACCTCTCTATGTAAATAATACTTGCAAGAACTACCATTTACAGAACTTCTCCTCGAAGTAAGAGGGAGATCACATGTATTACCAAACTGGTAAAAAATGGCAGATCATTGATAGAGATATAAAATATCATCTAATTTAACTTTCAACAATTGAGTTACAAAGGCTCACAATTTATACAGAAGAAAACAAAGATATGGGAAAGTTTAGAAATTTGCTTAAGTCACTTGGTTGATGTGGTAGAGTGAAAATTCAAAGTTTAAGTATTCTCTACTCTAAAATGTACTTTCAACATTTGAATTCCAAGATTTTAAATAATGAAGGATTTATGTCATGTATAGAATGAAAATCTCTTTGGTGTTTTCCCTACCAGAGCATTCATTTAATCCATTATTCTCTTTATAATTATGTGTGGTAAACCTAATCAACAAAGAAATGTATATGATCAAATAAAAACCAATGTAATATTAGCAACAAAAATTAAACATTGGAACTAAGCATTAATTGCTACTACAATGAATATTTACTCAACAAATATTTCTTATACATTTATATACTTATCACTATTTTAGGAAATAGAACATATGAATTTTTAAAAATTAGAAATTTTTGCCTTCATGGAGTTTACCTTCTAGTGGGCCTATCTGGGCAATAAACTAAATGACCAGTTCAAAATGATCCTGATGACTTTTGCCAAAAATGTTGGATGTGATCTCTTTACAGTATCCACATTTTCTCATAGTATAAAGTGCCTGTTCCTTGAAGCAATTTGTTTTTTCTGATGTGGACTATTTAGATACCTTTCTGAACTTAATATTTAGAGACTTTATATTAACAGAGGTTTGGGAGATATGCCTGTTTCAGTCTATATCCGTGGTGTCCAAAAGGATGTCTCCACACAGTTCTGTTTGTTGAAAACTAGTAACTATCATGAAACAAGTGGAAAAAAGATATCTCACAATATTCAATGCTAGTAGGATTGATGGTATAGGGAAGTAAATGTTATATTTACTGCAATATTAAATAGTGTCTTACCATTAAGGGGAAACCTGTCTTTGTTTTGAAGTGTTTCTTTTAAGTACTTGAGGTATGATTTGGGAAACAAGATGACTGAGGACAGTGTTTCAGAAAAGGATGAACTGTTTGCATTGAAATAAGGGGGATATTTAGGATATTTTTACTCAAGGGTTTGAAGGAACAGAAAAGATAGAGAAGATGAAGAAAATAGCTTGAATAAGATGACCTAAGTGGATGTTAAGAAAAGCTAAGCCTATTGCTATATTTGAACTTATTTGCATTCCTAGAAAATGGGCACATCTGTAATGACATCAGTGATATATGTGGATAACGATTCTGAATCGAAGTAAGAGGAAGATCACGTGTATTACCAAACTGGTAAAAAAGGAAACAGTATGTTTTGAAGTGAAAACTTGAAATAAGAATTACAACGAGCCAGGAGTAATTTATTTTTAGATTTTTACATTTTTTACTAGAATGTTTCTTGTGTGAAAGTTACTGTTTTCAGATACTTAGGCTTAATCTGACTTTTCAGTTAAAAATATATATATAGGCTATACTTTATGATTATTTCCTTTGGATTGTTTAACATTTCCTAGTTAGTAAAGTATACATACTTTTGCCTTATGACTCATATAAAATCTAATCATTAACCTGAAGAATGCCCATTCTCTTCCATAATCATTAGTCATTTAGTCTGTTATTTGGAATGATGAATTTCATGATTCTTATTCATTATATTTCTGTGTGAATTTTCTGGGGATTTCTGTTTTCATCATGATTTGCTCTGAACACATATTAGAAATTAATTTTTAAAAGTTTTCTGTAAGGTAAACTTTGTTATAAGGTATACACTCAATTGAGCAAAAAAAAACATCTATTTGTAAATGAGCAACACATTTTAGATGAACATTTTCATAGAAAAACTTAACAGTCATTTAGAACTTACACAGGCAGATGCTCACCAATTTGTATCTTCTGTCCCTAAGCACCTGTGACACTATTCAGATGAGACAACTGTAGTCAGTGATAAGGAACGTGGTCTCTGGAGCCGAACAGTGAGGATTTTACTGTGTTTCTGTCACTCCTTACTAGCTCTGTGACCTTGAGTGATGATGTATTTTTGGTTGCCTATACTTCAGGATAGTCATCTGTACATAGTGAGAAAAAATCGTTGTGAAGATAGCCTAACATAAAACATAACACATCTCTTAAAAGTACCCAGTGCCTAGTAAGCACTTAATAAATGTTTGGTATTATTAACATCATTATCATTGTCTTAATACTCATCAGCAGCATCAGCATCACTGCTTTCTTGATTAGTCAGATACTTTTGACTTTTGACTGAGTTAAGAGAGGATTCCCCTCCCTCATCCCAAAGTTTTGTAAGCATAGTATCAAGGAGAGAGAGAGTGAGTGTGTAGTGAGACACTGTAGGAACACATTTTGGGATGCTAAAATCAGATAATCATCTCCCATTGCCAAAAAATGATGAAAAGGTATGTGGCCTGTAGGTGAATATGTTGTCTGAATTTTACAATGTTTTCCTCTTCACTGCCACTACCCATTTATTACTTAATAGCAGTATATGATTTCTAAAACCTTAATCTCCAGGTGTCTCCTTTTAAAAATGCCATTAATTCACTTGTACATCAATTTAATCAACAAATAATTGTTGGAAGTTAATGGTGAACAAGAGTAGGATGGTTTAAAGAGGCATGAAACAAGCCCTGGCTCAGCGGATTGAGTGCCTACCTGTAAACCAAAAGGTTGCCAGTTCAATTCCCAGTCAGGGCACATGCCTGAGATCCAGCCAGGTCCTCAGTTGGGCTCATGTGAGAAGCAACCAATCCATGTATCTCTCTTGCATGTTGATGTTTCTCTCCCTCTTTTTCTCCTACCCTTCCCTACTCTAAAAAAAAAAAAAGACTACAGTCTTTATGGATCCTATCAGTCTGCTACCACATTCACTACCTTTTTGCTACCTTAACAGCCACTGTACATTGTCAACTTACATTGCACTCTTAGCAGATTTTACAGTCTTCTTTAACAAAAAAAAAAGGCATAAAAGAAAATGAGTTATCAAGAAGTTGAAAAGAAAAGACATGTTAAAAGAAAAAAAATAGAAAAATGGTGCCCTGGATGGTGTAGCTCAGTGGATTGAGCACAGACCTGCAAGCCAGAGGATAGCGGTTCAATTCCCAGTCAGGGCACTGGGATTGCAGGCCAGTTCCTGCAACTTTGGCCAAATATTTTAATGGTGCCAGTGGATTTTTAATGTTTCAGGGTTGCAGGCCAGTTCCTGCAACTTTGGCCAAATATTTTAATGGTGCCAGTGGATTTTTAATGTTTCTCGAAATGTTTGATTTCCACATTATAATTTTACATTTTCTTGAGAAGATACTCTTTGTGGGGCAAGGCTTATATAATCTTATTGATTTAAAAATTAGTTTTATATGAAGAACAGAAATAGAACCTGGGATTACTATGTATGAAGAAGAGCAAAATTCAGAAAGTTTATTACGTAAAAATAGTCCAAAAGGGCAATTCCTTATTGTTTATGGGAGAGACCAGAGGAATCCTCAGGAGATAGCTTACAGATGTGAAAAACTTGATACAGGGAGTGGTACAAAGTAGGAAAATGAACATGTTTAAGTCATGCTTTTACAAATATATGTATGTATAATATGTTTTGGAATAATCAGGCATTGTGATACTTAGTTATTTGTCCATTTCCTACATGCCTTGAGTCATGCCTGCCCTCAGGTTGTACATCCAATGAACATAATCCTGGCTGCATAAGTTTAGAAAGGACATGGTGGTCCTTAAAACTGCATTGATTCTCTGCCCTATCATGAATCAGCTTGGCCCAGAACCTTTATGAATTGACCCAGGGACCAGAAAAACAATTGATGTTATACATAAAAGTAATATTTCAAATTCTGAAATGTAGTATTTATGAAATCAGTAAATATATCTGGTGTTACTTATTTGAACCTTGTTATATCCTTCTTTCTCTGTTTTTCCAACTCCACTCTCTTGTCTCTTTTACGTAATGTACTAATGTTGTCTTTCCAGCTTTTATATTTTATATCAATTTCTTATTTACATATGATTATACCCCTTAGTATAGTATCTCACTCTAACTTTGAATAACTTTTTGTTTAAATAAGAATTATAAGATAATGGGCTACAAGTCACAAGTCATAGATCCTGCAGTTATCACATGGCTAGCTGGGGCCTGTGCCCCTTTCCTCTCTTCACTGGCTTCCGTAGTAATGCTTCCTGGGTTTCTACAGTTAAGAGAGAGACCATTTGTTCACCAAAATGTCAGGATTTTGACTGGCTGCAAAAGTCTTCCTTACCATGCAGCCAGGAATGTCCGTATCGAAACTAACCTAGGAGGATTTTGCAAAGTCTGAAATTAAAATAACTCCTAAAGTGTCTGTCATTTTTTATGTTCTCCTTATAAACAACAGAGTTGGCCTTTGTGTGTGTGTTGCGGTGGGTAGTGGGGATGGAAAGGACTGAATGTACCTTCATTAGGAGAAGCAGAGCTTGCTGTTGCAACTTTAATTCTTTGTCTTGAGAGAACCTATCTTCTTCTTGTAAGTTGCTATCTGTGACCTTTGAAATTCACTCAAGAATACTGAAGAATCCAAGTGTTCCAGAACACATAGGGCTTCAGGGCAACTTCAAAAAGTTGAAAATGCATATCCTTCAACTTTTATGCTTATGTATTTTTGTTTTATTTTTTCAGTGATTTTGTGTTTTTCTGCAAGAATACTTGTTTAATAGGATCTATATAATTTCAATAAAACCAATTTATTTTGCTGATGTTAAGGTACTTTCAGGTTTAAAAGGTTTTGGCCTCCATCAGATTTATGCTGATTTCATTTTAATATAGATCTATTATAGTACTTATTTTGCTATTTTAGTTCATATTTGACTTGTATCTCAAAAAACAGATTATTAAATACTGAATCCATGATTCAGTAGTCAACATGATTTGCTCACTCCATGTTCTCCTTTCCTGCTGTCTCTTGGTTATGTTGCTCTTAAAAGCTGTGCATACTGGGTACGGCCTTCTCCCAGGCAAGTCTCCAGAGTTAATCAGTGCTAGGTGGACAATGTTAGAAATTGATTTGAGGACTTTTCTCTTTGCATATTCATAGCAAACAGGTTACCTTCTTCTGTGCTTATTTTATTAGAACTCAAAAGTGGCCCTTTGAGTTCTAATAGAACTCAAGCATTACCCAAAAGTAGTTTATTTGACTCTATTTCTCACAGAAATACAAGGGAGAAAAAAATGAATGTTCGGGATGACTGCTCAAGATAGGAAGGTAAACCACCATTCACAAAATGAGTTCCTTAGAATATACCATGTTTTTGGAAATAATTTCTGGTGTGGACCAAATCTAAATACTGCTCTTTGAAAAATCATATTCAACTATGAAATAGCAAAAATTAAAATCATGTGCCTGATGTTCAGGCTTTGATGTCAATACACTGTTATACCTTGAGACCCCCCTCACTTTATGAAGATTTGATTCATTTTTTCTTTTTCTTAAGAGAGGGAGGGAAACATCAAAGTGTTGGTTGCCTCTCATGTACCCCTCCCCACACTGGGGGCTGGCTCATGACCCAGGCATGTACCCTGACTGGGAATTGAACTGGTGACCCTTTGGTTTGCAGTCCAGTACTCAATCCACTGAGCTACACCAGTCAGGGTAGATTTTATTTTATTGACAGACACTATCCAGATATAATTTTGAAGTAATTTTATGAGTACATGTGCTTTCAGGTTATTACCCATTATGTTGTATAAAATGGCACTAATTTTTGTTAGATGTTTATACCATGGATTGTGTTATTTTGTCTTGTAAATTAAGTATGCAGTTGATCTAACAGAAGTCTGGAAAGCCTCAGTAGAGATAGTACTATGGGCTGTGTTTTATAAATGGAAAATTAATAATAGGTGTAGGACTACTTAGTTACTTTGAATTAAGGTACAATACCAGGTTACTCTCTTGTCTAGAAGTTTAATAATAGGTGAATATCCACTAGAGAAATTATCATACAATCTATAATGGTTCTTAGATAAAGAATGAATCAATGAAATGTTACTAAGGCCAATGATGAGTATAGTATTTAAAATGTTTTTTGGCCCTGGCTGGTGTAGCTCAGTGGATTCAGCGTGGGCCTGCGAACCACACGATTGCAGTTCGATTCCCAGTCAGGGCACATGCCTGGGTTGCAGGCCAGTTCCCAGCAGGGGATGCAGTTCCCGGCAGGGGGCGCACGAGAGGCAACCATGCATTGATATTTCTCTCCTTCTCTCCTTCCCTTCCCGTCTAAAGATAAATAAATAAAATCTTAAAAAAACAATAATAATAATGTTTTTTTGGAAATAGTGAAATTTTGCTTCCTAGCTAATTCTTTTTAAACTTGTAGACTACATATCTCCGATATTATTGTTAACAGACATCCTCATAGCAAAGGACAATAAAGGATTACTAATTGGGTGTGTGTGTGGGGGGGAATTCCAGATTGTAGACTCTAGAAAAATAATTTTAACCTAGTAAGACAAAATACCAGTTTGTCCCAAAATGTTAGAGTTTCACATAATGTGCAATGTCAAAAATGTATGAATACAGAGACATTTAATTTAGAAGTAGCATGTGGTAAAGGAAGTATATGAACTCCAGAATTACAATTTTTACACTCAAACACCAAGAAAGTATGTCACATGCACAGGCCACCTTCTTAGGTGGTAGATAAAGATCAAAATAAAGGAAAATAATCCCAGAGCCTATAAACTTTCAGATAGTTTGGTTTTTCAGACAAAATATATGAAAAGCTAAATATAAATAAAAGATCACAAGGTATTACATGAAACAAATGCTTTGATATCATAAAAGAATCACTCAGACCTCACATACAAATTAAAATGAAGTATTGCACTAAAGGAAAAATGTTTTTGGTGGCAGCATTACAAGAGAAAATAGACAATTAGATAACTTCATCAGATATCCAACACTTTGTGCTGGCAACAACACTATTACTGACAGCTGTCACTTAGGAAACTTAGCAGGAATCATTCTGGTTTTTTTAAAGATTTTATTTATTTATCTTTAGAGAGGAAGGGAAGGAAAAAGGGAGAGAAATATCAATGTATGATTGCCTCTCGTGCGCCCCCCTTCTGGGAACTTCCCTGCAACCCAAGCATGTGCCCTGACTGGGAATTGAACCGTGATCCTCTGGTTTGCAGGCCCACACTCAATCCACTGAGTTACAACAGCCAGGGCTCATTCTGTTTTTAATTGTTTAGACTGACCTCTGAGTTTAAAAGAAAGGCAGCTCTATGGTAGCATTTTAACACTTTACCATTCTGCATTAGAGGACATTCATCTTCTTTAATAAAGCATTGTCCTATTCATATTAACATTTCAGCAACTAAACTAGTATTCATGTAAGTGAAGTAATTTTATTTAAATTGTCAGCTTGAAAGTAATGTTTTAATGAATGTTATTAACAAATGCCCTTGCCTGTCCTGTCCACCACAAATTATGTCTGTAAGAGAAAGAAAAAGATATCGGTAATTCAGAGACATAGATTTCAGCTTTCTCCTGAAGACTGGTTTATAGCTGGGCATTTTAAATGCCAGATAAAAATGCCACACAGAGTGAAGATAACACACACACCACAAGCAATAGAAAAAATCTAAAAAGAAGCATGGTGTGCCAAATGACAGAATAAAAAAAATCTTCTCTTCCTATTTGGCCTGGAGAAAACTCCCAGCTTTAGTCTCCCAAGGAGCAGAATCTATATGAAAAGCAATTCAAAAAAGAATGCTGAGAATTGTATCCTAAGGTGTAGAGGTGCCTTGGGGCTGCTGTAGTTGACAGTGAAAAATTGTTTTGAAACACAGTATCTTGACCCTTTTCAACCTATATGAATTCTAGGTTCCCAAGATACTGCCCAGTCCTAGGTGCTCTCCAATTTCTACTTTGCTTAAAAAATACCATATGATGAAATTCTAATTTCATAATGTCATTGCTAAAACTGTTTCTCTGGACTTCATGTGTTTGGCAGATATTTGTGGTGATTAGAAAAGTCCTAGTAATTGAGTCTCTATTTAATTGATTTTTTCAGAGGGGACAGAGAAAGAGAGAGAAACATCAAAACGTTGACTTATGCTTTATCGGATTATTCCTGTGTGTGCCCAGACCAGGGACCACAACCTTGGTGTATGGAGATGATGCTCTAGCTGTACTACCTGGCCTGGGGGAGCAACTGAGTTTTAAATCTCCTTTTAAATTCTAGGCCCTTGTGCGGGTCATTACCAAAAATAGTGGCTGTGTACAGGAGCGAGAAGAAGTTAACATAGACTACTTTAACCCAGGAAAAACGAGGTCTATGCTCCTGAAACACACCGCAGCAGAGCTCTCGGGGGGTAATAGAACAACTAGTCTCACAGACATACCCAGCTCTTATACTACGTGAAGCTCCAGTAAGCCTTCCTGCATCACCCCTGCTCTATCAGTCCAGGATACTGCTTCGTATTCTTCCCAAATTGTGTAAAACACAAAATATCCAGCCTCTAAGCACATCCAAAAAAAAAAGCTGATTTTTTAAATGATTATTTTAGATGATGTCATTTTAATAACAGCTTGCCACTTTGGGTTTTGAGTTTAACCTCTTTTGTCAATCTGAATTCACAGTTCTGAGCTTGTTCTTCTGTACCTTCAGTAATAGATTTAGAAATATTTTTCTGTTGTCTGGGGAAATAATACTCTTCTTTAAACTTTAATGGTCTCTGGTTGGACAAGGAATACCCAATTTCTAATATGTCTGCCTGATTGAATACCAGTGATTAAAATCAAATATTTCCTCTTAAATCTTTCTCTGTGTATATATATATATATATATATATTGTGGTTTTGCAAAACAGGGGCCATCATGGTAAAATAGCCATCAAACCAATGTGGTTCTCTTTTAAATAATAGGAAGCATTTTGGAACAAACAGTAATACATCAACTAATGATATCAGGGTTTGTTTTTTTCTTATTTTCTCATCCATAATATAATTAATTCTTTCTAGCAGTTTATCCTATTTGTGAGGTTTAAAAAAACTGATTTCAAGAAACAAAGCAAATAGTGCCCATTAAAAATTATTTAAGTATTGTTCAAGGACAGTTTTTTGTCTTTTACTCCCATCCCAGCCCACCCCTCCAGTGCTCCCTACCTCCCTCCCATTTCCACCCCCCTTAGTTGTTGTCCTTGTGTCCTTTATACTAGTTCCTGTAAATCCTTCTCCTTTTTCTCCTGAAATTCCCTCCCCTCTCCCCTCTGGTCCCTGTCAGCCTGTTCTGTATTTCAGTGTCTTTGGTTATATTTTGCTTGCTTGTTTGTTTTGTTGTTTAGCTTGCTGTTAAAGGTGAGATCATATGGTATTTGTCTTTCAACACCTTGCTTATTTCACTCAGCATAATGCTTTCCAGTTCCATACATGCTGTTGCAAAGGGTAGAAGCTCCTGCTTTCTCTCTGCTGCATAGAATTCCATTGTGTAAATGTACCATAATTTTTTGATCTATTCATTTACTGACGGGCACCTAGGTTGCTTCCAACTCTTGGCTATTGTAAATTGTGCTGCTATGAACATTGGGGTACGTAGGTTCTTTTGGATTGGTGTTTTATGGTTCTTAGCATATAATCCTAGCAGTGAAATTGCTGGGTCAAAAGGCAGATCCATTTTAAGGTCTTACCATAATGTTCTCCAAAAAGAGTAACTTTGGAACCCAGTGTTTACAATTTCTTTGGGAATGAATGCCCTTGGTGATTCAGAATGATTATAAATAAGTACTTCAAGTTGAAATTTAGGATGACTTTTGTGGGTTGAAAAACTTATAAAATCATGAAGTACCCTTAGTTTACTGTGTTTAAACTTTCAAAACTCATCTTTTTTATATGAGGTAAATATTCTAAAAGTACAATAGTTATTAATTATTGTTATTCTTTGAGCATCCCTCATTTCAAAACAATTTGTCTTTTTGTGTGCAGCCTGCCTTATTTATTCATAAGTAAAAGTAAAAGATAAAGGCCTTCTTCAGTCCATTCTTTGTTTTCATGCTGTTTTTACTCTATCATATTGTCACTGTTTATTAGGTCTCTTGTTTGATTTGTCTGTATGGAAGCTGTGTTTACAGGCCATCTTATTTATTTCTTTTCCTCTGCAGTGTGTGTTGTATTAAGAGCACTTTATGAGTGTGGCCTAATAAATGTTTTACTGAACAAAGCTCTCACATTCATAATCCTATTTAGAAAATAGCACTTTTGAGATTAGGCATTAAAGTGGAATTTCACTTTCATTGCTCTGGGTTTTATAGTTTGTTTTGCTTTTTTCCAATTCCTCAATTATAAAATTCAGGCAAAGAGTGTTTTTTTGTTTGTTTGTTTTACTGAAGAAATTGTGTGTGTGTGTGTGTGTGTGTGTGTGTGTGTGTGTATTAGAGAGGGAGAATTGTATTGTAAAACCATGATGAAGGTAAATATTTTCAGAATAACAGTTAACAAAACCCCAAAATATCTGAACTGAAAGTTCTGGGCTTTGTCCAGGTTTATATCATGATTCTACCACTAAATATCTATGTTTTTCCACAAAGTAATTTCTTTTATCAGATTTCCCCATCAGTAAGTGTGGATATCTCTCTTATAATATTTTTATGAGTCAGCTTGACATAACCCATAAAATTACTTATCACAGTGCTCCCCAGGGTAGTTATTGTTAATGCCTAAAAAATACTTTCATTCATTAAAATATCACAAGGGAAAGGATGCTGGTAAGTATATGTCCATGTGAATTTCTTTTTTTGTTAAGGAAGCACAGTAATGACTAAACTTTATTGCCAAGAATAATAACATAGCTTTGATACATTCCAGTGTTAGATTTAACTCAGATTTCTTACCTGAGCTGAGACAGAAACATTATTTAATCTCTTTGGCACCAGTGCCTCCTGAGTGGCAGGGCTCTTTGTTCAATATATTGATAGGAGAATCGCATCACTGAATAGTTCAGTAGAAACCAGTGCAGAGATGGATTAACAATGTCTGACATGGCAAAGGGCCCAAGGCAACTCACATTCAGTGTGTTCGCTGACTTGGTTCCAGGCATGGTCATTTCTCCTCTTGTTTTTTCCACATTCCAGGCCACTCTGAGGGAAAAGAGAAATATATACAGCAGCTAAGTAATTATACATATTCTTGAATTCCTCCTGGAAACAAAAACAGAGGAAAAAATCAAAATACAACATTACTTCTACCTTTATCATTTTTAAAATGCTTTAAAATGCTAAATTCTCCACATTCAGATAAAGGAACTCCACACATCCCTTTTTTTTAGAAACTGTAGGCATTTCTTTTATTCACAGCTGAGATGCTGACTTCCAGAGTAGAATATTGTCTTCTAGTTTATAACCCGGCAACCAGGTTTTTTGATTAATGAGAAGTTACCTTTTCTCTCCTGCCCTTATTCTATTTTGTTATTGTGATTGCTTGTTTTGTTTTTTATTTTGTTTTTAACCTTTTGATTTTTGTTTTTAAGGGGCTCTATTACAGTTCTCTTATTCTTCCCTCAGTATTTTAATGGCCTTGATCCTGTGTTGTCTTAAGATGTGTAATGTCTTCAAGTATTCTCTAGCCCCATTGTCTGTTATAGTTCATTTGAAGTTGGAAGTGCCTACTTACGTTCAGTTCTTTCACCTTGCTCATGCCATCTGGGAGAATATTCTACTCATGAAAAGCTGGTGCAACGTGACAGGGATATCTCTTAGCAGACTTCCACAGCCCCTGACTTTAGCCAAACTACCCTTTTCCACTTTGCTTGGTGAAGACCCATATTTATTTAAGAATTTAGCAGGTAGGTGAATACTCACTTTATTAATGGGGATCTTCAGGATTCTAACATATCATGGTATTTCACATGTGCTAATTCAAAGTTCTTAACAGTTTGGGTGTTTTGGCCATACCCCATTTTATGGCAGAGTTCTCTACCTCACAAATCTTCTAGGAATGCAAACAGTCTGTAAGTTTCTTCTGTCAGATGAAAGGCTCATTGCATTCTGACATTTACTTTTGCCATGTTTCTTTGTATCAGTGGGTCTCTGAAGAGATTTTTTAAATTATCATTTTGGGGGCTTCCAGTCAAGACGGAGGCATAGGTAGATATGCTTCACTTCCTCACACAACCAAAAGAGGATAACAACCAATTTAAAAACACAGAAAAAAACCCTAGAACTGCCAGACAATCTAGCTGTATGGAAGTCTGACAACCAAAAAGTTAAAGAAACATTCATCCAGAATCGTAGGTGGGGCAGAGAAGGCAGCCAGCATGGAAAGGATATGTGGCAAGGGGGCAGCTGGCAGACCAGGCAGGCAGGCAGTGGTTGGTAGACTGGGCAATTCCACATTTGTATGAAGATAAAGTGGGAGGAACAAACGGGGAGCAAGACAGACCACGCAAACCAGGGTTCCAGTGTGAGGAAAACAAAGCCTCAAAACCTCTGGCTATAAAAATGTAAGAGGGTTGTGGTGGTGGGAGAAGCTGCCAGTCTCACAGAAGAGTCAGTTGGAGGGGCTCACAGGAATCTAGAATGTACATAAGCTCACAGAACTGGGAATCAGCACCATGGCAGCACATGAAAGGATGTGATTTGCATGTGTGAAGCAGGGGAAGTGATGCAAAGTGGGATGAAAGCTGAGGAAGCAGCACTGTTCCCTTGCCGACACTTCCCCCACATACAACACCACAGTGCAGCAAAGTGGGTTGCCCTTCCCTAGCAAATACCCAAGGATCTGCTCCTTACAACATTACAGGTACATGGAGATAAAGAAATATTGCCTAAATGAAAGAACAGATCAAAACTCCAGAAAAAGGCCCTGGCTGGTGTAGCTCAGTGGATTGAGCACGAGCCTGTGAACCAGACAATTGCGGTTCGATTCCCAGTCAGGGCACATGCCTGGGTTGCAGGCAAGTTCCCCCGCAGTGGCCAGTTCCCAGCAGGGGGTGCACGAGAAGCAACCATACATTGATGTTTCTCTTCCTCTCTCCCTCCCTTCCCCTCTAAAGATAAATAAATAAAATATTTTAAAAAAATAATAAATAAATAAATAAATAAATAAAACTCCAGAAAAAGAACTAAGTGGTGAGAGTATAGACAGCCTATCAGATGCAGAGCTCAAAACACTGGTGATCAGAATGCTCACAGAAATGACTGAGTATGGATGCAAAATAGAGGAAGCAGTGAAGTCTATACAAAGTGAAATAAAGCAAAATATACAGGGAACCAACATTGAAGGGAAGGAAATCAGTACTCAAATCAATGATTTGGAACAAAAGGAAGAAATAATAAACATTCAACCAGAACAAAATGAAGAAACAAGAATTCAAAAAAAAAATGACAAGAGGCTTTGGAACCTCTGGAACAATTTTAAATATTCCAACATCCAAATCATAGGAGTGCCAGATGGAGAAGAGGGACACCAAGAGATTGAAAAATTATTTGAAAAAAATAATGAAAGAAAACTTCCCAAAGTTGGTGAAGGAAATATAGACTTCCAGGAAGTCCAGGAAGCTCAGGGAGTCCCAAACAAGTTGGACCCAAANCAGCAAAGTGGGTTGTCCTTCCCTAGCAAATACCCAAGGATCTGCTCCTTACAACATTACAGGTACATGGAGATAAAGAAATATTGCCTAAATGAAATAACAGATCAAAACTCCAGAAAAAGAACTAAGTGGTGAGAGTATAGACAGCATATCAGATGCAGAGCTCAAAACACTGGTAATCAGAATGCTCACAGAAATGACTGAGTATGGATGCAAAATAGAGGAAGCAGTGAAGTCTATACAAAGTGAAATAAAGCAAAATATACAGGGAACCAACATTGAAGGGAAGGAAATCAGTACTCAAATCAATGATTTGGAACAAAAGGAAGAAATAATAAACATTCAACCAGAACAAAATGAAGAAACAAGAATTCAAAAAAAAAATGACAAGAGGCTTTGGAACCTCTGGAACAATTTTAAATATTCCAACATCCAAATCATAGGAGTGCCAGACGGAGAAGAGGGACACCAAGAGATTGAAAAATTATTTGAAAAAAATAATGAAAGAAAACTTCCCAAAGTTGGTGAAGGAAATATAGACTTCCAGGAAGTCCAGAAAGCTCAGGGAGTCCCAAACAAGTTGGACCCAAAAAAGAACACATTAAGACAATCAAAATTAAATTGCCAAAGATTAAAGATAAAGACAGACTCCTAAAAGCAGCAAAAGAAAAGAAGAGAGTTACCTCCAAATGAGTTCCCATAAGACTATCAGCTGATTTCTCAAAAGAAACCTTGCAGGCAAGGAGGGGATGGAAAGAAGTATTCAGAGTCATCAAAAGCAAGGACCTACATCCAAGATTACTTTATCCAGCAAATCAATTATAGAATATAAGGGCAGATAAAGTGCTTCCTAGATAAGGTCAAGTTAAAGGAGTTCATCATCACCAAGCCCTTATTATATGAAATGTTAAAGGGACTTATCTAAGAAAAAGAAGATCATAACTATAAACAATAAAATTACAACAAATTCACAACTATCAACAACTGAACATAAGGAAAAAAAGAAAACAAACTGAGCAAACAAAATGGAGATTACATGGAAGGTTACCAGTGAGGAGGGAGAGGGGGGAGAATGGAAGAAAAGGTACAGGAAATAAGAAGCATAATTTGTAGGCACAAAATATAGAATGAGGTTAAGAATAGTATAAGGAATGGAGAAGCCAAAGAACTTAATATGTGTGACATAGGGACCTGAACTTAGGGGTGGATGGAGGTACTGGGTAGAGGGGGATAAAAGGGAGAAAAAATGGAACAAATTTAATACCATAATCAATAAAATATACTAAAAGTAAAAATAAATTTGAAAATAATTATTATTTTGTATCTTGTTTAAATTTGTAAAACTATTATTAATAGGCATAAAATGATCACTTCTGAACTCATATGTCTGAAGTTAAGGTGTGCTCTCCCATATATATTTTGTCTATGCATCCCAGGGTACCAGGTTCAGCTGAATGAATAAGTAAGTGAATGTATGTAAGAATGAATGAAAGATGCATTATCTCATTACCTTACTCAACACTTATGCTATCCAAAAATACCTCAGAGTTTATATAATCATTTCCAGTTTTAAAAGCACATTTGCACATTTTACTATACTTTGTAATAATAAAACTAATGTTTATTGAATCTCAACTCTGTATTAGATGCTGGACAAAGCACTTTACACAGATTATCTCATTTGGTCCCCATGATCTATGTGTCTTCCTAATTCACACATTATAGAGCAGGAAAATGAAGAGCATGGATGTTAAACAGAGGTAACAGAGCTACGGTTTGAAATTATTAAGTGTCAAAATACTGCACCTCTCCTAGCTGTATATTCTTATCCTCAAAAGAAAATTGTGTGAAAGATGTGTATGTATTTTGAACTAGAAAGTAGGATTCTATATCAGTAATTAATAATTCAGTTTTAACAACATACTTCTAAATTCTTTATAAAAAAGTCTTAAAAGCATTTGTATGACACCATTGAGAAAAATGACTGTCAAAATATTCTAAAAATCACAGGAATCAAATTGAAATCATATCCTGGGACTTTCTTCATTATAATTACAATTTAACATAGTAAGTTTTCTTTCCACACTAAAAGAGGCAGAAGAAACTGGGATTATATAATGAAGGTTTAACTTCTGTAGGTACAAGCTTTAATATTTAAAATGTCAAAATAGAATAAGACACTAAGATCATTATTGAATGTATTTAATCGAGATTATGTTTTTTTTCATTTTTTCCTATCATATCATTGAGTTAGAAAAGTAGAACATGTGCCCATAGATTTTACTTAAGCAGAAACACTTGGTTTTGATCAGAGGAATTAATCACCTCTGAACTGAATGAAACCTTTTGGGGGGGCAGGATTTAGGAGAAAAGAAAACTGCATGAGAGAAATACATAATTTTTCTGCTAACTTTGAAATTTTGTATGAAAGCATGGAGGATTTCCATGTAACATAGTACAGGTTCCATACCCATTGCAATATTTTGTTTTTACTATAGCTTTTATCTTGACCTTATATGTCACTTGTTGCTTTATAAGTATATATTTCCCAACCTAAATATATACTACCTATAGAAGACAGCTTATCTCTCCTCTTTAGCCTTGTTTATGCAGCACAGTCTAGTATCTTCCATATGGTACATGCCCAATAATGGATATTAAATGAATGAATTATGTGTACAAATGCTATAACATAATACTATGTATGTAATTAATGTTATGTTAAATAGTAACCACTCCTTTTTTTCTTTTAAGATCCAAAGATTGATTTTGGTATGTCATGGGGGAGTCTTGTCTGCAAAGCCCCCCATCTGCCACAGATGAGAATAAGTCTACCAAGACATGATCTGCTTGGGGAGAAAAGGTAGCCGATCTCTTAAAGAGAAGGACCAAGAGCCTTTTCCCCAGCTGGCTTTTATTGGGTTCAATTTTCACAGGAATAGAGGCAAAGCTCATCAACATTATCAGGCAGTAAGGATCAAACAATAGGTAAAATACAAAGAGCTACGAAGGCTTATTCTGAGTCAGGGTCAATTAAAGGGCTATAAAACTTTGGTAAATAAACTCATATACTGCTTAGACCCTTATCAGAAAATTGTGAGCATTCTTAGCAAAGCAGGTTTCATGGGATTTTATGTATTCTTTCTTAGGCCTGATTGCCCTGGGGAACCTGTCCTTTCCAGCACAGGACTTCACTGCCCTCTGTCATTGTTTCAGGCTTAAGTCAGTCAGGGGAAGTAAGGCAGCCAAGAGATTAGGAGACTTCTCACAGACAGAATGAGGACTGAGGCTATGTCAAAGCCAAGGGGTGAGGGTCCATCACCACCTTTTTCTGTAGCCCCCCAAGTCCTTCCCTGGGGACCCCTTCATGACTGTACCTGTCTTAGGTCATTCCTCCCTTGAGGAATCTTACCCATCATTGGCTAACTGGCCAGGCTCGGGGCCAGGCAGGGTGAACTAAAAGGGTCAGAGGCGGCATCCCTGCCAGGGAGATAAGTTTTGTCTCCTAAGTGGCTTATGGTCCGAAGGTCCTTTACTCAGCCTTAGCCATGGCGAGTTACAGCTTCTGAAACCAGGCAGGGCTGTTCCCAACAGTATGTAGATTACTACTAATCAACTCAAAAATATATAATATTATAGAATGGAGAGATTTATGGATTGAGGATTTTAATTCAGTGTGCAAAAATTGTTAGGAGTCTGTTGCCAATTTAATGTTCATGGTTTTTATCTTCTTTTTCTAAGAGAAGTCCTTTTAACATTTCATATAATAAAGACTTGGTGATAATGAATTCTTTTAACTTGACCTTGTCTGAGAAGCACTTTATCTGCCCTTCCATTCTAAATGATAGCTTTGCTGGATAGAGTAATCTAGGTTGTAAATCCTTGCTTTTCATCACATTGAATTCTTCTTACCTGTCCCTTCTTAACTACAAAGTTGCTTTCAAGAAATCAGCTCTTAGTCTTATGGGAACTCTCTATAGGTAACTCCCTTCTCTTACTGCTTTTAAGATTCTGTCTTTATTGTTAATCTTTGACATTTTAATTATGATGTATCTTGGTGTCTTCTTTTTGGGGTCCAACTTTTTTGGGATTCTCTGTATTACCTTGACTTGCAGGTCTATTTCCTTTGCCAAATTTAAGGGAGTTTATATTCATTATTTTTTCAAGTAAGTTTTCAATTTTTTGCTCTTCCTCTTTTCTTCACATCCCTATGATTTGGATGTTGACATTTTTGGAGATGGCCCAGAGTTCCTTTTTTAGAATTCTTATTTTTTCATTCTGGGTTTTATTGACTCTTTATTTCTTCCTTATGTTCCAAATTGTTGATTTGATCCCCAGCTTCCTTTCCTTCACTGTTGGTTCCCTGTGGATTTTTCTTTATTTCACTTAGTATAACCTTCATTTCTTCCCTTATGCTTTTGCCATATTCAGTGAGTTCTCTGAGCATCCTGATCACCAGTATTTTAAACTCTGCATCTGACAGGTTGGCTATCTCCATTTTGTTTAGTTTTTTTCTTTCTGGCATTTTATTCTTTCCTTCCACTTGGGTCATATTTCTCTGTCTCCTCAATTTCTCTGCCTTCCTGTGTTTGTCTCTGTGTACTAGCTAGAGCTGCTTTTACTCTCTGTCTTAGTGCACCTGTTACGTTGTATGGGGCAGAGCCTTAGGTAATTGCCAGGGTAGTGCAACCCAATGTATTACTCTGTGGTTCTGTATGTGGGGAAGGAGTCAGAGAGGGAACAGTACCACTGCCTGGAGGCTGGAGGCTTGCTTGGCACTTGTCCTACTTCCAGTCATTTCACCCACCTCCCATATGTGACTGGCACCCCTCTAGCTGTTGCCCTGATGTTTGTTCCCAGAGTGTATGGGTTTGTGTACATTCTAGGATTGTGCAGGCCCTTTAAACAGACTCTCCTGAGAGACGGGCAGTTTCTTCCTGTATCACAACCCCCACTAATTTTTGTAGCCAGAAGTTAGGAGGTTTTCTTTTCTTGGTGCTGGAACCCTGGGCTGTGTGGTCTGGCCTGGGGCTGGGATCACTTGATCACCAGTTAATCTTCCTGGTTTTTATCCACCACATGTGAATGTGGGACTGCCTGTTCTGCCGGCTGCTGCTGCTGCCTCACCTCCGACACCTGACCACTGTTCAACCGCCTCATCTCTGCCCAGCTCCCCTACCTGTCTGGATGAATGTAGCTTAAGCCCTTGGTTGTCAGACGTCCATACAGTTCTGTTTTTGGGCAGTTCTGGGTGATCTTTTGTGTTGAGGTTAGTTGTGATGCTTCTGTGTTTGAATAAGGAGATGCAGCATCTCTACCTATGCTTCCATTTTGACCAGAGTCCTCTACTATTCAAAAATAAGTCTGTGGTTGGAGGGAGGGGTCATTAGAATCGTCAACTTTGGTTGTTTAAACTAATTAATTTGTAGGAAGAAAAGTAAAATCCCAATTGTAAACTTTAAGTGGCAGAGCATTGCCTTACTTATTTGTTTCCTATCACAGAACCTAGGACTCTGTCTGAAATACAGAAAACAGTTAGTTAATACTTACTTACTGTGCAAGAAGTTGTGGGTATGTGTGTGTAGTTTGTGCATACATGCTTGTGATATGTAACTATAGAGCTGTCATGAAAACTATGTGTCCTTATCCAGTCATTGTTCAAAGACACACAGAGAGAATCTGTTTAAATCATTACAAACATGTCTCATGGCCATCCCCTAGACCCTTCCTAACCTATTCCTCACATGTCCCCAACAATATCCTTAGATTCAATACATCGTCCAAATGGATTTGAGGAGACAGACTGATTTTAGTCATTTTACTATAATTTTAGTCTAAAGCAACCAAGACACCAATACCAAATAATCAGAACATCCAGAAAAAGCACCATGAAACTTGTGTATAATTCTCTTTAATTTTGGATATTTAACCTGGAGAATAAAATTGATACTGTAACTTTTGCTAATTGATACACCAGAGATTTGCAGATCTCAGACAATGTCGTTAATAATATCCTGCCAGCAGTTCAAGGCATGATCGTTAGTAGCAATGCACTTCACACTGAGGAACCCTGACAGCATCTGTCAGATTGGGCCAGCATTGCCATTCAGAGTCCTGTGTCTCCTGTTGAGTGTGCAGATCTGGGCAGAATGCGGAGGGACCTGTCACTGTTCAAATTGCTACTGCTGGGTAATATGTTAACTGATGATGTTTTCACTGCTCACATTGAAATAGCTCCAGGTGTAGAGAAGGGCCAGATAATATCACAAGTAGTGCAGATAACAATTTTTTTCTTTCCTGTTTTTTTACATGGACCAAATTAGGTAGGATAGGCATGCTAAAAAAATGTTATAATAGTAGTCTGCCTTTTTTTTTACAAAAGCAGATTGTGTGAAAGCTTTTCTAGGAATAGTTTGATTTGGTCGATATCCTTATCTTAGTTACAGAGTTAACCAATTTCAGTATTTATAACAGAGTTATCCAACTAGAGTATTTATAATAGGAGCAATTAACATGTTTTAGAGATATTTACCATTCATTAAAGATCTTTCTTGGCTGGTAGTTTATGAAATATTTTTTAATTCATTTTGGCTTTTATATAAAATAACCATTCAGATAAAATTATATCTCTGCTTCTCAATCTTCTAGTTATTAATATGAAAATCTACTAGTTTTGGCCATGATGCTTTATATTCATTTAATTTGCATAAAGTTATACAAATTTGGCAGGAGGGAATTCTTATTCTAGTTGAGTATACCAAAGCAAAGTGTACTGGCTGATGTGAGATATATTTTTCCTCTGATAACATTTTATTGTACCTCAATTGTTTTTATTCCTGAAATTGGAAATGCATAACATGTCACTTGCCAGTTTACAGTGATATTGAATACATAAAAAAGAGAACTATATAAAAGATTTTTGCTATTTCATAAAGGGAGGGAGACATTTAATAACCCTTGTAAACATTTATACACCCAACTTAGGAGCACCTAAATATATAAAGCAAATTTTGTTGGACATAAAGGGAGAGACTGATAGTAAGGAATTTTAACACCCCCATTGACATTAGCAAATAGATGTTCCAGACAGAAAATCAACAAGGAAACAATTACCTTAAATGACACACGAGATAAGATGGATTTACTCTATATCTTCAGAGAGCTTCATCCCAGAGCAGCATGCTATACCTTCTTTACAAGGGCACTTCCAACATTTTCTAGACTAGACCACATGTTAGGACACAAGTCTCAATAAATTTAAGAAGACTAAAATCATATCAAGCATATTCTTTGATCATAAGGGCATGAAATGAGAAATGAATCACAAGAGAAACAAAAACTGAAACACACATAAAGACAAGGGGGTTCAATAACAAGTCCCTAAACAAGGAATGGGTCAACAGTGAGATCAAGGAAAATGTTGGAAGTTACCCTGAAGCAAATGAAAATAAATACACAACAATCCAAAATTTATGGGATACAGTGAAAGCAGTCCAATAAGGGAAATTCATATTATAGGCCTACCTCAAGAAACAAGAAAAAATCTCAAATAAACTATCTTACTTTATATTTTAAGAAACTAGAAAAAGAACAGTCAAGCCCAGTGTGAGTAGAAGGAAAGAAATGATAAAGATCAAAGGAGAAATAAAAGAAACACAGTCTACAAAAATAATACAAAAGATTGGTATATCCAAGTGCTGATTGTTTGAAAAGATAAAGAAGATCCGCAAGCATTTAACTAGACTCATCTAGAGAAAAAAGAGAGAGGTCCTAAGTAAATAAAATTGAAAATGAAAGAGAGAAGTAGTAACTGGTACTACAGAAACATAAAGAACTATAAGAAAATATTAAGACTAACAATAGAGAAACAAATTGGACAGTCTGGAAAAAAATGGGTGAATCCCTAGAAACATCCTGAATCAGAAAGAATCAGAAAATATAAATATACAGGTTGCAACTAATGAAATTGAAGCAGTAATCAAAAACTTCCAACAAACACGAGTCCTGGAGTACATGGCTGCATAGGAGAATTATACCAAACATTCAAAGAAGAACTAACACCAGTCCTTCTCAAACTATTTCAAAAAATTCAAGAGCAGGGAAGACCCCCAAGCTGCTTTTATGGGGCCAATGTTATCCTAATTCCAAATCCACATCACAGCACTATGAAGAAAGAAAATTATAGGGCGATATCCCTGATGAACATAGACGCTAAATTCCTCAGCCAAATACTAGCAAACTGAACACAGCAACACATCAAAAAGATCATACACTGTAATCAAGTGGGAGTTATTCCAGGGATGTAAGTTTGGTACAATACCTGCAGTTCAATAAACACGATATACCACATAAAATAAAGGGCAAAAATCACATCATCATCTAAATACATGCAGAAAAATAATAAAACCTAGCGCACATTTATGATAAAAACTCTCAGTAAATTGGGAATAGAGGTAACATTCTTCAACATAATAAAGGCCATATATGACAAACTCCCAGCCCACATCTTGCTCAAGGGGCAGTAACCAAAAATGTTTCGCTTAAGATCAGGAACAAAAATGGGATGTCACTTTTACCACTATTATTTGAATAGTACTGGAAGTCCTAGCTATAGTAATCATAAGAGAAAGCAGGTAAAAGACATCCAAATTGGAAAGGAAGAAGTTAAACTGCCATTATTTACAGATGACATGTTACAATATATAAAGAACTCCAAAGATTCCACCAAAAAATACTAGTAATGATAAATGAATTAAGTAAAGTAACAGAATATAATTAAATATCCAGAAATCAGTTATATTTCTATATATCAATAATAAACTACCTGGGAAACTAAGGAAACAATCCCATTAACAATTTCATCAAAAAAACATGAAATATCTAGGAATAAATTTGATTAAGAATGTAAGAGACCTGTACCTGGAAAACTATGACAGTTAAAAAAAAGAACTAAAGAAGATACAAATAACTGGAAACACATATTGTGTTCATGGATAGGAAGAATTAACGACATTAAATTTTCATACTCCTCAAAGCAATATTAGATTCTGTGCAATTTTTATCAAGATGTCAATGGCATATTTCAAAGAAGTAGAACAAAAATTGATATGAAACCACAAAAGAACCTGATTAGCCAAAGTAATCTTGAGAACAAAAAAGAAAGTTGGAGGAATCGTGCTACTTGATATCAAACAATACTATAAGGCCATGGTAATCAAAACAGCATGTTACTGGTATAAAAACAAACATATAGAACAATTAAACATAATAGAGAGCTTTGTAATCCACTCATGGCTTTGTGGTCATTTAATATTTGATAAAGGAGGCAGAATGTACATTGGAATAAAGATAGTCTATTCAATAAATTTGTGTTGGAAGAACTGGAAAAGTATGGTATGGGCAATAAAAATAAAATTAAACTACCTTATTACACCACACACAAAAATAAACTAAAAATGTATTAAAGACTTAAATGTAACATTTTAAATGATAAAAATGCTAGAAGAATACATAGACAGTAAAATCTTAAACATTTCTTATAGCATAATGTTTCTGACATAGCTCCATAGGCAACGGATGCAGAGGAAGAAATAAACAGGACTAGTAAACTAAAAAGTTTTTGCACAGGAAAGGAAACCACCAACAAAATTAAAAGACAACCCACTGAATGCAGAAGAGATTTGCCAATGATACATCTGATAAGGGGTTAATATCCTAAATTTATAAAGAACTTATAAAACTGAACACCCCAAGAGCAAATAATCCAATTAGAAATGGGCAAAGGACCTAAATAGACATTTTTCCAAAGAGGACATACAGATGGCCAATAGATATATGAAAAAATGATCAGTGCCACTAGTCACCAAAGAAATGCAAATTAAAACCACGGTGAGATACTACCTCACACCTGCCAGCATGGCTATCCTTTTTAGATAAACAAACCTGTGTTGGAGAGCATGTGGAAAAAGGGAACCCTAGTTAGTGCACTGCTGGTGGGAATACAGATTGGTGCAACCACTATTGAAAAGAGTATGGAGTCACCTCAAAAATTAAAATGTCACTGTCTTATGATTCAGTGATTACACATCTAAAAATATTTTCAAAGAAACCTGAAACTCCGATTTGAAAGAACATATGTGCCCCCATGTTCATTGCTGCATTATTTACAATAAATAGCCAAGATATGGTTCCAACCCAAGTGCCTATCAGAAGATGAGCGGATAAAAATGCTGTGGTACGTTTACACAATAGAACGCTACTCAGCTGTGAAAAAAAAGAAGGTCCTGGAGAGTATTAAGCTAAGTGGAAGACGCCAGTCAGAGAAAGACGAGTATAAACTTTCACTCATATGTGGAATCTAATGAACAAAATACGCTAAGAAACAAAATAGAAACAAATGCATAGATATAAGAAAGCAGACTGACAGCTGCCAGGGATGTGGTTGGAGGGCTGTGTAGGAAGGGTAAAGGGATTAAGAAGAAAAGACAAGACAAACCCAAACAAAACAGGAACAACAACAAAAAACACCTCATGGACACAGAAAACAGCATGGTGAGTTCTAGAGGGAAAGGAAGGTCGGGAGAGGTAGAAAAGGGTAAAGGTGGGGTAAGTGTTGAGGGAAGGAGGCTTGACACTGGGTGGTATAAACACAATAAAATATACAGATGATGTATTATAGAATTGTACACCTGGAACCTATATAATTTTATTAATGTCACCCCAATGAATTCAACAAAAAATTTAAAAAGGAGAGGTTTACATGTACGCACCTGCGTTGTATTATTGTTTTCAAAATTAGAGTGATTGTATCTTGTTCATGGCTGTCATAAATTCCTTATTCTGATTTTTTATTATTCTAACTTTAGTTCTCTTTATTTGAATAGAAGTCCTTCCTGTTTGTTTTTTTCTTTTTATCTTCTCTCTTCTTCCCCTCCCCCACACCCTATCTCTACAGAGCTCTATGGTTCTGAAATTTGAAAATGGGAAAGTCTGTGTGGGAGAAAGATGTATGTGGCTTTTCCAGACCATTTTATTGAGTCCAGTTACTCAAGTCTTAACACTGTGAAAGGAGAAATTAATTTGGCTGGCTGTCGTATTTCAGACAGGGGGACAAATGTTAGAAACTATTGCTCAGTTGCTTTGGAAGAGCCAGTTTGGTAGAAAGTGCATTTACATTATTGTAAAACAAAGAGATTCCTAGAGAGAGGTGGGATATTCTCTTTATTTATTAATAAGTTTAAAATTTTCCCTTTGTCCTTGGGGACATACCAGATCAAATAAGAGAAAATAATGTAGGCTCCATACAGTACATTCTATTGAATTCAGCAATAAATAAGAGCATTAAAGATACGAGGGATAAGATACGTTATAGGGAGACCTATAAAGCAGTATGAAATTGGTGTCAAGGATAGTCAAACACAGAAAGATGTACACCTGGACACATTTCACAGATAACAAATTGAAATTTACACGTGTCAAAAACATATGCATAGCAAATGAGTAGGAATTGTCTAGTTACTTAGTACCACTGATAAAGGAAAAAATGAAATGTACATTGTCAACTCATATTTTTCTCTTACTTGTAAAATTGAGGTAAGCTTACATAATATAAAATACCCATATGGTAAGGACACGCATTCAGAGATTTTGTAAATGTATATATGTGTTTCAGCAACACACCAGTTAAGGTGTAGAACTTGGCCTTTACTCTAGGGATTCCCACTGCCCCTCCCTCTCCTCTCACAGGGACAATCTCTGTAGTGATTGCTGTATTTCTAGATTACACAACTGTCATTAAATGCAGTGAGAATGTATGTAGTTTTTTGCTTTGAATTCTTTAACTGAACATTTAAGAGAAATTTTCATGTTGTGAGAATCAGTAGTTCATTTCTTATAATTTCTGAGCAATATTCCATTTCATGAATATATCATAATCTGTTTATTCTCCTGTGAGGAACATTTGAATTGCTTCAAAATATTGCTTCTTTGAATAAAGCTGCAATGACCGTTCCTTTACTTAGTCCATTACATGGATATACATTTTATTTTTTCTTTATTAATTTTAATTGTTGTTCAAGTACAGTTTTCTGCCTTTTGAGCTCATTGCACCCCACCCCCCAGCCCTCCCCACCTCCCTCCCATTTCCACACCCCCCTCATTATTGTCCATGTGTCCTTTATACTGATGGAAGCACTGCATCATAAAGATGTATACAATAAATTCACTGGCATTTCTCTGATGATTAAAGGTATTGACCATCTTTTCCACGCTGATTAGCTTATATCTCCTTTTGCATAGAATCTGCCTAGGGTTTTTATTTTTTGTTCATTTTTAATTAATTTGTTGGATGTTTTACATATTCTGTATGCAAGTTTGTGTCAGAAATGGATATGTGAATATTTTTTCTCAGTTTGAGTCTGTCTTTTTCATTTCCTTGAATAGGATATGTTGATGAGTAAATTGTTTTTTATAAAGTTCAATTTAGGAGTATTTACTTTTATATTGTTTACTTGACTATTGCCCCGTGTCTTTGTTTTGGAGCTATAATTTTAGCTTGAATATTTACATCTGTGTTAATTTTTGTGTATAATATAAGGTTAAGCCCTTCTTTTTACAGAAGACTTAGTTAATATGGAATCATGTATTGAATTTTTCTTTCCAATTGAGTTGAATGAATGTCATTATTAAATATTTTACCATAGAGTGTGAATTTTTTAATTGAATTTTTTTGACTGCTTTACATCAAGACTATACTCTTTTCTTGTAGCTAATAGTAACACAAACTAATGTAGCATAAATTCCCTCAACTTGATCTACCTTTACAGTTTTTATATATTTCTACATAAACTCTAGTGTTGGCTTATGAATTTCTGAAAAAAAAAGTGTGCTGAAATAACTCAATTTTGAAAGAATAGATGTTTTTATAGTAATGAGTCTTCTAACCAAGGAATCTGGCATACTCTTCAAAATATACATACACCTTAATTATTTTCTTTCAACAATATTTCAAAACTTTTAGTATAGGACTCTTTTAGATTTTTGTTTAATTCGTTCCTAGCTATTTGACATTTTTATATTGCTGCAAAACCTGTTGTCATTTAATATAATTTTTGTTTCTAATATTAAATAAATATTTTTAAAGAAATATAATTGACTTTTATATATTGATTTTATATTCTGACACCATTATAAATTTGCTTTTATACCTAGCTGGATGTTGTTCTTTTATTGTGTAGAGTTCTTTAAAGTTTCAACATATATAGTCATGTCATCTGCAAATAACTATTGTCTTAATTCTTTGTCTCTTATATTTATGTCTCTTATTTCTTCTTTTTTCTCATTTGCCTTGTTGAATTGATAAAATCCTCCAGTAAAAATATTAAATAGAAATGGTAAGAAACTACAGCCTCACCTCACAGACAGAGAGCAGATTGGAGGGAGGGGACCTGAACATGTTAAAAGAATGGGAAGTTTGTACAGAGAAACTTATTCAATGTTAACACATTTCTACACAGATGATGAGACTGAAATCTAGAGAGAAGTGCTTTCCAAATTCCCTCCAGATGTTTAGTGCAAGACAAGGACAAATTCTGTTTCCTTACCTCTAGTTTTTTTTTTTTGAAAGTGTAAGAATATTTGTATATGTAAAGTACTCTGTCAAACCATACTATCTCATGAAATTAACCATTTGAGGAGATTATACGTTCTTAATAATGTTGTTGCCTAATGTGTGTTTCCAATTAATTAACTAAAGTGCAAAGCACATTATTTTCAATATACTCTAAGTAAGATGTTACAATTATTGATTAAAGAAGAAACATCATTTGATTATTTTAGTATGGATGCTTAGGTGTGAATTAAATTCAATAATCTTTTCTGAATTATAAAGTCTTATGGTATGAATAATCAGTAGAAAAGATGTTCAATATTATGTGTTGAGAATTACTACACTCCCATTCACTTAAAAAGTGGAATTGTCTTTTGACTCAGCAATTCCATTGCTGGGATTGTATCCTAAGAATCTTGAAACACTAATTCAAAAGAATCTATGCATCCATAGCTGTGCAAATCTCAATAGTAGCCAAGTGCTGGAAGCAGCCTAAATGACCAACAATTAATGAATGGATCAATAAACTGTGGTATATTTACAGAATGGAATATTATGCAGCAGAAAGAAAGAAGGAGCTCCTACCCATCATGACAATGTGGTTGCAACTGGAAAGCATTATGACAAGTGAAGTAAGCCAGGTGGTGAAAGACAAATACCATGTAATCTCACCTATAAGTGGAAACTAATTAACAGAACAAACAAGCAAGCAAAATATAACCAACCATATTGAAATGAAGAACAATCTGACAGTAACCAGAGGGGGGGGGCAATAACATGGGAAAATAGGGAAAAGGTCATAAATGAACATGTATAAAGGATCCATGGACAAATCCAAAGGATGGGGTAGTATTGAAGGTGGAGGTGGGTAGGGTGTGTGTGTGTGTATATATATACACATACACACACACACACACACACACACACACACACACATATATGAAACTTGGTTACCAACTCACACCATACACAAAAATAAATTCAAGGTGTATAAAAACTTAAATATGAGTCATGATACCATAAAAGTCCCAGAGGAAGACTTTTTCCCCAATAGGTGGGAAAATCTCAGATATTTCACACAGCAATATTTTCACCAACATATCCCCTAGAGCAAGGGACATAAAGGAAATAATAAACAAATAGGATCTCATAAAAATAAAAAGCTTCTGCATGACTAAAGAAAATATCAGCAAAATGAAAAGAGAACCAACAATATGGGAAAACATATTTGCCAATAATACCTCAGACAAGAGTTTAATCTTCAAAATATATAAATAACTCACCTGATTCCAATCCAGGAAGACAAACAACCCAATTTGAAAAATGGGCAAAGGACTTGAACAGACATTTCTCCAAGGAGGACATACATACAAAGGGCACAGCAACATTTGAAAAGATGCTCAGCATAACTAACCATCAGAAAGGTGCAAATTAAAACCACAATGAGATACCACTTCACACAGGTGAGAATGGCCATCATAACCAAATCAACAAACGAGAAATGTTGTAAAGGACGTGGAGAAAAGGGAACCCTATCCCTGGCTGTCATAGCTCAGTGGATTGAGCACTGGCCTGCGAACCAGAGGATCCAGGTTTGATTCCCAGTCAGGGCACATGCCTGGGTTGCAGGCCAGTTCCCAGCAGGGGCACACAAGAGGCAACCATACAGTGATATTTCTCTCCCTCTCTCCTTCCCTTCCCCCTAAAGATAAATACATAAAATCTTAAAAAAAAGGGAACCCTAGTACCCTGTTGGTGGGATTGCAGACTGGTGCAGCTACTGTGGAAAACAGTATGGAACTTCTTCAGGAAACTAAAAATGGAACTACTTTTTGACCCAGCAATTCCACTGATGGGATTATACCCTAAGAACCCTGAAAGACCAATTTAAGAGAACCTATGCACCCCAATGTTCATAGCAGCACACTTTACAATAGCCAAGTACTGGAAGCAACCTAAGGACCCATCGATAAATGAATGGATCAAAAAACTATGGTGCATTTACATGATGGAATACTATGTAGCAGAAAAAAAGAGAGTTCATACCCTTCAGGACAGCTTGGATGGATCTTGAGAGCATTATGCTAAGTGAAACAAGCCAGGCAGTGAAAGACAAATGCCATATGATCTCACTATTAACTAGAACCTAATCAACAAAACAAACAAGCAAGGAAAATATTACCAGAAACATTGAAATTAGGAAGAAATTGACAATAACCAGAGGGGAGGTGGGAGAGGATAATGGGGGGGAAAGAGGGAGTGTTTTTCACAAACACATGAAGGACACATGGACAACAGCAAAGGGCGGTAGGATTGATTGTGGGAGGTGGGGATGGTGTGGGGGAAAATGGAGATAGCTGTACTTGAACAACAATAAAAAATTAAAAATAAGAATAAGTTAAATAAGGAGTGTTTACAATTAGTTGTTGGACATTTTTAAAAATAGCTGTTCTAAAGTTCTTGTCAGATAATTTCAATATCTATGCCATCTTGGCTTAGTACCTCTCTTGATTGTCATCTTTTCCATGTGCTGTATAATTTTGGATTAGCCTGGATATATTAAATATTTTGCTATGGTACTTTAGATCTTGCATAAATCTTGTGGAAGAATACTGCCATACTGTTTCTCTTTCTTTTTATTTAGAAGACAACCCATGTGGTTGAGTGCAGCCCAGAAACTCTGAACAGGTTTCAGTGGGTTGGGGGTCCAGTGTGAATTCAGTTTTGAAAAATCTTTAGAGTGTTGTTCAGGTCTTTTGCCGTATGTGCTAACCAGTGACCTATCTGAGACTTAGACTCGGTTTTTTTCAGCTCTAGTTCTTAAAGTATATGAATGCTATTTAGGGTCATATGTGCAAATGTGAGCACAGCAATTCATACAAAAAGTTAAAGGGTTGGTTTGATTAGCACCTCTCTCTTCATTCTCAATAGTATTTCTAGGTTCCCTGAGTTGTTTTTACAGGCCTTCTACCAAGACAGCTGATATTTTTAGTTGATGAGTAAAATAACAGAAAATGTGGAAAAAAACAATTCCCACAATTTAGTAAAAACCATTGTCATATACAACTATTACAGTATCACCATTTCCAGAATTTTCAGTCCAAACACACCTTAAAAAAAATCTCTGGCAAAGTAATAACAATAATAGAGATAAATAAAGCAGCTTTGTATATTATTAGAAAATATTCATTTAAAAATATGTTTTAAAGAGAAAAAAGCAGTTTTATGCAACAAGTTGACTTATTCTGAGAGGAATAAATTGATCCCTTTAACTAGACACAATACTGCTATATTAGCCATTGTCAGGATTTGTGTCTACCTGGGACAAATTGTCACATTAGGTATCGAAAGTTGGTTAATGGGATAATTCTATGTGTGAGATCCAGAAGTTGACATTACTCAACATTGTCCTCCCTGAACAATTTATTTATTATACTGTACTTCAATTGAGGTAATAGTTTGTTTATAGTGTCCTAATAATTAAATAGCAAACATGGACTGTTATTTCAATGTTATTTTATCATGTATGTCTTTCACTATTAGAAGATTGCTATAGTTGAAAATTTAGCTGTGGCTAAGCTTCTAGTGTTAAAATTTAGTAGGCTGAAACTAATAGAAAGTCACAATTAATTTCTGTGTAATTCATAATGAATAACTTATGGAGATCTAACTGCATATTAGTGGTGAAATCATATGGAAGGTTTTTTTTAAGATTTTATTTTTTAATTTTAGAAAGAAAGGGAGGGTGGGAGAAAGAGGAAGAGAAACATCAATGTGTGGTTGCCTCTCGCTCACTCCTTACTTGGAACCTGGCTTGCAACCCAGGCATGTGCCCTGACTGGAAATTGAACTGGTGACACTTTGATTCACAGTCCATGCTCAACCCACAGAGCTACACCAGCCAGGCTGGAAGCTACTTTTTTCTGTGTTGTGTGATAAAGAAGTTATCTATTGTGACATAACTATGTACTTTTGATGTGGTGTTTCTTTTAAAACATTGTAATCAATGACCATGTGGTCATAATTTCTGGGAAATAGTTCACTTGCCATTACACACAAACGTAACTTATTCTAGCCTTTGATTTTGTTTTGATAGAATATTAACATGCTCTTAGAAATAGTATATCCTGGCTGGTGTAGCTCAGTGGATTGAGTGTGGGCTGCAAACCAAGGGGTCGCTGATTCTATTCCCAGTCAGGGCACGTGCCTGGGTTGCAGGCCAGGTCTCCAGTGTGGGCCACGTGAGAGGCAACCACACACTGACCACACACTTGGTTTCTCTCCCTTTCCTTCTCCCTCCCTCCCTCTCTAAAAGTAAATAAAGAAAAGAAAAGAAAATATTTAAAAAAAACAGTCAATAGCAATTGTTTATATTAAGGGTAATAGCTTGGAAGATAGTTGTTAATGATATATAATGAGTAAATTGTTTTCTTTCAACTAGCTTGAAAACTCTGTGCTGCAAGGGGAACTGTGCTCTCTCAAAATAGAATTTGGAATTTCCAAGCGTTTTATTTCAAGTTTCATTTTTAGTCTAGGTGTTCTAACTATTTTTTAAAAATAGTTTTTGGCCCTGGCTGATGTAGCTCAGTGGATTGAGTGTGGGCCTGCAAACCACATGATCACAGTTTGATTCCCAGTCAGGGCACATGCCTGGGTTGCAAGCCAGGTCCCCAATAGAGGACACATGAGAGGCAACCACACATTGATGTTTCACTCCCACTCTTCCTCCTTCTCTTCCCCTCTCTCTAAAAATAAAAAAATAAATAAAATATTTTTTAATAAAGATTTTATTTATTTATTTATCTTTTAGAGGGGAAGGAGAGAGGGAGAGAAACATCAATGTATGGTTGCCTTTTGTGCGGCCCCTGCTGGGAACTGGCCTGCAGGGAACCTGCCTGCAAACCAGGCATGTGCCCTGACTGGGAATCGAACCATGATCCTCTGGTTCGCAGGCCTGTGCTCAATCCACTGAGCTACACCAGCCAGGGCTTAAATAAATAAAATATTTTTAAAAAATAGTTTTTGTAAAATCTCTAGCATCATGGTACTGATTTTTATAAAGTACCTTCAACAGGAGTCTGGGAGATGGACACTGGCACTACTTAAAGTAATTCTCTTGTTTAACTGATGATGTCGCAAGTGCGAGGGCTAGAATTTGGTGTTCAGTAAGGTGGCATTCCATTGTCTCCTCTGGGTTCACAGTACAGCATCTTACTTATCTTTACTATCTACTATCTTCAATGAAAATCAATAGCAACAGAAATCTTATAAAGGTATTAAACAGTTAGAATTCAGGTAGGACATGCAGTAGAAATATTATACTTTTATGTGACTAAGAATAAGAATGACAAAATAAAATTAAATGCTTAAGCCCCAAGTCAAGGAAAAATAATTGCTCAAGTAACTTAGATTTTGAGACATTTGATGGGAGTTGGGAAGGAAGATCTATTGTTTCTCTTAAATATATGGAGTTGATTTTATGCACATAGATAAGAATTTAGACTGGAATACTAGGTTCTCATCCAACTGAGTTTGTATAGTTCTCCATTAAATCTGCTTAACCATCTTTTTTTTTCTCCAAAAGAGTTGCCCATTACTTTGGCAAAGTAATTAAAGCCAATAGTCTTTCTTTTTCCACAGCTCTGCTGCTAGGGACTAGACTATTGCCTGGCACATAGAAGGAAATTAATGAACATTTTTGCCTAAGACATTCACTAAAAAAATAAGTGCATAGGCCTGTTAGATTTTAAATTAGTCACTGAAATTCTTTGAGCATACATTAGTCCTATCACATGAAAAAGGTGTATAACATTAGTTCCTCTCTGCCATCTGTATTTTGCAAGGGCATTGTGTCCATCAGTTTTTATTTGAGTGTTTTGGGAAAGCTGTAATAAGACTATGAATATGAGGTGATACTTTCAGAGATCACACTCACATAACTTATACATACACAGGGGATTCATTACCTTAGTTTGTTTGTTTATCCTAACCCAAAGGCATGTTTATTGATTTCAGAGAGAGAGGAATAGAGGGTGAGAGAGGGGAGAGAAACTTCAGTGTGAGAAACATCAATCAGCTGTCCCTTGTACAGAGTGGAGATCCAATCTACCACCCAGGCATGTGCCCTGACCAGGAATTGAACCTGTGACCTCTTGGTTTACANCTAGGGACTAGACTATTACCTGGCACATAGAAGGAAATTAATGAACATTTTTGCCTAAGACATTCACTAAAAAAATAATTGCATAGGCCTGTTAGATTTTAAATTAGTCACTGAAATTCTTTGAGCATACATTAGTCCTATCATATGAAAAAGGTGTATAACATTAGTTCCTCTCTGCCATCTGTATTTTGCAAGGGCATTGTGTCCATCAGTTTTTATTTGAGTGTTTTGGAAAAGCTGTAATAAGACTATGAATATGAGGCGATACTTTCAGAGATCACACTCACATAACTTGTACATACACAGGGGATTCATTACCTTAGTTTGTTTGTTTATCCTAACCCAAAGGCATGTTTATTGATTTCAGAGAGAGAGGAATAGAGGGTGAGAGAGGGGAGAGAAACTTCAGTGTGAGAAACATCAATCAGCTGTCCCTTGTACAGAGTGGAGATCCAATCTACCATCCAGGCATGTGCCCTGACCAGGAATTGAACCTGTGACCTCTTGGTTTACAGGATGTTTTAGAACCTCATGTGTTATATATAACAAAAGTATTTAACATACACATGTATCATATGTATATGCATGTGATTGTATATGCATGTCTGTGTATGTATGTTTTATTTATTTATCTTTAGAGAGGAAGGGAAGGAGAGAAGGAGAGAAATATCAATGTATGGTTGCCTTTGATGAGTCTCCTGGTAGGAACTGGCCTGCAATCCAGGCATGTGCCCTGACTGGGAATCAAACCATGATCGTGTGGTTCGCCGACCCATGCTCAATCCACTGAGCTACACCAGCCAGGGCTGTATGTATGTTTTTAAGGGAAGAAAAGCAAAGGGCATAGCAGAGATCAGACAGTGACCACAGCGCACTGTCACAGAAAGTCTCTTCAGTGTAGCAATATTTAAACAAAGGAGGGTTGTTTTTCTTGCCATTAATCCCACAGCTCCTTCCTCAGGCCACAGGGTGTTAGGACACCTCTGTTCCCATGGCTCACCCCTCATCTGTGCAAGGGGTAGCTCTTCCTTTCAACCCACAAGCCTGTGGGCTGCCCTTTAGCCGTTACATGGACATCAAAGCGAGACACTAGAGAGGAAAAGATGACAGATCTGACTTTGATCATTTTTAACTTAATGAAAGAAAAGCATTTTCAACATATAAAATGGCAAATTTGATAAAACATTATAATAAAGATTAAATACAAAGGGTTAATATTCTTTCATATGCAGATTTTATATGCAATAATAAGAAAGAGGGGAGCAATCCAACAGACAGTGATAGAGGATTTTCCAATCATTAATGAAGTTTTCAATCATTAATGAATTAAAAAGGGTGTTTTAAAGTGCTATATCTTTTCAATCCTACTTACCTGGCAATTCTAAAGATGTAGAATAATTTTTCTGGGTAACTATGTGAGATAAAAGGCATACTTTACATTCAGAATTGCTGTCTAAAAAACTAGTTATAAAAATGTACAGCCCTGGCTGGTGTAGCTCAGTGGATTGAGCGTCGGCCTGCGAACCAAGGGATTGCAGTTTGATTCCCAGTCAGGACACATGCCTGGGTTGCAGGCCAGTTCCCAGCAGGGGACTCACAAGAAGCAACCATACATTGATATTTCTCTCCTTCTCTCCTTCCCTTCCCCTCTAAAGATAAATAAATAAAAAATCAAAAAAAAATAAATTAACTTTTAAAAAAACGTACAAAAATTACCCACCAGTTCAATCAAAAAGTATACATGTTTAGAACATAGTTGTGCAAGTAAGCATAAATCTATTTTTAGTATATTTATAGCAAAACTTTTATTTAAAGCTATTTATGGCTATCAAAAATATCAATTAGATTATCTAAAATAGAAGCATAGTAAACTTTTTTCAAAGAAATAGTATGAAGCTGTTGAAAATGATGATACAAATGTATATTGTTAATGGCAAAGGATGATAAGTGAATATGGGTTGATTAAAAAGAAAGATAACTTAAAAGAAGCATGAACTATTAGTTTTATTTCATAGAGATGTTATTTAAAAATATTTGTAGTTATTTGTACATGGACAAAAATACATAAATTTTAGAAGGCTTTATACAGTTATTAACAGTTATCTGTGATTTGAAATGATTTGGATTCTTCAATTTATATCTTATTGTAAATTCTATATTATAAACACAAGAATATATTACTTATTCTAATAAACATATTTTAATTTATAAAAACATAGAGTAAAATGACATTAAACATAAGAAAAAATATGAAAGATTATAAGATTCAGGAAAAAGCATACTTTGCTCTTAAGATCAATGATATTTTTATCTCATTTGCCTGGTCTTGATTCTCTGTTTCTTAATTGTTCCTTGTTCTCTTGAACTTTCTGTTTCTGTCTATCTAAGCAGAGTATCACATATCATACCAGCTGGTTAGGAGGAGCCAGTTTAAAGGCGTAACATGGGTTTTGAATTAAAGCAGTGGAGGGGACCATTCTTTGTGGTGTGGGCCCAGCTCCCACTTGGAGATGCACACGCCCATGGATAGGTTCTCCCATAGGGGATCAGGCCTGCATTGTACCTAGACTGCTATGAGACTTGCCTTTGCTAAAACCCCCTCACCCTTAATTGAGGCAACAAACGTTTACTGCATACCTTTAAATTCCTAAAATCTATGCTAAACTTTCCAAGGACTAGTGTAACCAGTTCAACCACTTTCTCCTTTGTGTTTGCAAATATCCTTCTTCTGTGATGTGATTAGTGCCATCCTCTCCTTTGTTTTCTGTAAAAGGTAACCACCTAAAGTAAACCTGTGCATAGTAAATGAGGACCATCCTTAACATAATGTGTCCAGAAATGCAATAAAAGTTTTTCAAGGAAAGGGTCGGGTGCCCTCCTCTTGAGAGAGTGGTCATGCCATCTCTTTTCCTCCTCAGGACTGGGTAGTCCATGTGAATTTGTCTCATCTTACCAACAATGCCACAGACACTGCTGTGGTGTCTGAATCAAAGCAGATATGAGTTGAAATTCCTAATATATCATTTTCTTTGTGTAATAAAATGGACTAACTTGTGAGGGCCTCAGTATCCTCAGCTTTATTATATCAAACTTTGAAAAATAATATGTGACATTACAACCTGTATAATGTTTTAATACTTTTCAAAGTTGGTCACTTTGACAAGTTCTTATTTTAATGTTGGTATGAATCTTACTTGTTAACAGTCTTCATTTGAAAAATATATTTTAATGGCCAGCATCAAAGTAAGATTTTTAAAAACATAATTAAAATAAAATGTTATATCAATATAATAATAAAGTAATCTCTTTATTTCAAAATCATCAACATGGAATATATTTACTACTCTGATATTTATAGTGTCAGACTTTTGAATGGAAGGAAAATCAATTGTCTTTTGCCCTGGCTGGTGTAGCTCAGTGGATTGAGCACGGGCTTGCGAACCACACAATCGCGGTTCAATTCCCAGTCAGGGCACATGCCTGGGTTGCGGGCCAGTTCCCAGCAGGGGTCTCACGAGAGGCAACCATACATTAATATTTCTCTCCTTCCCTTCCCTTCTAAAGATAAATAAATTTAAAAAATCTTAAAAGAAAACCTTAAAAAATAAATAAAGGAGGGCTGAGGTTTAAAAAAATTAATTGTCTTTTAAATCTCTCTATTACATATGAAAAAGAAGAAGATATATAGGTTAGATTAGACAGAAATATTCACAGATCATTTTGATTTTCTTCAATATTTATAGCATTTAATATAGAATTTAAAAAGTGCAATGCCAGAAATAGACTATTACTCTATAAAAATGTCAAAGCATCTAATATATACTCATTTTTTAAAGAATGTTGTGGGGGTACTTAGACAGGAATAAAACATTGATTTATGCACTATACCTTCTTGCCACACCTTTCAATAAAAAGTATTCATCATATATATTGAAGCATATATTAAATAAAATGTAGTTTTGGTCTTTTCTAAGTGGTATTTAAATACCTTACTTATTTTAAAATTCAGTTTTCCAAATGCATTTATTTCCCCAAAGAGTTGAATTTTCCAGTGAATTTTAAATTGAAAATAGTATTTTAGAATAAAAGTGTTAAACATAACCATTCAATGAGAATTTGAACTTCAGTCTTTAACAACCATAGAGAAATTCAAAGAAAAATGAAACACAAAAAATAATGTCTGTTATTTGTATTCATCAGTATATGCATTGGTATTTACTTTCAGAGATTAAAAGATTGGAAAAGTAATGGCCATGTAAATGAACTACTTAGTTTATCTTTGGGTATAAAATCTTCTTTGTTAATCTCCTATATAATTTAGTGATTGCCTTTCAAATGCTTCCTGTCAAACAAGCTTGCGGCTTTAATAAAGAGGAAAGTTAGCTATGAAAATAATTTCCACTTGTATGTCAGGTTGTGCAAATATTTAGAGAAAGAAAGGAATGAGACTGAAGGTTCAGCACAGAGATTCTATTGCAAGGGGTATAAAATATTCATGGAAGAGTATGGGTCTTTAAATTGAGCACCTCTGTGAAGGCATGTTTCCAGAGCTATAAAAGAAATATCAGCCCTGGCTAGTGTAGCTCAGTGGATTGAGCTCGGGCCTGCAAACCACACAATCGCAGTTCGATTCCCAGTCAGGGCACATGCCTGGGTTGCAGGCCAGTTCCCAGCCGGGGACTCACAAGAAGCAACCATCCACTGATATTTCTCTCCTTCTCTCCTTCCCTTCCTCTCTAAAGATAAATAAATAAAATCTTAAAAAAAAGAATTATCATTTGTGTCTTGCATGTTATCTTTGGAGTAGAATGAATGCTGGAGTAACGTGTTTTTGAAATAATACATTCAGACTGGTGGATTGCCTCTTCTTATTCTATCCTTAGTTATCCAAACACTTATTCTAGTGTTGTTTTTTTAAGTCTCTCTTTGGTTTTATTTTTGCCATCTTTTCTTAAATTAAGGTGCAATTGACACACAATATTATACAACATAATGAGTTGATATTTGTATGTATCAGGTCACCTCAATAGGTCTAGTTATCATCTGCCACCATAAGTAGTTGAGTGTGATGATTTTTTTGAGTGTGATGATTTTTTTCTTACCAACTGGGGCTACAGGCAGTGCAATCTCAATCCAAATTACGTGAAGGCATTTTGTGCATATTGCCAAACTCATTTTAAAGTTTATATAGAAAGGGAAGGCTCCTAGAATAGGCTTCACAATACTCTAATGAAAAAGAACAAAGGTAGAAGCTTCACAACAGATTTCAAGTCTTACTATAAAGATACAGTAATCAAGACATTCTGGTATTGATGAAATAATAAACAATAGATCAATGCAATAGAATAGAGGTCACAGAAATAAGCCCACCCATAGAGTGAACTGATATTTGACAAAGGAGCAATTACAATTCATTGGAGACAAGATAATCTTTTCAACAAATGGTGATGGGAAAATTGGACAGCAATATGCCAAAAAGTAAGCCTAGAGAAGGAGCTTAAATCTTGCAGAAAAATGAATTCAAAACTTATAGTAGCACTAAATGCAAAAAATGTAAAACTATAAAATTTCTAGAAGTAAACATTGGGAACCTCCAAATGACTTTTGACTTAATTATGAGTTTTCAAAAACAACATTAAAAGCACAAGTCATATTGTAAAAAAATGAATGTTATTCAAGAATAAAAAGAAGTTTCATAGCAAACAACTGAAATTCATGGATAAATCTTAAATGAATATTTCTAAGGGAAAGAAAGCAGCTTGAAAAGGTTATGGCACTAATTATATGGCTTACCTAACAAGGCAAAATAAGAGGGATGGTGAGAAGATTAGCAGTGGACGGGGGTTGGGAGAGGAGGCTTTGTTTGACTAGGTGAAGCTTAGAGAATTTTTCGGGGCAGTGAAGCTATTCTGTAAGATACTGTAATAGTAAGTCTATTACACTATGCATTTGTGAAATCTGTATAATTTCAGAGCACAAAGGGTAAACTTTAATATGTGAAAATTTAATAATAATAAGTCATTTTGGAATTTTGTGGACCCAAAGATGGAACTCAGAATGTGTTGAGACAATGTATCTACATTACAAATGTAAGAAACAAACTGACTTATGGCCTGGGGGAAAAGGAGGTGCCTTGAGTAACTTTGGAAATGAGTGGAGTCTATCAGCCTAAAGAAGAAATAAACTGACTTTGGAAATGAGTGGAATCTATCAACCTAAAGAAGAAATAAACTGACATGAGAATTGTGTTATAGTTGATAAAGTTATTTTCTCATGGAGAGGGGTTAACTCTTATGACACCACAAAACAAATACTTAATTAAAAAAATAAGTAAACAAATGGCAGATCATTGGAGCCAGTTTTTACTCACTCTTTTGAGTAGTGTTTATGGTTAAGCAGGAGGAGAAGGCTAGAATGATCCGGTGGTAATGCATTAGATTTGACTACTTCTGTCTCCAATAAACACTTAATAACCTTACCAATGCCCAATGGCAATATATTGCAATACTACCATAGTATAAACACCTTTTAATTTTGAGACTCTCAAAAAGTCTTGATTAGAAGGAAATAAAAATAGTCTTAAACAAATACTTTTATTATTGTAAATTGTGCTGCTATAAACATTGGGGCACATGAATTCTTTTAGATTGGTGATTCAGGGTTCTTAGGATATAATCCTAGCAGTGAAATTGTTGGATCAAAAGGCAGTTCCATTTTTAGTTTTCTGAGGAAATTCCATACTGTTTTCCATAGTGGTTGCACCACAGTCTGCAGTTCCATCAACTGTGCACTAGGGTTCCCTTTTCTCTACAACCTCTCCAACATTTGTTGTTTGTTGCTTTGTCTATGATGGCCATTCTCACCAGTGTGAAGTGGTATTTCATTGTGGTTTTAATTTGCAACCCAAGTGCCCATTAGTAAATGAATGAATCAATAACTATGGTACATTTACACAATGGAATTCTGTGCAGCAGAAAGAAAGAAGGAGCTCCTACCCTTTCCCAGACAGCATGGATGGAACTGGAGAACATTACGCTAACTGAAATAAGCCAGGCAGTGAAAGACAAATACCATATGATCTCACCATTAACAGGAACCTAATCAACAAAACGAACACACAAATAAAGTATAGCCAAAGACATTGAAATTGAGAATGGGCTGACAGTGATCAGAGGGGAGAAGGGAGGGGATAATGGGGGGAAAGGGTGAAGAGTTTACAGAAACAATTATAAAGGACATATGGACAATAACAAGGGGGGGTAGAAATGGGGGGGAGGGCTGGAGTGGTGGGGAGGGGTGAGGGGAAAGGCAAAAAATGTACTTGAATGACAATAAAAAAATGGAACAAATAAACATAGGTAATCAAACAAAAAAGAAATACTTTTATTATGCATTTATTATTCTTCACACTTTTGTTAATAATTCAGTGGTATATAAGCTGGGTGATTATATCTCAGGATCTCATGTGAGTTATTGGTAAAAATGTTAGTGGAGCTGGAATCATTTGAAGATTTAAATGGGACTGGAAGATCTGCTTCTAGGTGACTCATTCAAAATCCCTGGCAAGTTAGTCCTTGCTGTTCACAGGAAGCTTCGGTTCCTTGCAATGTGCACCCTGTTCCAGTACTGTTTGAGTATCCTCATGACTTAGCAGCTGATCTTACATAGAGCAGGAACGTGATCTTAAGTGACTCAAGAAAGCAAGCCAGAGGCTACAATGACTTTTATAACCTACCCTCAGAAGTCAGACCCTGTCATTTTGATACCCTTCTGGTTACTCAGGTCACCTGATTTAGTGATGGAGAGGACTACACAGGGGAAAGTAAGAATCCTTGGGAACCATCTTAAGAAGCTGCCTATTGCTGCCATTTTGATCAAAATTCAAATTCAAGTAGTCTGATTCCAGAGCTTATAAAATCTGGCTCTGCAAGTACCACCTGTGTGATCTTGGTTAAAATATTTCAATTCTCTGAGTTTTAATTTCTCATTCATAAAATGGAGATGTTAAGAGTAGCTCTGTAATAGAATTATTTGGAGAGCTCAAGATTGGAAAAACTTAAGTTGCTACCAAGAAAACTTGGTGAACATCATGAAATGTTAATCTGGAGAATTTAAGCTAATATCTACTTCTCCATTCTTCACTAGTACTGTGAATTTAAGGAGAGAACTTTAATATATGAATTAAATATATAGAATGATAACCTAAGTCCATTGGAGTCATGCTTCCCCTACAGGCAATATCAAAGACCTGGAAATACTGAATAAAGAGCACTAGAAAAGGAAAACAGATTTTATGATTTACTAATAAAGTGGGACGTGAAGATTCATCCACTTTGTGTATTTGATCTGCCATGTATAGCAATTCTCAGTGTAAATTCTAGTTCCAAGGGCTACATGTGGGAATCTCTAAGAGCAGCATGACATTAAATTTCTAGACTTTTCCTTTCTATGATTGGCTTTTCCTTGTTTTATCATGGCTTACTAAGGACTTTATTTAAATTGGCCCCTTAGAATCACAGAGATAATAATATTAGTGTTCTTACTTCAAAGTTTAGTAAAGAAAGAACCCAGAGAAATTGATGCATTTGTCAAAAGTCCACAGGGGATCTCCAAGGAGCTCTAGTGTCCTAAACATTTTAGCATGACAAGTTGATATGAGGCTTGTCTTTTGCAAATATGAATTTTAATGTATAATTTTCTCAAAGATAAAATTATGTATATACTAAATGAAAATATGTCAGCAATCTTATGAAGCTTACAATTAATGAGCAAACCCCTAAGATTTTCCAAATATTCAAAGAGAATTTAAGAAACCAGGCAGGGCTAGAATATGATTGCTGATTGGATACAAAACTGGTTTATCTCAAAAGACCAGAAACTGTATCATTAGAATTATTTGTTCCAGGGGACATAAATTATTGCATCTTTACTAAATAAAAATTCAACATTTAATCTTTTACTCCAAAGTATTTTACATTAGACAAACAATACAAAGTCAATCAATAAAAAACACTCAGGAATTTATTTTTGTTCTTTTACCTTTTGAATGATTTTTGTGATGTTCTTTGTAGTAAGTACATTTCCTGAAGGTAGACATATCGACTTAAGTTAGCATTAAAGGGTTTTAGGAATTACATGAAGTGGGATATTATAAGTGAAATGGATTTATGCTAAAAATACAAATGCCAGATTCACTCTTATTTCTTATATTTTTTGTGAAATAAAACTGTCTTTTGTTTATTTTGATGACATAAATTATGATCCCTTACAATAAAATTAGTATTTAAATCCCAGTCACCAAAGCTCAGCAAACAGCTCTGCTCTGCAGAGACATCCCCACAACCTTGAAGCCTTTATCAAGTGGCGCAGTCTTGTCTTTCCTATAAAATTAAAGTGCATCTTAGCTTTCTCCAAATGTCTTGACATGTAGCCATTTTGCATCGTGTGGATATTTTGAGCTCTCCTTTGCAGTTGAAGACTCATCACATTTATATATTTTTATAGTTTCCATTCAAGTAAATCATTGACTATTATATGATATGAATGTGTCATTAAATACACATTGGGAAAACCTATAGCATTTTTGCTAACTATTTTAGTGTTGTGTACCAGAAATAACCATTTCTAACAGAAGTACTCTCCATAAGCCTCTGGGTTGACTTTATGCTTTCCTATTTAGTGAATAGAAAGGTCAAGACCCAAAGGCAATGTCAGCACTTGATCAAACAAAAAAAAAGCATAAAGAAAGGTATGTGTAATAGACTAACTCCTTGTTGACAGAACTTTTCTATGCCCATTTGAAAGAGACACGGCCAGCTCTCTGCAAATGTCAAATCCAGGTCCGATGTTTCCTGACAAATGAAGAGTAATACTTAGAAATTTTTTAAAAATTTTAAGGTCAAGTTTTTATATAGAACCTTTACATATCCCCTTTGCAAATCACCCTTCACTTTTGTATTCTTATTCATCGTGAACTTTCTAGATGCCAAATATGAACAACTATAAGCTGAAAGCCTATAAGGATCAGGCAGGTGCTAAGTTAATGGTGTGTGTGTATTAGGTGGAGGATGGGCTTAGGGAGAAACTTGAGCATGCACACATACACAGTCCTTTTAAGACGTGAAGACTTTGTTTAGGTTCTTCTGATTATGGTCATACCTCTTTGTGAACCAAATGTTGCCATAAATGTCAGTTATTCAAGAAAAACTGGAAACCTAACTTCTCATTGTCATAGCTTCATTTTAAACATTGGCCTTATTTTTATAAAACATAAATAATGGTCAAACAAAACATATCTGACCAAATATAGCTATGCTTATATTGATCTTATATCTTGAAACTGTTATTTCTGGCTGCATGTCTAAATTTAGAATAATATTTATTTTTAGCTATTTCAAAGAGTTGTGAAATTTATTTAATATTCAGGTATCAGAAACAGGATTTGAAAATGAACAAAAATTAATTTATCACAAAAGTATAATATTTAAATTATTAAAGTAGACTCATCTATAAAAAAGTGCCAGAGTAAATTATGCCATAATTTGTAATTAAGTTTAAAAAGTAAAATAAAAAATTGAAATATATTATTCATTCATTTTTAATTCATTTCATTAAAAATCCCATTCAATAAGGAGGTGGGTTAAGATATTCAATGATAATGTCTAGTAGTATAATGTGTCCAAATGCTTTGACTGACATGTTCCCATGGATTTAGGAAAAAATCAAATAGCCTAGAATCCCTATTAACAAAGCTTTGCCACTCAGTGAATTCACTTAGAGTGAGTAAATCATAGGAGAAAGCTATTTCAAACTTCCCAGAAATTTCTGAAAGAAACTTGAAGTTAAAGTGCACAGTCTGCTGTTTTAGCTTTTGTGCCAGGTCACAGTCACTTCTCATCAATACTTGCTGTTGCAAGAGTCACAACATCCTATAATATGTTGTAGATTTAGTTTTTCCTGACTAGAATTCTGGGCCAAATCAATTAACCTATCAAGTCTGAACATCCTCATTTTTTTTTCCAAGTGTCAGAGTGTTACCATTTCGACCTCCCATTCCTGAAAAATCATTAAATGTATTTCAGAGGAAGTAGATGATCCTTTCGGTAGACATGTGCCACCTCTGGGGAAATGCGTGGTCCCTCGTCACAGCAGAAGTGTAGTTTGGGCTAGACCTTGTAATGCACTGATATTAAAGTAATAAAAATCACCTTGCTGCCGTATCTAGTGCCTCGGCCCTCTACAGATGGAGTTACATTTTGCTTAAAGTGGTCAGGCACCTACATGACTTCATGGGAAAGGAGTTGAAAAAGGCCCAACTGATAATAAATTCCTAAATAAGCCTACCAAATGTCCTTAGTCTCCTGACTATGGACATTTAGTCCATAGAATCTTAAAGAATCTTCTTCTTAAAGAGAATCTTCTTAAAGATTCTTAAGAGAATCTTTAGTCCTCTTAAGAATCTTAAAGAACTGTTTATGATTTACTATATTAATTAACTAAATACTCATTAGAGAAAGACAATAAATATAGGGTATGGCAAAAGTAAGTTTATAGTTGTGAGTATGTGAAACAGAGTTTATTCTTGCATTGTTATTAATTATTTTATTATTTTCCCTACAAACAACTGTAAGTTTACTCTTGCCCCACCCCAGATAGTAAGATATAAAAAAGAAATTATTATGAACACAAAAACCTACACATAACCAGTGGAAAAATGATCAAACGCTAAGTTAAAGCTACACAAATCTATTGAAGTTATGAAGCCCGAAGACTGAAATGAGCGTGGAACCTGGTATTCTTTCTGGAGAGGGTAGAGGAGAATCTGTGTTCTTGCAAGTCTAACTTTGAGAGGCAGCCTGCACTTACTGGGTTGTGACGCCTTCCCTTCTCCATCTTCAAAGCCAGTAGCCTAGCACCTTCTCTGCTCTCTGCTCTCCTGCCTCCCTCCCCTAAGGGCCCTTGTGATTATACCCAGCCCACCTGGGTACAGTAAACCAGGATAATCTGGTAAAATCAAAAGTCTTAACTTAGTCTCACTGATGAATGCCTTTCACCATGTGAAGCGGACATAATAAAAGGTTTTGTGATTTGAACACCGACATTTTTGAGTCACTTGGTGTACAGCATAACTCCGTTTTCTTCACCTGCTGTCTTTTTCCCCTGTCATTATAAGTAGCACTGCATTCGACAACTGGGTGCAGCTACATTTTCATTTCTCAAATGACTTTACAAAATGTTTTACTTTCAGAGTAAATCTTTAGATGTATATTTGTCCACAAGTATGAAAAAGTGTGATCTTTAAATAATGTTTTCAAACTTTTAAAGAACTACACCAATTTATATTCCTCATATCAGTGCATAAGAGTGAGTTTCAAAAATGACATATATAAAATAAATCGATGAAAAGTTTATGTTAACTTTTAAATAGGTGAAGATGTGTTTTGTTAGTGAATCCAGCACTTGCCATAACTGTTTCATTTTCCCCTTTCAGAAATCTGTCCGTGGTTACTCTGACATGTAGGTGCTGTGCCGAACTGACTGTGATTCATGGTGCATCCTAAGTTGTCGCCTACCTCCATACTATTCAGGGGCTGCCTCTACTGCCTGAATAGGCAATTTTCTCTGAAGTTTCGGGAAAAAAGAAAAACTAATTACTTACCCTTTAGTTCTATCTGCCTATCAATCCCATTAACAGCAAAATTAGTACTATTTGGAAGACAGCTTCAAATTTACAAAAATCATTTGTACCCTAATACTACATACTTAATTTTAAATACTAAAATTTATAGATCTGTCCGTTTTTAGATCATGCTTCAGATAAACTAACATTTGAATTTAAAAAAAATTCCAAGGGCTTGTTCTAAATATTATATACTATATTATTTTTATAAAAAAGATTTTATTTATTTACTTTTTTTAGAGAGAGGGGAAGGGAAGTATAAAGAGAAGTAGAGAAAGATCAGTGTATGAGAGATACATCCATAAGTTGTCTCTTGCACATCCCCAACTGGGGACCTGGCCAGCAACTCAGGTATGTGCCCTGACTGGTAATTGAACCAGTGACCTTTGGGTTTGCATGTTGGCATACAATCCACTGAGACACACCAGCCAGTGTGTACTGCATTATTTTTAACCTTGCCTTTACTTCATGGTGATACAAACTTTTCCATTAATTAATGACATGGCTGTTTAATTTTTATTTTGAAACGCCAGTAGTTATATATTCACAGAAAGTCACAACAATATCATGAGATGTCCTGTGTACCCTTTATTTTTATTTCCCAGGGGTAACATCATACGTAACTGTGGTACATGATCAGAACCAAGGAGCTGAGATTGGTGCATTGTGATCATGATTATGGGGTAAGCTGGGTTGTATGTGATATGGTTACTGGGCTTAGAAGTGAATTTATGGAACCAGGAACAGATGATTACTTCTGACTTTATTTATTTTCAGTGAAATTCTCATAGTTCGCAAATTGTATTCAGCAGACAAATGAACTATCATTATTTTTCTCTGGAATTTCTTCATATCTAATTTGTAGTTGTGAGCAGTCAATATTAATATTAAAGCACTTCAGAGATATTAAAGGAGGTGCTGAGGAAATAGAGAGCCCTGGGTATATTAATCAATAACCCTTTGAAAATACTTTTAAAATCTTTTAAAATTTATTTTCATTTTATTTTTTGAATTTATCTGGATGACACTGATTAACAAAACTGTATAAGTTTCAGGTGCACAATTCCACAATACATCATCTGTACATTATATTGTGTGTTTACCATCCCAAGTCAAGTTTCCTTCCTTCACCATTTATCCCTCCATACCCTCCTTTACCACTCCCATTATTAATCCCCACAGTGTTGTCCATATTCATCATTTAATGATGATTCCCCCCACTACCACAAATGACAGCAGTAGCCTGATCTCTATGGATATGTGTCTATTTTGCTTGATAGATTATTTTGTTCATTAGATTCCACATATGTGTGAAATCACATGGTACCTGTCTTTCTCTAACTGGCTTATTTCACTTAGTATAATGCTCTCCAGGTTCATCCATGCTGTCACAAATTCTAAGATTTCCTTTTTAACGGTTGAATCGTATTCCATTGTATAAGTGTACCATAGCATTTTTTTTACTTACTCACCTACTGATGAACACTTGGGCTGTTTCTAAATCTCAGCTATTGTAAATAATGCTACAATGAACGTAGGGGTGCATATATTCTTTCACATCAGTGTTTTGTGTTTACTTGGATATATTCCCAGAAGTGAAATCACTGCGTGGTAAGGGAATTCTATTTTTAACTTTTTGAGGTAACTCCACTCTGCTTTCCACAAGTGGCTGCACCAGTCTACATTCCTACTAGCAGTTTATTAGGGTTCCCATTTCTCCACATCCTGGCCAACACTTGTCTGTTGATTTATGGAGGGTGGTAATACTAAGAGGTGTGAGGTGATATCTCATTGCAGTTTTAATTTGCATTTCTCTGATAACCAGTGACTGCCTATTTAAGATATGAATATTAAATTCCATAGGGTTCTTATCTGATATGCCTAATTTGATAGTTCTTGTTAAAAAATTTGGCAACATCGCCATCTCTCGAAGAGAAAAAAATCTTAAGTAAATTTTTTTCTTGATTTAACTAAGATAAACTAGCAATTCTTATTCAAAATACAATAAAATCAATGAGGATATACATTATTCGATCTGTCCTTACATGTATAATCAGAATGAAAGCTGTATTTATGTGTGGCTATCATATCTTTTGGAGGCACCAGTGACCTCACAGGGCATCTTGATTTAAATATGAATGTCTAACACGTATTTTTGTCACTTCCTTTCTTTTGTAAATATGCTAAATACTTTATGAAAAATATTTTAAAAAGAGATGAACTAATTTCTAGGTTCTCAGACATTTTACATAAAAGCATGTGAAAAGATGAATCATTGCCATAGGAACAATGATAAATTAAGAGAAAACTTATTCTATATTATAATCATCTTAGTAGTAAAAGGTCTACTTTTTACTCATCATAGAAACACTGTCTTTCTCTTAAATTTATTTCCCATCTATTTTTTAACAACAGTACCTGAACACTTTTAAAACCCAACATTATGAAAGGACTATGACTTTTCTGGAGACTTTTTGAGGGTATATGTTAGTACATTATTTTATTTAAAAATGCATTTTTTTTGTATCAACTGTATGATAGACACTGTGATTTATGAGGTGAAATATCACAATCTGATTTGGATTCTCACTATTCACTCCTCATACAGCTTAACGAAAGAACTTGAAGTTCAGATATCTGTCCCTTTGCTCTGTGATAATCATTCCTTGCTTCTGTGATGTACACCTCAAATCCAAACAAATACACACACCTACTTCTCTTCCTTCAGCAAAATTGCTAGAAATAACACATGTTGATTATAGTATATAAGTGGTAATTATTCCAGATTTATTAATCACTAGTTTTAGATTGGATATAATTTTTGTGACAAATCACAGCTATTTGTAGTTGATTATTGTGTCTTTAATGACACTCTTAAGTATAGAATTTAGATAACAATATAAACATAGAGTTTATCTAAAATAGTATCCAGGATAATTTGAAAAAAAGGAAAGATATTACTTTTATATAAATAAGAGAATAGATTTTTAAGATTTAATAATGAACTTTCTCCAAAGAAAGTGCTAATGAACTTTCTCAACTTTCTCTAAAATAGAGGCAGGCACACACACACATGATTTTTATAGGATAATTTAGAAATTAGCACATGTTAATGATAGAGTATAGGATAGAGATTCACTAGGTTTCTTTAGTGTTTTAATATTTATTTATTTATATATTTATCCTCACTCAAATAAATTTTTCACTGCTTTTTAGAGAGAGGGGAAGTGAGAGAGAGAAAGAAACATTGATTGGTTGCCTTCCGAATACACCCCAACCAAGGGTTGAACTTATAACCTAGGTACGTGCCCTGACCAGGAGTTAAAACTGTAAACTTCTGGTATCAGGGACAACACTGCAGCTGAGCTGCACAGGCCAGGCATATTTTTTTAATTCTTAGCTTGAAAGGGATTTCCGGGATTTTAGAGGTATGTTTTAAGTACCTATTATGTGTTTAATAATATTCTAAAATATACTTAGACAAAAATCATGAAACAGAGTTTGTTTACAACATAGGTTTAGTTGGCAATAAAAATCAAGCCCTATGAAATGAATAATGAAAATAAAATTTTATGTGAAGTAATAAAACACTGTGTTATAACCAATAAAGAACAATCACACATAAGCTGCTTTGACCCCAACCCTCACTCACATATATTCGCTTTTGGCTCTATGGTCACGCAGCAGGACAAATGAAAACCCAGACCATTTACTCAGCAAACAGAATCTTAGGAGATTTTATTATCTATAGATAATCTCCAGTTCCTGGATTTATGTAAATTCCCAACCAAATCTCATTCAGTATGGGTGGGGGCTTTTTACCCAGGTCATAAACTTTTAATTTACATAAGCTTCTTCAGTACCATTCCACTTCTCCATGCTTTCTTAACACCAAACCTTCACCACCTCAGTCTAATTTTCATTTGACTCTGGGGCATAAAGGTTTTGTAAAGGGAAGGCTGTATTATTTTCTAGAACTAAATGATGTATATAGCTCATGGGAATCTTACTGCTGTATGTAATTTTTTCCCTTATTTATTCTAGGTTATATCAATGAAGACAGCTTTGCTCATTCTCAGTTTCTTTTATGTGCCATAACTTTGCTTTGCACATACTTGTCATTTAATACAATAAATACCAAAGAATGAAGGAAATAAGCCTACTTCATTTCTGAGTGCTCTTCAAAATTGTATTATAATCATCGTCTAATTTTAGAATTTCCAGGCTCTCATTAATCATATCATTTACGCACTTGGTTGTATTAATTAAAAGTTTAATAATTTGTCAAGGGAAATCTAATTAGCTAAGTGAAAACTTTACAACTTACTCCCAATGAGGCTTTCTATTCTTTTTTGAGACCAAATCTTGATTTCCTCAGGGATCACTGCTGTAAAAAGACTTCTAAATCCCATCACATTAGTTTCTTCTGGTTTAATCTATAATAAACGTTCCGTCTGTATAAGCTTTTAGCAGCCTAACAGGTTGAACATACTTAGCTTTTGACAATCTAAATATCTTAGGTCATTTTCACTTTGAATAACACTATATTTCTGTATATTATAACATGTATTACTGCTGTCCTCTGAAATCATACTTGACATTATTATAAGGCATGCTCTGCTTCATACTGACATTTGGTTTGATCTGGGGCCCATGAATAGTACACACTGAAACGACCATGTCAAAGAGCATATTACTTGTAGAGTTGAAATACTAATTATTGATAGTGAATGCTGACTCCACCAATGTGCTATTGCAAATAAAATGACTTTATGAGATTGAAGTGAAAAAGTGCTGATGGAAAATTTGGGTACTCTTTGTACATCTAAGGAGGTTTTATTTATTTTCAGAGGGAGGGGAAGGAAGGGAGGAAAAGAGGGAGAGAAACATCAGTGTATGGTTGCTTCTTGCACACCTCGTTCTGGGGTCCTGGCTCTCAACCCAGGCATGTGCCCTGACTGGGAATTGAACAAATGACCCCTTGGTTTCCAGGCTGGTACTCAACCCATATTCACCAGTACTCACCAGTACTCAACCCTGGTACTGGTGAGCCACACCAGCCAGGACACAAAATACAATTTTAAAGAGAGTTATCAAAGGATGAAAAATATAGCCATACCTATAGCTAAAAAAGACAAATTTATTTCTGAGAAATTACATAAATTTGAAAAGGGAAGCATATAGAAGTCTGGAAAGAAATATATTGAAGACTTACTAGTGGACACATCTGTTACCTCACATACCCATTGCTATCTTATATATAGTTCACTGCATTTTTCAATATTTCTGGAGAAAAATAGGCATTTTTTAATTAAAGAAAAATTGTTTTATAATTAGAATCTAAGAGCACCATGATGCCTATAATTCATTATTATTTATTGTATCACACACTGTGATAATTCACATTGATTTCACTATTTAATTTTTACAAATTATGTCATTTACAACATATTTAAAACATATTTTTCTCCTTATAAAGCATTAGTAAAATAAATGTTAAAGGTGATAACTTGTTAAGATAATATTGTAATTAGTTTAGGGTAGAATTTAAATTCTGGCAACATTAAATTTGCCATACATATGATGAAAATATAAAATAGTATAACCACTCTGATAAAAAGCGAAGCAATTTCTGGTATTGTTAAATAGTTTAACATATACCTAGCCTCTACTGCAGCCTTTTCACTCCTAAATGTTCACTTAAGAAAAATAAAAACACATGTTGATGCAAGCACTTGCATGTGGATATATAGCAGGTTTATATTTAAAAGCCGAAACCTGGAAATAATTCAAGTGTCTATCCAAAGGTGAATGGATAGACAAATTCTGGTATATTCAGGCAATAAAATACTTTCAGCATTAAGAAGGAATGAATGGACTGTTGATGCACACAATAAGTAGATGAATCTCAAAGTAAATTTACTGAAAGAAGACAAAAACTCTCCTAAATGTAAAAACCATAATTTTATTTACATAAAATTCTACAAACTCTAAACTATTTTTTAGTGACAGAAAGCCAATCAGTTAAAAAAAAAGTACACAACTGTGTTAAAGAATTGGAAATATTAGGTTCCACTTATAGGTAAGATCATATGGTATTTGTCTTTTGCCACCTGGCTTATTTCACTTAGCATAATGCTCTCCAGTTCCATCCATGCTGTCTGGAAAAGGGTAGGAGCTCCTTCTTTCTTTCTGCTGCATACTGTTCCATCATGTAAACATACCATAGTTTTTATACACTCGTTTACTGATAGGTATTTAGGTTTCTTCCAGCACTTGGCTATTGTAATAAGTGGAACCTAATCAACAAAACAAATAAGTGAGAAATGTATAACCAGAGACACTGAAATAGAGAACAAACTGAGGGGGATAATGGGGGAATAATAGAGAGGGATAATAGAGAGGGATAATGGGGGAAAATAGTGGATAGCCATCAAGGAACATATATAAAGGATACATGGATAAAGCCAAAAGGGGTGGATTTGAGGGTGGGAGGTGGGGAGTGAATGGGGTCAAGGGAGTTGTGAGGGGAAAGTGGAGACAACTATACTTGAACAATTAAAAGTATATAAAAATAAAAAATAAAATAAAACTAAAGATTTAATGAACAGAAAAAAAATTGGAAATACTAATTTTTTAATTTTCACTCTATTTAATAGGACATCGATTTCAATTAAACATTTGTATACCTACCAAATTATCTTCATTTAACTATGAATTATTAATTTTCTTCTACACTGTCATGGGAAAATACAAACTATATTTTGACTTTAATTTTGTTCCCACTCAATATAGCATAAAGAAAAATGCAACAGAAAAGTAATTTGAAAATATTTGTTTATTAAGAAATTATTTAAACTGATTAGTAATAATGAAATTTATTTAAAATCAATAAGCAGATTTTGAAAAGGGGTAAGAAGAAAATGAGAGTGGGTGTTCAAAGCTTGTTTGTTGCTCATCTAACCCCATACTCAGCACATTTTTTAATTTATTGTAAATTATTTTATTTCAATGATATAAGATTTCTAGAGTAAATAATTCTTTTCTCCATCATTGATCATGTTGCAAATGAAGAACAAAGTACATGTTTTTTAACTGCACTTGAAATAACTGGTTTCAAGTTATATACCAAGGCCAAATAGAAACTACAGGCTAGAAAAGGGATAGTACTAGTACAACAATAAGAAAGTAGAGGAAACTGGAGTTTTCTCTATGATAAGGATGATGAGGAAATTTCAGAAATGCCCTTCTGAAACCTTGTCTTTTGGTATTTACACATTTATGAAATCCTTCTCAGTTTGTGTTTGGGCTGTACCTAACCACTTGCTTCTATCAAAAAGAAGAAATTAAGAGTCAAGAGATACCACTTTTATAATTGGTAACAAAAGTCTATTATATTCCCCTTACTAGAAGTCCCTGTCAAACTTCCTTGCATTCTCCCTTGCTCTCTTGCTTGCTTGCTCTAATGAGGCTGTCATCTTCAGAAATGGTCCATGGAGAGACCAAAGTGGCAAGAAACTTAAAGTGGCCTCTGTCCCATGGAGTCTAAGCAATTAAGGGCTTAATCCAGCCAAATACTAGAAACTGAATGCCGACAACAACCATGTGGGCAAACTTGAAGTAAAACTTCCCCAGTGGAGACTTCAGATGAAACTGCATCCTTGGTTAACGTAGGCATCCAGCGACACTGTGCCCAGTTTCCTGACCCACAGAAACTTTGAGGAAATAAATGCTTGTTATTTTAAACCACTTTGGGCATATAGTTAACAGATATGCTAGATGACTATTACAATAAGGAATTAGAAAACATAAAAGTATACCTTAAAGAGGTAATCATCCAATTTTAGTTGAGGTTACAATGCATTTTATTCAACCCTGTTTTCACTCTATCATCTTAAATTGAAACTCTGGCCTCTTATACTGAAACTATTTAACAATACCAGAAATTGCTTCACTTTTTATCAGAGTGGTTATACTATTTTGCATTTTTATAGCTTGAGCAATCAGCCTTGCCTTGCAAGGCAGTAGACTCAGTGGAAGTTATCATATTTTCCTCAGGCAAAGCAGGGTTAATCTACTAATTTGGGAGTGGAGAGGCTGCTTTTGCTTTAAAAAAAAAAAAAGACCTTCTAGAATTTAGGTGCTCAGTGCCTCATCTTCATCAGAGTCTTCCCATGAATCCCCACTCAACTTTCAGGATTCCACTGCTATCCAATTAATGCCTTTGTTTTAAGTGTAGACACCCTAAAAGGCTGGGTATTTAAGTTGTGTTCGAATTCAGTCACTCCTACAGTGAAATTCTAGGTTTCATTTTCATCAGTCTCAGCCCTATAGCTATAGGAGATAAAATTTTCTGTCTATACAGATGTAGAAGGAAGCTTTTAGGTCATTTATGTCAGGGGACCCTGTTTTCCAGGCTGTGGACCAGTACTGGTCTGGACCTGTTAGGAACCAAACCCGACCATAGGGGGTGAGTCTGAATGTAATGCACCCGAATCATTGCAAAAGCATCCCCCACCTCCTGGTCTGTGGAAAAATTGTCTTCCATGAAACTGGTCCCTGGTGCCAAATAGGTTGGGACTGCTAATTTATGTGGCTCTTGAGCTGGGAATTACAATTCCTTGGCTCATCTTTTCCTTTCTCCACTCTGTTTAGCACCATTAGGAGCAACCAGTCTATCTTATTTTTTAAAATGCTCACCCAAGGGTATTTTTATTGGTTTTAGGTAGAAAGGAAAGAGGGGGAAAGAAGAGTGGGGGAGACAGAGAAACATCAATGTGAGAAACATTGATCAATTGCCTCCCATATGTGCCCTGGCCAGGGATCAAACCCACAACTGAATGAAATTGCAACCAACTTAGCCAGCCAGCCAGGGTCAGTCTTATTATACTTGTTATTTGGACAAAAGTGTTCAAAAGTATGAGATACATAGCCACCCAAGTCCTTGTTTCTTATAACTGTTCAAACAGTAGAAGTATTTGATGGTAATATTTTGTGTATCTCTAGTTCCAGATCATATTTTTTCAGAGAAACATAATGAAGAGATTCTGTTATAATAAGAAAAAAAATTATTTAAACCACTGGGTTAGAGTTATGGTGGCTGGCAAGTTCAATGTCCAAAATCTGCATGGTAGGTGAGCAGAGTGGAGACCCAAGACAACTAATACTCCAATCTGAGTCTGAAGGCTGTGTGCTGTAGAAAGAATAAGCATGTATTACAGGTGAATTCTGCAGGCAGTCTGCTGGAATGTTCTTTCTTGCTCAGGAATAGCTGGTCTCTGTTCCATTCATATTGCCACCTTATTGTACGAAGCCCACATTATGGAAGGCAGTAAGCTTTGCTTTAAGATTACCAATTTAAATGTTAATCTGATACAAAAACACACTCACAGAAACATCCAGAATAATGTTTTACTAAATATATGGGTACCTCACAGCCCAGCTAAGTTGACACAAAAATCAACCTCACAAATGCATATAGTGGACAAGAAAGACAAATAATACATTTTCTTGAATTGAACCTTTTATTGGGGCCTACTTTAGGCTAATGTGTAAAATGCACTGTTAACCTGAGATGAACCCAAGATTAAATTGAATCATAAAGGTACTACTTTTCAAAGACAAGTAAAACTTTCATTGGTACATAGGAGGTTTTATTATAGCCTTTTTCAAAGATAGTTATAGATTGAATCTAACAAGAAAGATTTAGGTACTAAAGTTTAGGTTTTAAAAGTTAAGCCCTAAAGTCGAAAGAAGTCTGTTGAAAGTTTGAAGATAAAAGAACAAAACTAAAATTCAGATAAATTATACATGTTACTAAGAGCCATCAAAGGAATTTATATTCAGATTTTTATGTTTTAAAGAACTTGGAATTTTATTGCTTGGAAACACCTTGGGATATTAAGAAAGTAGAGCAAAATTCAATGTCAATATACCTATATTCATCTATTTACCTCTGTCTAGAATGGATTTATTTAGACTGATTAAGGTAATTAGTTTATATGTATGACTCCTTCATTATAATTTTCTCAAAGGTCAGTATCCTCACTAATTCACCCCTTGCCTTCTGGACATGTCACCCACTATACAGATAAAATTATCCAATTGATATTAACAAATTACCTTGAAAAAAATTGCTACATTTACCACATGAAACCAGAAACCTTCTTATTTTAGTTCTATTTTCTCATAGATAATATATTTTTCAACTGCATTTCTGTTATCAATATATAATTTCCCTTTTTACAAATTAACTATTGATTTTTTGAAGAAGGATTCTTAGAGACCACAGATCAAACCCTTCATAATGCAAAAAAAAGCCCACTGAGGTTCAGAGCTGTGAAATATTTGGCCTACCAGGGGTAGGCCAACCTGCAGATGGCTGCATGCATCCCAGGATATCTGTGAGTGCAGCCAAACACAAAATTGTAAATTTACTTAGAACATTATGAGATTTTTTTGTGATTATGTGCCATAATATATTTTTTTAAAAGATTTTATTTATTTATCTTTAGAGGGGAAGGGAAAGAGAGAGGGAGAGAAATATCAAGGTATGGTTGCCTCTCGTGTGTCCCCTGCTAGGCACTGGCCTGCAACCCAGGCATGTGCCCTGACTTGGAATCGAACCGCGATTGTGTTGTTCGAAGGCCCGTGCTCAATCCACTGAGCTACACCAGCCAGGGCTGATTATGTGCCATAATGTATTTAATGTGTGACCCAAGACAACTCTTCTTCCATTGTGGCCCAGAGACTCCAAAAGATTAGACATCCCTAGGCCCCTAGATTAAAACTTACATGGTCAAAGTCTAATAGTAATGCTTTTTAAACTAACCTAAAATGTTTCTGTTTGTGAATTTCTTGGAATATGTTGCAGATTATCATAATTATTCTATTGACATTTTATAAAGATAAAAGCTTGCCTATAACCTTTAGTTAAATATTTTTAAATCTTAAATTACAATGTAATAAATTTTGAAATCTAAAAACAATGCAATTTTTTTGTAAAACATATAATTGAATGACATTACTGTCCATTGTTATTGTATCAAATTATCCAAAGGTAATGTAATACAATCTGTTTTTTTATTTTGGAGCCCAATCAATTATTAGCATTTTAATAACAACCTTTAATATTTACCAAGGAGGATTCTAATATAAAAATGTTATGCTTTGCTAAAAAATGCCTGCATTTTATCAGAAACTAAGAAATCAAGGCATGGCTTTAAATAAATTCCTTACTGTCAGCTTTTCACCACAATCTGGCTTCCTGGTACTTCTATTAAACTAATGGTGATAATCTTCTGATGCTATCAGTTAGTGGTCTTGTGGTACTGTGTTTGAATGTTACACGCAGGGGAGAGGGTCGGTCACATCCTGTCATTTTTGACACTACACCCGGCTGTTACTGTGATAATTGAGCAGTCGGGGTGTCATTAAGCTATACATTTTTATAAATATTAAGTATATTATCTATTTTTATTTTCCTGTTTCCACTATTTGGTATTTCCCTGGGATTTACAATTGAAAATGCCTGACTTCTCAATAGATTCAAGAACCTGTGTGGAAGTTTTTCAATGTCAAAACAAGTGTCCAAGGAAAATAGTATTGCTTTCATAATATAGAGCCATAAAATCTCTCTCTATATATACATATATATGTATAAGATATATATATATATATACATGTTATATATATACATTAAGATATGTATCTTTTATCTTATTATAAGATATATATCTTGTATATACAAGATGTATAAGATATATATATATGGTATATATATGTGTGTATATATATGTGTGTGTGTGTACATATATATGATAGGTAGATAGATATATGATAGGTAGACAGGTATCTGATTACTTATTTGGTCATTAACTTTCTTTGGTTTATAATTCATATTTTATTATTCTGACCTTGGCAAATATAGTGTCATTGAGATTTTATAACTATATATGTGTGTGTGTGTGTATATATATATATATATATATATATATATATATATATATATATGCAAATGGAAATTTGAAGTTTAGTCCTATTTAAAAATTTGTGAAGGACAACTCTTTTTCCAGGATTAACTTATTAACTTTAAAGCATTTTAGTTAGACTGGAGATCAAGTCAACTGTCAACTTCTTAATTTTCTAGGTAAATAAAGTCTACAATTTCTTTGGTAATTCCTGCGTCCCTCCCTTCCTCCCTCTCTCCCTCCCTCTCTGCCTTTCCTAGTCTCAACATTATTATTTGTAAACTAGCAGTTTCCAAATGAATGTCTAAGACTTTTTTATACATCTATAATCACACAAGTAAAATAATTGTAATTGCAACATAGCCTATGATTACATGTCAATCAGAGGTTACCATCTCTCTTTCTCGAGACAGATTGTGTATTACTTTAAGATTGTACCCTTCAAATATCTCGGAGTTAATATTTGCTTCCTGAGAATATGGTGGTTTGATGTTATTCAATTTGTTGCAGTGTTTTGTTTATTTTTGTTTGGCAAGATAAAAAGTCATGGGACTCTAGATGCCCCTTATTTTTAAACTGTTTCTGTAATTTGCTACTCAGGAAATCACTGCATTGTTTACTGTAGTTCTTCCTGGCTTTACAATATTATGTAGAACTTTAGAATCTACATTGTAATTGAGAGTTAGATGGACAATATTATAGTCACAGGAGCTTGGTTCCAACTTGAGGTCCACCACTCTGAACTCCATGACATTGAGAAAGTAATATTTCCAGGAGTCAGTTTTCTTATTTGTAAAATGAAAATAACTCTTACCCAAAACAAGTTAGATTTATTCCAGGTCTGCAACATTGGTTCAATGTATGAAAATCAATGAATCAATGTGACAGAAATGATGATCATCTTAAGATGTGTCAACTTGACTAGGCTGCAATAACCAGAGCTAATTCAACAGAGCACTAATTAAATGCTTTGATAGTGTTTTGTAGATGTGACAGTTGACTTTTACTTCTTTTCCCTTTAATTATATTTTATTGATTATGCTATTACAATTGTCCTGATTTTCTCCCTTTGCACCCCCAGTGCCTCACTCCCTCAGGCAACTTCCCTACCATTGTTCATGTCCGTGGACCATGCATACAAATTCTTTGGCTACTTCATTTATTACACTGTGCTTTACATCCCCATGGTTGTTCTGTAACCACCTATTTGTACTTCTCAACCTCCACACCCCACTCCCATCTGTCAACCAACAAAGTGCTCTCTGTACCCATGATTCTGTCTCTGTTCTTCTTGCTTGCTTATTTTGGTTTTTAGATTCAATTTTTGATAAATTTGTATTTTTTGCCATTTTATTGTTCATAGTTTTGTTCTTCTTCTTTTTCTTAAATAAATCCTTTTAATGTTTCATATAATAATGGTTTGGTGATGACGAACTTCAGTTTTTTTTCCTTGTTTGGGAAGCTCTTCATGTGCCTATGATTCACAGTGATAGCTCTACTGGGTAGAGCAATCTTTGCTGTAGGTCCTTGCTTTTCATGACTTTGAATATTTCTTGCCAATCTCTTCTAGCCTGAAAGGTTTATTTTGAGGAATCAGCTGGCAGGCTTATGGGTACCCCACTGTACTAACTTATTTTCTCCTGCTGTTTTTAAGATCCTCTCTTTATGTTTAACCTCTGGATTTTAATGTTGATGTGTCTTGGAGTGGGCCTCTTTGCATCCATCTTATTTGGGACTCTCTGTGCTTCCTGAACTTCCATGATTATTTACTTCACCAATTAGGAAAGTTCTCCTTCATTATTTTTTTCATATAGATTTCCAATTTCTTGTTCTTTCTCTTCTCCTTCAGGCACCCCTATGATGCAAATGTTGGACCTCTTGAAGTTGTTGTAGAGGTTCTTATACTTCACTCATTTTTCTGGATTCTTTTTTCTTTTTATGTCTGACTGGTTGTTTTTTGCTTCCTTATGTTCCATATCATTGATTGGATTCTCAGCTTCATCTACTTTACTGTTGTTTCCCTATAAATTGTTCTTCAGTTCAATCAGTGAATCCTTTGTTTCTGATTGGTTCTATTTTATGCTGAGGTTCTCACTAAGTTCCTTAAGCATCTTTATATCACTAGTATTTTGAACTCTGTATCTGATAGATTGCTTCCCTCCATTTTATTTATCTCTTTTCTGGAGTTTTCACCTGTTTTTTTCATTTGGGCCATGTTTCTTTGTCTCCTCATTTTGTCTGCCTCTCTGTGTTTGTTTCTATGTGTTAGGCAGAGCTGCTTTGACTTCATGTCTTGGCAGTTTGGCATAATGCTTCTGACTCCAGCAGTTTCTTCCACTGACTTAATCCTTGCTGGGTTTTGCAGATAGAAGTTGTGGGGACTTATCTTTCTGCTACTACAATCCTGGGCTGGAGGGTCTGGTGTGGGGCTGAGACTCCTCATTCCTGAGATATCCCTCCTGAATTTTTATCCATCACACATGGGTGAGAGACCAGCTGGTTCCATGCCTGCACCCCGCCTACCAGTGTGGATGGATGTGGCTTCTTTAATTCTGTATTTGTTAGACTTCCATTCAACTCCATTTCTGATGTTTCTGAGTCATGGCTTTTCTGTATTTTAGTTTTAATTTTGGTGTGGTTGTACAAATTACTGAATCACATCTGCCTACTCTGCCATTTTTACCAGAAGTCCCCATGACAGTTGACTTTTAAAAAGAAGATTCTACTAGATAATCTGGGAGGGACTGCTTTTATCATTTGAAAGGGTTAGAACATAGCTGAGCCTTCTCTGAAGAACAAATCCTGCCTACGGACAGTAACTACAGCTATGGCCTAGATTTTCAGCTTGTCTTTTCCAACAACCTACTCTGTGGATTTAAGACTGGATTAATCAGACCCCACAGTTGTGTAAGCTAATTTCTCCCAATTAACTTCCTAATATATACTTCTTACTAGTTCTATATCTGTGATCGAATCCTGACTGATACACACTATTTTATAGAAGAAATAGTCTGTCTAAATAGATTTCGAAAATGCATTTGACAAAATCTAATAGTTTTTCACAGTATTTTACAAATACTCAACAAACTAGGAATATAAGGAAACTTCTTTAATCAGATAAATAATATCTATTTAAAACCCACAACTAGCATCATACTTAATGATGGAAGAATAAATGCTTCACCCTCCCCCAAGTNTCCTAATATATACTTCTTACTAGTTCTATATCTGTGATCAAATCCTGACTGATACACACTATTTTATAGAAGAAATAGTCTGTCTAAATAGATTTCAAAAATGCATTTGACAAAATCTAATAGTTTTTCACAGTATTTTACAAATACTCAACAAACTAGGAATATAAGGAAACTTCTTTAATCAGATAAATAATATCTATTTAAAACCCACAACTAGCATCATACTTAATGATGGAAGAATAAATGCTTCACCCTCCCCCAAGTTCACCAATAAAATCAGATATCTGCTCTTCCCAGTTTTATTCAACATTGTACTAGGGTTCCAGGTAGAGCAATTAGTAAAGAAAAAGACATAAAAGGAACTCAGATTGGGGAAAAATGGTAAACTACATTGTCAGAAGACCTGCTACTTTACATAGAAAGTCCTATTAATTATATATATATATATATATATATATATATATATATATATATAAAACAATTAAAAAACAGTTTCTGATCAAGAATATTATTAAAAATTTCAAAACAAATTAGGAAAACAAAGTCTTCTAACCATATAAACATTAAACAACAAACGAATGAACAAAATCATTATCTTTTTTAAAATTTTTTAAATTTAATTATTGTTCAAGTACAGTTTTCTGTCTAATATTCCAAGCCCTGCCCACCCACCCCCCAATACTCCCCACCTCCCTCCCATTTCCATCCCCCACCTTAGTTATTGTCCAGGTGTCCTCTATACTTGTTCCTGTGAATCCTTCCTTTTTTCCCCTGTGATTCTCTCCACTCTCCCCTCTGGTCCCTGTCAGCCTGTTCTGTATTTCAGTGTCTTTGGTCATATTTTGCTTACTTGTTTGTTTTGTTGTTTAGGTTCCTGTTAAAGGTGAGATCATATGGTATTTGTCTTTCACCGCCTGGCTTATTTCACTCAGCATAATGCTTTCCAGTTCCATCCATGATGTTGCAAAGGGTAGGAGCTCTTTCTTTCTGTTGTATAGAATTCCATTGTGTAAATGTACCATAGTTTTTGGATCCATTCATTTACTGATGGGCATATAGGTTGCTTCCAATTCTTGGCTATTGTAAATTGTGCTGCTATGAACATTGGTGTGCATAGGTTCTTTTGGATTGGTGTTTCAGGGTTCCACTGTATAACAGTGGGATTGCTGGGTCAAATTCTTGCATCACAGAGTAAATCAAAACTTGATTAGTTGAATATTTATAAGAATGTTTTTACAAATAATAAATATCAAAACAGACTAGAAATATTTGAAGTAAAACTTAAAGGGAAATTCACATTTTTACCTAATTTTATTTACAAATAAAATGATAAAATTGACAAATAAGCATAACATTTAATAAGTTAAAAAATATAACATTAAATTTAAATTATACAATGAAGTTAATCTAAGAGAAAGGGATTATTGAGGATAAATGCAGAAAATAATAATTTTAAAATGACAATAAAAATAATCAGAGCATAGCTAAATTAATTGGTAAAATAAGGGAAAGAATTACAAATTTTATTTTGTGTGAAAGAATTAACTGGAAAAAAATAGTGATAAAATAAGACAGAAAAGTGAGTGTCACAAAAACAGCTTTTTTCAAACATTAAAAGTAATTTAGTAAGAGTGGATAAAATGCATAATTTTTTACAAACAAGAATTTATCTAAAATACTCCAAAAGAAATAAATAAGAAAAGATTTTTAAATACTGCACACATCAATCTTGTTTTCACAGGTGCATTTTCTTTCTTTTTTTTTAAACCATAATCAGAATTTCATTAAAAAATACACATAATACATACATTTATATTTCACATGAGTCCAGACACATCCACATAACAATGTTAGATGAATTTTTCCATTCTGTGGGACAACAGATGATTTGTACTTTCTTCTTTATGCTTTCAATGTTTTCCTTTCTTCTTCTTTATTTATTTTTAAATTGAAATTCTTGGGGCAACATTGGTTCATAAAATTATGTAGGCTTCAAGTGGACAACTCAATAAAACGTCATCTGCACACCGTATCATGCGCCTGCCACCCAAATGACGTCTCTTTTTGTCCCCATTTATCCCCCCATTTGGACTCCTCCACCTACCCTCACCCCCTTTCCCCCTGGCTAACATAACACTGTTGACTGTGCTTCTGTATTTCATACATGTAGTTTTTTCCCTTAATCTCTTCACCTTCTTTTATCCAGCCCTCCATCACCCTTCCCCTTTGACAGTTGTCAGTCTATTCTGTGTATCCATGCTCCTATCACTATTTTTAATTTTTTTATTTATTTAATTTTTAGAGAGAGGGTAAAGGAAGGAGAAAGAGGGGGGAGAAACATCAGTGTGTGGTTGTCCCTCACGCAACCCTAATTGGGAACTTGGCCTGCAACCCAGGCATGTGTCCTAATTGGGAATCAAACAGGTGACCCTTTGGTTTGCAGGCCTATGCTCAATCCACTGATCGATACCAGCCAGGGCCTGTTTCTAATTTTCTCATCAGTTTATTTTGTTTATTAGATTCCACATGAAAGTAAGACCTTGTGGTATTTATTTTTCTCTGGCTGGTTTATTTCATTTAGCATAATAATCTCCAGGTCCATCCACATTGTCTCAAAGGGTATGATTTCATTTCCTTTTTTAAAAATGACTGAGTAGCATTTCATTGCGTAACTGTAACACTGCTTTTTTTTGTCCACTCATTTACTGATGGGCACTTGGTCTGTTTGCAGATCTTAGCTATCGTGAATAACACTGCAGTGAACACAGAGGAGCATAAATTCTTTCAAATTGGTATTTTGGAATTCTTAGGATGTGTTCCCAGATGAGAGATCACTGGGTCAAAAGGCAGTTCCATTTTTAATTTTTTGAGGAAACCCCATACTCTTTTCCACAGTGGCTGCACCAGTCTGCATTTCCACCAACAGTGCACTTTTCTCCATATCCTAACCAGCAATTGTTGTTTGTTGATTTATTGATGCTAGCCATTCTGACATGTATGAGTGTGGTGGTAGCTCATTGTGGTTTTAATTTGCTTCTCTCTGGTGATTAGTGATGTTGAGCATTTCTTCACATGTCTATCAGCCATCTGTGTGTCCTCTTTGCAGAAGTGCCTATGCAGGTTCTTTGCTCATTTTTTTTAAATGCATTCCAAAGTATTTTATTCTTTTTGATTCTATTATAAATAGAATTGAAATATTAATTTAATTTTTAAAAGTTTCACTGCATTATGTAGAAATACAAGTTTTTAAGGGGGGTGTCTTAAACGCAAGAAAAAATTAACTAGCATAGTAGGATCAGAGAAAAACTTCCTCTCAATTATATTTGTATAAAAAGTCCAGGCTTGAGGTTATGTACATAGAAATTCTTCCAACTGTAACAGGTCATTTTAATGTTAAGCCAATCCACAGCATAAAAAGTAAAAAATACTGAAGTAACTATATTTAGAGAGAATAATATTGGTTCCCACATTTGTTAGCAAATCAAACTATAAATAAAGCTAAATGACATATAGCAATTTAGAATTTTTGATAAAATAGGAAGTAATATATTTATGGGAAAGAAGACAAATGAAAGAGGGGTGGTCCTACCATGACTTACAGCCATACACTGAGCCATGTTAATTGGAAGTGGTGTGGTATTAGCCCATTGGCAGACCTTTTAGACAGTTAAGTGCTTCAGTTAGTTTAGTATTGACCACCTTTAAAACTTTTTAAAGTATAGGAAAACCATGGATATATCAATAAGTAATGCTGGAACAACTGAATGACTACCTGTAAAGTTGTAGTCAAACATTAATATGCTAAAGGATAAATTTACAAACAACTCCAATGTTCAAATTAACAAAATTGAAATAATTATGTAATAGAGTAGGACTATATATATGCACACATGTTCTCTAATTTTCATCCGGGAGCTGTTGTACTTTTTAACCTCAGTTATCACACTGGTGTCCAGTTTAATTGAATGTGTTCTCAAATATCCATTTTTAAATTTTTAAGTAAAAGTTTGGAGCATCAGTATTGTGTGTGTGCACATGTGTGTAACAGAGCCTCTAAATTTTGCATGTCAACTTGGAGAGTGACTTGTCTATCACTGATAAACACATGTTTGGTTTCCAAATGTCTACAAGAAAGGTCAAACATCATGATTTTTACAAATTATTCAGGCTGAGAACACTTGCTGATGTGGCCTTAGTGTTTATTAACTAAACCTAAATATGTATTGTTACAAAGTAATATAATTTAAGAGATACCAAATAAATATTTGGCTATCTTTTTAAAAATCTTTTATTTATTTATTTTTTAGAGAGAGGGGAAGCGAAGGAGAGAGGGAGAGAAACATCAGTGTGTGGCTGCCTCTCACTCAGTCCCTACCAGGGACCCAGCCCACAATCCAGGCATGTGCTCTGATTAGGAATTGAACTGGTGACCCTTTGGTGTGCAGCCCACACTCAATCCACCCAGATACACTAGCCAGGGCTCAATTGTCTTTATTGCTACTCCCACCTATCCCAAAGCTTTATCAATACCTAAGACTATAATCAAGGCTCTGACTTTCTAACAAGAGATAAGACAAGCACATGTACATAAGAAGCATGTCCACAGAAATACATGGAGTACGTGACACTGTATATACCAAGGGCTCAGAGGCAGGAGTTTTGTGTCCTGCAGTAGGCAATAAGCAAATTAAATTATCTTCACAACTCTTAAAAGTAATAATAAAACTGACCAAAATTCAATGTGTTTTTTAATTTAAAAATGTTATTATATTTTCCATGATCATTTAATCCCCTTATATCACACCCACCCCGCAATCACCCACCACATTGTTGTCCATGTCCATGAGTGCTTTATCCTTTTTGCTCAGTCCTTCCACCCCTAACCTCCCTTCCCCTCCCTTAGCTGTCATCTTGCTCTCTATTGCATGAGTCTGTCTTCATTTTGCTTGTTAGTACAGTTTGTTCATTAGATTCCACATACTAGTGAAATCATGTGGTGTTTGTCTTTCTCTGACTGGCTTATGTCACTCAGCATAACATTCTCCGAGTTCCACGGTATGCTTTTTATTTTAAGATTTTCTTTATTTATCTTTAGAGGGAAAGGGAAGGAGAGAAGGAGAGAAATATCAATGTATGGTTGCCTCTCGTGAGTCCCCTGCTGGGAACTGGCCTGCAACCCAGGCATGTGCCCTGGGCATGTGGTTCGTGTGGTTCGCAGGCCCACGGTATGCTTTTTAAACCATCATGGGAACAAAACCTTAAACAATGTCAGTGATAATAATATTTTTACTTGGAAAGCAGTTTTTTGGTCATCTAAGTTTTAGATAACATGGTTATAGAAGAGCTTTATTAATATATGTATATATGCATATATACATATATACATATATATGTCCCCAATTAGATTGTTTTATTAGTTATACTTTAATGAACATTGTAATGTTTGTGGAAAATAGTTAACTGAACGCTATTGAAAAGAACTCAAGGTGTGGACAATGATCCATTAGGAGAGTAACGATAGCTGTTTGGAAGAATCATGTACAGTTTGTGCCATCCACCCCTGTGTTATTCCCCATTTCTAGATTCAGAATAAATTGTGATAGCACCATGCTTGTGAAGATAAAGAAATGAAATACCCAGAGTTTGAATTATTTTCATTCATTCATTTTAGGTGACAACTTGAATATTTTTTTCACGTTTAAAATTTAAAATAGTAAAATATAATGTGGACTGCAAGATGTAACATATTCATGAGAAAATCTTAGTTAATACAATAAGATATTTACAGGATTTGAATAGTATGTTTAAAATATAAATTTATTCTGTTGGAATTAATTGTTTAAAACTAAGGACAATCAAGAAACTACTTTTACTGAAATATTATATATTATTGGAAATAATTTTCTCCCATAACAGAAGGGCATTTTAAAGTTCTGTGCTCCAGGTCCCAGAAACATTGGTACACCACTAGTGCGTATACACTCGTTTGCAATGAGTAATAAGAGTGGGTAGCAAGTAACCCCACATGGCCCATCCACACACTGCATTTGGTTTAACTTTCAGTTCTTTGCCCATCACTTTCTGAAGAATAGTGGCCAGGAAGTATGCAGTGACAGCTGAGCACAATGGAATGTTCCTCTTAGCTTACTTACCTATCTACTTGGGACTTATTTACAGCACTGCTATGTTTGCCTGCAAATTCTTTGGCCCCTAACATGTGTTCTACAGATGGTTGCTGAGCATCAAAACTAAGGCAGCAATAAAGGCAGCCGATTGTAACAGTCTAACTATATTGCTGGACATGACTTGATAAAGCAAATGTGAAAATGTGAGACCAAGAATGTTTCCTGCCAACTGGAAAATCGCCACTATTTTCCTCTAGAGGACTAAATATCAGTTTTAATTAGATTTAAATGGGAAAATTGTATTAACTGTCTTAAATTACAAGGTCATTATTCCAGCTAACTGAGGCAGTAATCTCCTGTTAACCCAAGTGAACTATTGGAAAGAATGACCTATAGCAATTTTCTTTTTTTGAAAAAGATGTGCCTTTTCCCCTCTGAAAGTTCCCAGGATTCAGTTATTATCAAATGCTATGAGAAAATAATAGCAAGTTTTTTTTTAGAGCAATGGGATACATCACTAGGTGCTGGCTTAATGGCTGGATGTAACCTCGAGAAAAGATTACAAATCTTTCATACATAGTTATATGAGCAAATAATAACTATCTTGAAATTATTCCCCATTGAACCATTGATCTCCTATTGATGAGGCAGTTATAATCAAAGAGGCTATTGTATTTACTACTGAAAGCTTCTGCTTAATCTTCCATATTTATATGATTGAATAATTGAATACGAACATAACACAATTGCATCAGATTGTTGAGTGAAATATTAATAACCATCTTTATTGAAAGAAGGTTGAGTTGCCACATAATCCAATACAATAATTTAGAAGACTATTATAGACAAAACAGCACCAGCTTATAGAGCAGAAAAACTGTAATTTATTCCAACCTCACATTTTTAGAAATACGACCGAGTGAATGCATTAACTCAGGATGAAGAAAATGAAGGCTTATTAGTGGGGGATAGAGTTAAAACAAAAAGAATTCAAATTATAAACTTTATTATTTTGTTCATCTCAAACCTGCATATACCTATACATAGTTATGTATCCATGTAAACAGAAAATGAGTAGTAATAAAAAGAAACCAAAATCGGTTTCAGCATAAATATTGGGAAGAAAAAGAAGGAAGCAGAAACCAATAATTGGATAATGAATCCTAAGAAGAATTATTGAAAGAAGCAAAAGTAGCCTCTTTTGGGGAAAAAAAGTGTTTCTCTATGTTCTCAAAAAATAAAATCACATATAATGATTTAAAAATATCTGAAAAAAGAGAAACAGGATTCAAAAATATGAAAGTGGGAAAGATGGAACAAAAGTTGTGGTTTAACACAGATATAAATGGTGAATAAATATCTGCTTTTATCTTATTAACATATATTTTGAATATAAATATATTTTTGTGTTTAATACTAATTTTCTAGTTTATGAAATGTTAGAGAAAAAGAGGGAGAGAAAGAGGTGATGGGATTTTTGAAAGATATTTGAACAATGAAAAAAAATTCATTAAATGCAGAATTTATGAAATCATAAATATCCATTTGAAACTAAAATTTCAGAATCTGAAAAAAAGATCAAAATTGTATCTGTAGAGCCTTCATTAGTTTAAGATTATATTTCTATCCTCACCATTGCACACCTCCGCCTGAAATGTAAACTCCTTCAGAAGATGGGATGGTGACTTTGTAGTAAGAACTTATTAAGCATTTGATGAGAAAGAGAGGATAATAAATACCACAGGGTATGTCTAAGTTTGTGTTGGGTAGTGGAAACCAAGTTGAAGAAAGAATTAGTGCTGAATCCATAAACATTTAAAGGAAAGTATTTCATTAATAGAACTTAAGTCAACTCTTCCATGACATTATTTAGTCCAGAAAGCAAATCTGTATTCCGTTTTGAATTTGAATCACCATAGGGAAAGATTGTAGATAACCTTGTGTATTGTACATGATGCCATCAGAGGTCCAATACCAAAGAGATACATGGATCTCTGGTGGGGATGGTTAAAAAGAGGCTATATTTACATTCAGAAGTAGCACATATAACAGATTGACAAGAAATGTAAATGTAGTGAAACAGTGAACTGAAATCTATAAAATGGTATTTTATTTGATAATTGTTATTACACTTAAAAACTAAGGGGTGTATAACTGTAGAACCATGCAGTATTTACTAACAGAAGAAAACCATAGATGCTGAAGTCAGAAAGCAGTGTGTGGGGTAGTCCTAGCCCATATAAGTAATAAATACTTCCATATTTTGGATGAATCATTTTACTTATTGGACATTATATTTCTACCAGTCAATTAATGGTTCTAATGTCAAATATTATAATGTTTATGAAAATGTTTTATAAACTATTTACATAATATATACTGTATATCACAAATTCTAAGAGGCACATTAACTTTCATATATTTAATAACTCTGAAATTGAGTTGTGTATTACAAGTGGTAGTTTGTCAGTAAAATGGACAACTCTTTTTGTTAATGTATATTTAAAAATGAAAAAAGATGAAAACGATCAAAGGTAGAAAGAAAAAAAATTAAAAAACCTTCTGAATGCAAACCCACAATAAAGTTAGCAGGCAAGTGAGGAACTGCATAACAATATATCTACATAACAGGTTCAATGTTAATTTTATAAATGTGAGGAGTACTATTAAAAATAAATATTACAAGGAGAAGGTGACATTTTTTAAAAAGTGAAGCATCCCTTTCCAGTGCTTTTCTTTGTGATTCTGAAATGTGACTTAGAACTAAAACAAGGGATTTGGAGAGTCGTCTTGGAAATAAGTCCACTCTTCAATAGGACTTTGGGGTACAACACTGTATCATTTAATGACAAAACAACAACAAAAATATTTGACTTCCTTGAGAGAGAGGCTTCACATAACAGGCATGGTCCATCTTATGTCTAAAAATTGTTTTAAATTAATATGGTTCGTCTTACCACCTTGGGATAGAGGCTAACAGAGATTATGCCAGCTTTGACATATGTCTTTTAAGAATGCTCATGAGGCTACTTCTATCCTATCCAAGCTGAATGGATAAAGAATACAACGAAGCACCCTGTGGGACATATATTTGGACCAGGCCATTTTAGGTTCTATTCACTTGGCCACATTTTTATCATGTATACTCGAAAAACTACAAATTAGAGTAGGCATAATAGTTTATACATAAACAGCCGCTTTCCAGAAAGACTCCTCACAGGGAAGGGGGTTAAATATGTGGAGTGACTAATCTCTGCCACAACTCTGAGCCTGAGACACCTCATTAATGAGTTTAGGCGGCACCTCCTGAAAGATACATCCCTAACTTTCCTTCTATTTTAGATTCAGCTTGTTGTTATTCTTTCTTGGAACATACACCTGTTTCCTTCACTGCAGTTGTCATTTTTCTTTTAATCAACTGAATCACTTGTTTACTTTCTTCAATTTCCACCTATGGCTATAAATAGTATGTCTTTTTTTTCCTTTCTCTGCCACATCTTTACATCTATGGTACTAAGAGTCAATAGATACTTGTTAAATGACAAAAATCGAATGTAAGTTAGGGGATTGACCTAGAAACTGTTGCATGTTTCTTTAGTTTGTTGTTGTTGTTGTTATACTTTTTACTTGAGATAATTGAAATTAAGATGCAGTTGCAAGAAATGATACAGAGAGATACTGCACACTCTTTTATCCAGATTCCCCAAATGACAACAATGTGTGAAATTACATGTGAAATTACATGGGATATTCATTACAACTAATAATACTCTGGTTTCTCTTCAGATCCTATAAATCTTTCGCCCTTTTCACAACTAATATTGCAATAAGGATATTAACATTGATGCAATCCAAAGAACATTTCCATCATGAGAAGGATCTCCCATTTTGCTCTCCTAGAAGCACCTTACCTTGCCTCTCTCCAACCCTATTCCTTTCTTTTTTTTTAATGGTTTATTTATTTATTTATCTTTAGATGGGAAGGGAAGGAGAGAAGGAGAGAAATATCAATGTATGGTTGCCTCTCATCCATCCCCTGCTGGGAACTAGCCTGCAGGGAACTGGCCTGCAACCCAGGCATGTGCCCTGACTGGGAATCGAACCACAATCCTGTGGTTCTCAGGCCCACACTCAATCCACTGAGCTACACCAGCCCCAGGGCCCCTTATTCCTTTCTTAAACATGGGCAATAACTAATGTCTTCTCCCTTCTACAATTGTGCCATTTCAATGATGTTCTAGAAATAGAATGCAAAGTGTGCAGCCTTTTGGTTTTTCTTCACTCAGCATAATTCTCTGGAGATTCATACAGGTTGTTGCACGTATCCATACTTGCTTCTTTTAATTACAGAGTAATATCCTATTGATTTAATATACCAAGTTTGTTTAAACTTTCACCTGCTATAGAGCATCTGAGTTGTTTTCAGGTTTTGGAATTTTGCTAGTAAAGGTAATATCAACAAAAGAAAGCTTGTATATTACTTTCTCTTTTTTAAAAAATTCTGAACCTGAGTTTTCATTTCTGTGAAATACATGTTTAAGAAAGCAATTGCTGGGCAGAATGGTAGCTGCAGGTTTGGTTTTGTAACGAACTGCCAAACTGATGAGAATGGCTGTGCCATTTTACCAGCAATGTACGAAGGATCTGTTTTCTTTGCATTCTCACCACCATTTGGTATTTTCAATTTTTTTTATTTTAGCCATTTGATAAGTAGGTTGTGATGCCTTATTGTAGTTTTTATTAGCATTTCTCTGATGACTTGTGATATTAAACACCCTTTCCAGTGCTTATTTGGCATCTATGGGAGCTCTTCAGTAAATGCCTTTTCCCCCCATTATATAATCCGCTTGTTTGGGGTTTTTTATACTGTTGATTTTTCAGCATCCTCTGGTTCCTCTGGTTCGCAGGCCTGTGCTCAATCCACTGAGCTACACCAGCCAGGGCTAAAAACTTACTGAGGCACTGCTGGGTCTCGAACCCAGGATCTCCTGTTTACTGGACAGGTGCTTTAACCAACTAAGCCACAGCACCTAATTTTTCAGTATCGTTTATGTAGTCTAGATAAGAGTCCTTGGTCATATAAATGGTTTGTGCATGCTTTCTCACAGTCTACAGCTTGCTTTTCATCCTTTGAGAAACTTAATTTTGATAAAGTCAACTTGCATCATTTTCTTTTATAGGTTATGATTTTGGTGTCATGTTTAGGACCTCTCTCCTTAACCCTAGCTCCCAAAGGCTTTATAATACATTATTTTCTATAAGTTTTATATTTTACACTTAATTTCATGACCCATTTTGAGTAATTTTTTTTGTGGAAAGTATGAGATTCTAGTCCATTTATTTCTTCTGTCTGTGGATTTCCACTTGCTCCAGTATCATTTGTTGAAAAGGCTATCATTCCTCTGTTACATTGTTTTTATACCATTGTCAAAAACTTGTTGACATATCTATATGGGTTTATTTCCAGTAAAATTTGTGTTCTATTAATCTATGTGTCTATCCCCCCCACTAATAACCACACACTCATGGTTGTCTGGCCTGTGTTGGTGTGGATGCAGGTGGAGCCCAGATGTTTTTCTGGGTTAGAAAAAGTATTTTTAAATGTTTATTATACTGCTAGGCAGTTCCTTTCTGTGGTTTTTTGATGGGGCTTTTCCTGTTTGCTCCCATTGGCATTTGGATTACTGCCTTCTTTAGTTACAACTCTGTGAGTCAAAAAGAACATCACCCCTTTGCCCTTCCTTGGATCTTGAGGCCAGCTAGTAGACAGTATGACCTCCTGTCTACAACTTTTAGGTAGCATGCGTGTGTGTGTGTGTGTGTGTGTGTGTGTGTGTGTGTGTATTCCCAGCATCATTTTGTTGTATTTAGTGGGAGGAAGAGGGAATAATATGTCTACTCAATTTTCCTGGAAGTGCTTTATAGACTATATATTTTTTAAGTAAATGTATTGGGATGACATTGGTTAATAAAATTATATAGGTTTCAAGTATATAATTTTATGGTACAGCATCTGTATATTGCATTGTATGGTTTTTAAAAGTGCTGGCTCTAAAATAAGTAATTGTGGGTTCAAATTCTATTTCACTATGCCACGAAGCAAGCTCTTAACCAATATCTTTTACCCCAGTGATTTGGTTTCAGAAGCCCTCCCACATAGCTAGCTTTCGTATTCTGCAGCTACTTCTGGATACCACATGTACTGTGATTGCCATAGTCCTGTTGCTGTCGCTGCTACCTGGATTTTAAATGTCCTCTCATTGATAATTATAATGAAAATTATAAACTGTATTATAGAATGTGGTTTTGGACTATTTGTTCTTAGTACCTTTGTTTAAGTTGGCATTCTAGTTCCGTAAGTTCAGCATACAGCGGGTGCTGTAGGATCCAAATTTTACCGGATATTCCACCTGAGCAAATAATAGTTCCTGTCAGTCAGAGGACAACATCTATGTGTAGCAACATGTGTCAGTCTATTTGTGTCTTTCTCAAGAAACCTGTCTTTTGTCTTTCACTGCCTGGCTTATTTTGCTCAGCATAATGCTTACCATATGATATCATCTTTAACAGGAAGCTGAAGGGTGAGAGAATCATAGGGGAAAAGGGGAAGGACTCACATGAACAAGTATAAAGGACACTTGGACAATAATTAAGGTGGGGGGCGGAGATGGGAGGGAGGTGGGGAGCACTGGGGGAGGGGCAGGGCTGGGAATACAAGAAAGAAAACTGTACTTGAACAAGAGTTAAATAAAAAAAAGAAACCTGTCTTTTTTCACTAAAAAAAATAGTTTATTTTGAAAGTATCTTCAGGCAAGAACTAAGTTATTCAACTTTTGAATACTGACATTTTATGAATTCCTTCAATGTTTTGCTTTAATGAATTCTTAGGGTTGTCAGTTTTTAAAACTTAATGATTGAAGAAATTGGGTAAAACCTGGAGGTTGTAAAATCATGAGCATAATATCACTTTCCCCCCAGCATTTTATACGTGTCTTGCCTATACTCGGGGTCTTCCCAAACCTTAACTACTTTACTCTCCAAAAACTCATTCTCAGTTAAAAAAAAGATGCTGTAGTTCAAGGCTCGAAGCCAGTGGTATTCAGTAATGCTACTTTTGTTTCTTTCCGCAGCTTAGACAAATTTGTTCAGCAGGCAATTATTGATTTGGCTTTCAGACCAGTAGGAGGCATCGTTATGTTGCACTGAATGAGACCTCAGCCATATGCAGGAAGTACTGTACCCTAGCATTGCCAACAGGAAGCTGCAGTAATGGGCTTAAATTTTCTCTCTAGAGCTCAATACAACAAGCTTAATAGGTGACACAAGTATTCTAAATGCAGAAGCCCAGAGGGTTTTGTTCAGTGAACTTTGGTAAACACATCGAGACTCCACAGATTGTAACACCACACCAGCCGTAGGTTTAGCATTGTGATTTTGTGTTAGTGTTCTCTAGTTGCTATTGTACTAAAAGAATTCATTTAAGAACTGTCACATAAATGCTTGAAACTGTTTTAAAACCAGCATGGCGATGCTGATTAAACAAAGAAATAATGATGTTTTAAACAATGTGTTTTTTTGAAGTAATTGGTACACATTAGCCACATATTTAAAAAATCTCTTCATACTTTTATATCACCACCATTGAAATTGGAAGGAACTTAAAACTATAATCTAAAATATAAATCATGGAGAAAACACTAATTTTAAATAATATTAAAGCTCTAATAGAGATACCCTTAAAACACAATGTTACATTAACTAATTTTTGTGAGGATGAGATTAAAGTATTATTTAACAACAACATATAAATGTTAAATTATACATATAACTGTTTCACTCCTTATTTAATTTATGGTCATTGATAAATAACTTAAGTAATTGTAAGCCATATTTTAAAAGATATGTATTATTTAATGTGATTAAACATTACTGTAACAAATTATATTTATAACATCTTCAATATAGAATATTTAGGCTGTACAGACATGTGAATCTGCAAAAGACAAGTTACAGATTGATTGCATTTTAGAATATTTTAAGCACTAAAATACTCTGTCATCTTACAAATTGACCACATGGGCAAAAATGTACTTTCCCATTAACTGTAACATTTAGATTAAATGAGAATGTTTTGCTTTATTTACCTTTTACCTTTGAAACAAATGAACTTGATACTATTGGCTGTTAGATAATTTTTAATCAAGAAAAAATAAAAATGTATATGACTACTCCCTACCTAATACACAAGTGTATAATCAAATGTTTTAACTTTTTCAAGTAACAGAGCTCGGAAGACATGGAATTACCCATGTCACTCCACCCCCAAAATGAGCCTTAACACATAACTGAAAAATGCTTCTATAGCCACCAAAATAAATTATGAATGGTCTAGTAAGTTGATTTGTAAATAGAATTCTTTTCAGTAGTTTAATTAATTAGCCAAGTAAGAAAACATACTGTCAAAACACACTACTCATATTAAATCCAATTTTTATAATTTACTAGCTTTGTGAGTCAATTTGAAGAAATTATTTAGTTTTCCTGGGACCTTGTTGTGCTGTTGTTATTGTTGTTTGCATATATAAAATGTGGATGATAATATTTAGCTATCTCAGTGAGTTTCTTGGGTAATAAAATAATAGAGTTGATATAAATTGAGCTTAATATAAGATATTTTACCTGGTAATAACTCATTAATTAATATTTTATTAACATTTTATGTAATTGCCATGTGATCTATACTGATATTTAGAGAATCTTACCTACAACCCAGGCTAAAGGCTATCCAGTGATATTTTTTGTGTTATAGAGATTTTTCAGATACCTCTTCTCTCCACATGCAGATCTCATTGCCACACCCCCACCGGAGCAGGACATTTCTTACAGTTCATGAACTTGCACTGACACAGCATTATCACCCAGTCCACAGTTAGCGTTAGGCTTCACTCTTGGTGTTGTACGTTGTGTGGGTTTGGACAAATGTATAATTATATGTATCCATTATTATTAAAAATAATGCACCATGTTATGGGTAAAAAATAAATAGCAAATAGAAATAGAATTCTGAATATACTCATATTATATTTAAAAAAGGCAAGAGAAAGAATGGAATGCAAGTTAAGGGAGTGGAATAGAAAATACATAATAAAATGTGAGACCTGAATCCAATATGACTCCTGAGGTTGAATGTGAATGGGATAACTGTGTGATTCCACATTCAATGGGGATCACAGAGCCCCACCCCTCTCACCTTCCAGTCTCTCTCTGCAAGAAAGTGATGCTTTCATGGCATCTAATAGCATTTATATTTTTATGTTTTAAATTTTCATATGATTAGCATCTTACAATATGTACTTTTTTGTGTGCATTTTATTTCACTTGAAATTTTGCTTGTTACATGTATCCATATTGTTGCTGGAATTTACCATTTGTTTTTACTATGAACAACCAAATACATTGATCCTTTCTTGTATTAGTAGACATTTATGAAGTTTACAGTTTGAACTAAGATGAACAGTGGTAATATGAACATTAATAATATATATGCACATATATTTTAAATATATAAAAACATTATAGTAGAAGATATGTACCAAGGAGTGACATGGTTGCATCAAAGGTTATGAATATGTTTACCTCCGTATTATTTTGCAGATTTCTAAAGTGGCTTTGTCAATTTAACTTTCTGTCTGTAGAGAAAGGTGCTTTGTGTTTTTGTCAAAACTTAAAGTTCCCGGATCATGTTAGCCATTCCATTTTGCGTGTCACGGCACCGCACTGCAGCTTTACTTGGTGTCTTCCTGATTGCTATGGAGATGAGACGTATGTATTTATTCATGTTGCTGGTTGGTTCGTCCAACACCATTTATTACTAAGATAATAATTTTTATTGCATTACAGTGTCCTTTTTGTCAGAAATGAAGTGACAATATATGTAGTCCAATTGTGAATTTTCTACATACTTTTATTGATTTAATGCATGTTCATATACATACAAAAACACACTGCAGAATTTTATTTGGATTTCTCAAAATTTATAGATCATTTCAGGGAAGGAAATAATAGCCCTATATTAGTGAATTTTTTTAATCCATGATCATAGCCTCTGCCTCTTTGATTTTGTTTTTTCAAAAAATTCCTTATTTATATTTTACCTTTTATGTATAGATATAAAGCCATCTTTGTTAGATTTATTCCTAAATATGAGATAATTTAATGCTATTATAAGTAATATTCTCCTTATTTTTTTCTTTGAAATCATGATAAGCATTATTATTTGGTCTTATTTTCAGGAGGAATTTCTTCACTACTTAACCAGCCAGTTTATCTTATCTATAGATGTTCATAAATAATTGTATTATACTAATGATGTATTATTATTTTTCCTAGTCTTTTGATTAAAAATTTTGTCAAGTGTATTTTTGGATTCTATCAAGATGCCTAATTAAGTTTTCTCTTTTTACCAATGTGTTGAGTCACAAAGACTAATTGTCTCATACTAAACCACTTGTATGATACAATGCACTTGAGCATGATTTGTTACCATTTTTATGTCAGTAGAATCAATTTTTACACTTCATACAGAATAATCCATCTGTATTCATGAGAAATATTGTTCTGTAATTTATTAGTTTATAATCTTTGTCATGTACTTGTATGGTTTTGTTGGATTTCTCTCCCTAAAAATCAATATTATAGTACAAAAAAACCTGATTAATAACAGGCAAAAACCTGGAACACTTGATAAAAAATGTTGCATATAAATAGACAATAAGAATCTGAAGATGTGTTGAACATAGTTTTTACCATAGAACTGCAAATTAAACTGCAGTAAAATAGCATGTCATACTCACTGTATTTAGATTGCTAAGTGCCCAGACAGAAAAGTGGTTAAAAATCCAGTTTCGATTTACCCCTCCATCTAGGGCTTTAAAATCTTACTGGGTATCCTCAAGCCCAACCTGTAGTGGGGAATGTTAACCCCAAATACTTTGAGGCCTTCGAGCATGCTACCCTTGTTTTTCAGAAGTTTGGAATTAACTCTAATTTGCAGTTCAGCTCAATTTTCCCGATTCGTTAAACAACTTGCTGAGCAAGCTGACTCTGAACCTATGCCTCTAACCAAGTGACTAGTCTGCATTCATTCCTTCCAGGTCAGCTCTAGATTTTCAGCATGGCTCTGAGAACTTCTTGCCTCTTTGGAGTTTTTCTCCTCCCCCAAACTGTCATTTCTGAAACTCTCTGGTGATGCTTTCACAAATATGCTTGTTATTGAATGGGAGCTTTGATCTGCCAGGCAATGTCTGATTCCACCAAGTGCTATCTAGAGTCATCATTCTTTCACAGTATATATTCACTATAAAAAGTCATTGCAGTGTGCTAAACTAAAAATTTAAATGCCTACTCCTTACCTGACCCTGTCTCAAGCACCTGAGGTGCAGTAACAATCCTAAGTTCTGATCTTTATAAATCTCTTCTATTATGAAAGACGTAGATGTAACCAAGTCAATCACAAAACATGTTTCATAAAAATAAAACTAAATATTTTGACCTTGACCATATTTTCCTACACTCAGTAGGAGTATATATTATATTTTGTTAACCAAATTGTGCCTCATCTATCACAGACATATCCTTTTCCCAAAGAAAATTTCAGATATAGGAATTTTAATGTCTAAATGATTTTTGTAGAAGCAATGATATTTCTTTAGGAATTGTCTCCTGATAATATTAATGACTGCGAAAATTAACCCAGGCAAGAACATTTAAACAGTTTGTACGTATCTCCAGTATATACTGTCGTAACATCTTCTGTATGAAGAATTACTCTTTCTTTTTAATAATATTACAGGAAATAGGTGGCATAACCCACTTATTAGCAGTTGGCACAACAGGTAAGAAGTGAAGAAAATTTAAGGCTTTTGAACCTTACAGAACAACACACATACCGGCACATAGGGAATTAACCATAAAACTCTCATTAGTTTTAATGAATCTATGTTCCAATCTGAAATTTTCATATTGAATCAGCACAAAGTTATGTAGCACAGGTATTTAATTTTCAATGGATCTAACATCTGATCTGAATAGAGTAAAAGATCATAGAATAAAAAACTATCATTTGTAAAGATAGAAGGGTCTAGAAAATAATATCATTACATTCAATTGGAAGAATTTAATCAAACTTATATCTATTTAACCAAATTTTAGCCTTATCTCATTTAATAAATTTATGTATAGATGTGTTTCATATGCTCAGCAGTCATAAATTAAATATATAAAATTTATGTCAGTATTTTTATTGTTATTCAGTTTTCAGTTCTATGAATTTATTCAAATATACTCAACAGAATGAATCTCATTTTTGAAACCTAAGCCCTAATTAATTTTTCATTATTTTGTTTGTGGTAGAATATCCCCAGTATACTAGTTGATGTTTCAATGAGTGAATGAATTTTGATTTCTGTCTTGTTGAAGTGAGATGGCAACTCCCTTATCTCGTGATGTAATCCAGTGCAGCTCGAAGCACGGCCTTGAACCTATCCACTGTGACTTTTGCTAGTTACATTTATCTAAATGTTTTGCTATTTTTGTATACAAATTTGCATTTCAAGATTCCCAGTGGATACCTGAAAGTGTTGATAGTATTGAACTCTATACACACTATTTTCTGTACATACATGCCTATTATGAAGTCTAATTTATAAAAAAGTGGTAACCATAATGTATAAAACAGTACGAGATTAATGATAATAATTAATAATAGACTAGAGTGGTTATGATCATATGCTGTAATAAATGCTATGTGAAGCAGTGTCTCTTTCTCTCTTCCCCCAAATATGTAACATTTACATTTCCAGTCAGTGGTTGACCACAGGTAACAGAAATTGTAGAAAGCAAGACACAGATACTGGGGGAGGATTGTAAATTGAGTTTCTTTCTAAGTTTCATTTTTGGATTATTCATTGCTTTTGTATAGAAATACAACTGATTTTTACATGTTCGTCTACACAGCAGCTTCCCTATAACTTTACTGAAGTTGTTTATCAGATGTAGTAGTTATCTTGTGGATTCTTCAAGGTTCGTATATGTAGAATCATGTGATTTGGGAGTAGAGATAGAATTGCTTCTCTTCCAAACTGAATGCCTTTTATCTATCTCTGATCTTATTGCTCTACCTAGAACTTCCTGTTGACTAGCAGTGATAGAAGGACATCCTCATCTTGGTTTTGATCTCAGAGGGAAAGTTGTCAAACTTTCATCATTGAGTATGATATTCACTGTGGTTTTTTTCATATTTGCCTTTCACCGTGTTAAGGAAGCTTTCTTCTGTTTTCTTTCTTCCTTTTTTAAAGCTTCTTGAGCATTTAATATTCTAAATTGCTTTGTGATGAAGCCGTGGTGGACAGGGTTCTCTAATTTATTGAATCCCTCTTTTTTTTTAAATTAAATTGTGGTTGACATACAACCTATTAGTTCATGTATACAACAAAGTGACTAGACAGCTGTATACCTTATAAAGTGCTTGCCACAATAAGTGTAGTAACCGCCTATCACCATACAAGTTATTAAAATATTTTCTGCATACTCTCTGCTGTACATTATGTGCTCATGATTTATTTTTTAACTAGACAATTGTACCTCTTAACCTCCTTCACCTTTTTTTGCCCTTTCCCCACTCTCATGCCTGGGAACCAGCCGTTTGTTCTTTGTGTCTATGAGTCTTGTTTTTGTTTTGTTTGGGTTGTTTTTTACATTCCAAATACAAGTGAAATTATATGGTATTGTTTTACTCCTTTGTAATTTCACTGAGCATCATTCCCTCTAGGTCATCCATGTTGTTCCAAATACCAAGATTTTATTCTTTTGTATGCCTAAATATGGGGTTAGAGTCCTGAGAGTTGCCTGGTCAAAATATTTTTGTCATCTCTTCAACATGCAAGCTCTTTTGTGTATGTTTTGTTTTAAAGATTTTTTTATTACGCATTGCCACTCATTAACTTTGAACTCACCATCAACAGCAGTATGACTTATCCCCAATAAAGCTGATCTGATGCACTTATGTTGTCTTAAGGCACATCACAGGGTTTTTGTCCACTTGTCTACTGATGGGCATGAGGGTTGCTTCCATATCTTGACTATTGTAAATAATACTGCAGTGAAATGGAGGTACAGATAATCTTCTGAATTCATGTTTTGGATTTCTTTGAATAGATACCCACAAGTGGAATCACTGGGTCATAAGGCAATTCAATTTTTGATGTTTTGAGGAAACTCCATACTGTTTTTTATAGTAATTGCACCAATCTGCATTCTCACCAACAGTGTACAATATTCCTTTTACTCCGCATCTTCCCCAACACTTGTATGAAGATATAAGGTTAAGCATAGGGAATATTGTTAACAATATTATAATAACTATCTGTAGTGCCAGGTGGGCTCTTGAATTATCAGACAGAACACTTTGTAACCTGTATGAATGTCTATCTGCTGCGCTGTACAGCTGAAAATAATACAGAATAGTGTTGAATCTAATCTGTGATTGAAGAATAGAAAAAGATTGCTATTACATAGCAAATGTTTTGTAGATGTTTGTTGAATTGAACTGACCGTGAAATTGATGAGTTCTCCTTTCACCCTGATCATAGAACAGCTTCCAGAAACATGCTGCTGATGATAGGTAGTGATTTTCTTCATATTCTTAATGCCAAATTGTCACAGATGAAAGGATGGCTAAAATGAGTTTTCATGTAGCTATTCAAAAGGCAGTTTTAAAATGTCTGTTAGGGTATATAATTTTAATGCTATACCAAGTATAATGAATTGGGAACATACCAGGTAAAATTATTCTCCAATTGTGCCTTAGCTATAGATACAAAACTTTAAAAATTTATTTTTCTAAATCTCATATGAATTATTTTACTTCTTTCTTTCTGACATTGATCTCCATGTCTACATTACACTTTTAAATGATGATACAGAGGGGAATTCTTATGCATGAAGTGAGATGTAACACACAATGTATGAGAGTTTGCAAGGCTTTTTTATTAGGCACTGAGACTTAATGTCCACTTTAAAAGCAGAAAAAACACTCCCTTGGCATCAAGAAGAGAAGTAATTGCTCTAGCCATGCATGGTTAGAGATTTCATTACACTGGAATAGTAAGAGAAGAAGGGAAAAGCAGTGGCCTCTATATGAGAGGTCTTTAGTTTGTCAGAGGATCTTCGTGAGGTGAAGATGAGCTTTCAAGCAAGTGGTACAAAGCGAAAGGTAGAAAAGAACAGATGGGAGGTGACAAAAGATTCCGACAACAGAAATAAAAGAGAAAAGAATGCAGATAAGTGACTGAAAACAAATTCAAATTTCACTTACAGTGAATTCTAGAAAAATATGGGAAGTGTTCATTTAGATCTAAAGTACAAAGTGCTTTTCATTTCCTCCTTTCAAAATCCTGCCACATGTTTTATGACTTATGATATCTATACAGGCATAGTTATACATGTTTCACTTTACCATATCTTCTTAGATAAATCTGAAAATTGCAAGCCATGAGATATTATAACTGTTTCAGAGTCAAACATTATATACTATTGTCAGAGGTGAATATCTAGTGCAAGTATCACTTATATGGAAAAAGTTACACAGTATACATGCTGGAGTAGTAATTTAATTTTTATGTATAATGGACTATCATATATATGTATATAAGTATATATATCATATATACATTGTATACTGCTCTCATATGTTTGGTAAGGCAGATGATGGTAATCATATATAGATAAAATATATACTTTTTATTTTAATTAATGTAACACAAGTAGGCTGCATGTGAAATTTTGTTCAAAATTATTTTCTAGAATTTGATGGACTCAGTATCATTTACAAAGAAGCAAATGAACTGATATCTTTGTACACCTCAATTAGCACACATTTTTTCCATAACAGTAGTATTTGAATTAGGTGGCATTATTTGTAAATACCCAGCTTGAAAACTGTCCCACAGAAATGATTCATAAAAGTGTACTGCATATAAGTCATAAATTAATATAATATAGGTAATGTGTTTAACCAGGCATTGAGACTATTAAACATTTATATGTTAGTGTTACATACTTCATATAATTAATATTTAGGGATGAAGATTGCAACAAATTTTAGTATACTTAATATGTTAGTCACAATTTGAAAATGGAAAAAACTAAGACAGGTTAAGTATTTAATGTAAGTAAGGCAATGGCTATCCAACTAGATATTATTATTGTCCATGAAAAAGTTTAGCTTTTGTATTTATCAAATTCCATCTCCTATGAAAATGGACATTTTATGTTAAGTATAAAAGTATATTCAGATAATGCAAGAGGATACTGATGCCAGAGAAATTAGGCTTCTTTCATCTCTGATCTGCAATTCAGTGAAACAATGGAAGGGAATAAGAAATAGTTATTGGAGGAATGCACATAGTAATTTGATTGCACATTTACAGTTTTATTTTATGTAAGACTATGAAATAATGTCATAATCATGTGATCTACCAGTAAAACAATACTTTATAGTTGAAATACCCACTTGAACATAAAACTAGCAGCCTCAAATTTGAATATGTGGCAGTGTGGTTGTATTGATCAGAATCTCCAACACTGTATTTCAAGTATCTCATTAAAATAGATGACAAAGGACTGTGTATGGTTACAGTGATGGGGAGCATTGGATCCTCTGGTACTACCTACCTGAAGTACAAGTACTACCACCAGTACTTGTACTACCTAATGTACCATCCTTGACAAACTTAATTGCAAAGGAAAAGTTCACACCAAGAAAACACATATAATGAAAAGAAAAAGAACCTACATTCAGCAGCTATTTTAAGTTCTACATTTTGTCCAGATTCTACGTGCACATATAGGAAATGTTATCCTGCTGAAGAGTTTATCTGAGGAAACTTTCCATAGAAATGATGCATTTAACTGACAGGGTAAATGGTATTACTATTTTTCTTCAGGGAAATGTAGCTCAGAACAGGGCACTCATAGGACAACTAGAATCAGTTTACTACTTCAGATACCAAACATCTCTGATTTTATATTAAAACTCTATACAAACTGTTATGTTAAGCCTTGTGGGGTTGTTTTTTAGTGTTGTAGCCTTTGCAGATTTATTTAATACTTGTAGTGTGTGGTATGTCTAAAGGTTTTATAGAAATAATCTCATTTAATCCAATCCAATAATAAACCTATGAGGCAGAAATTTACCTCATACCTTATTCTACTATGAAATCGGTTGCATTTTTATGCACCAATAAAGTGCTATCAGGAAGAGAAACTAAAAAAACTATCTTATTTACAATTGCATCAAAAAATAAAATAACTGGGAATAAATTTAGCCAAGATTGTAAAAGAGCTATACTTGGAAAATTATAAGACATTGAATGAGGAGATTAAAGAAGATACAAATAAATGGAAGTACGTACCATGTTCATGGATAGGAAGAATTGACATCATTAAAATGTCCATACTACCTAACCAATCTATAGATTCAAGCAATTTTTATCAATATTTCAATGGCTTATTTCACAGAAGTAGCTAAATATTCCAAAAATTTTTGTGGAACCACAGAAGACTCAGAGAGCCATAGCAATCTTGAGAAAGAAAAACAGAGTTGGGGGAATCCCACTACCTGATATCAAACTATTCTACGAGGTCACAATTAATCAAAAGATCATGATGCTTATATAAAAACAGACTTAATAGAGCAGTGAAACTGAATAGAGAGCCTAGAAACAAATCCATGCCTTTATAGTTAATGAATATTTGACAAAGGAGGTAAAATCATACAATGGTCTATTTGATACATAAAGCTGGAGCTATTGGACAGGTACATACAAAAATTAAAATTATACCAACTTCTTACATCATACACAAGAATAAACTCAGGATGGATTAAATACTTAACTGCTAGACAATAAAAATCCCAGAAAAATACATGCACTAAAAATTCAGACATTTCTTACATCAATATTTTTTCTAATGTATCTCCTTGGGCAAGGGAAACCAAAACAATAAACAAATAGGACTCCATCAGACTAAAAAAGGTTTTCCACAGCAAAGGATACTATCAACTAAATGAGAAGACAGCCCTCTGAATGGAAAACATATTTGTGATATATCTGATAAGGGGTTAAATCCCAAAATTTATAAAGGTCCTATAAAACTCAACACCAAAGAAACAAATAATCCAATTGAAAATAGGCAAAGGGCCTGAATAGCTTCTTCTACTAAGAGAACATACAGATGGCCAATAGACATATGCGAAGATGCATATCACTGATCATTAGAGAACTCAAATGATAACCACAAGGAGATATCCCCTCCCATGAGTCAGAATGGCCGTCATCAGTAAATCAACAAACAAGTGCTTGTGAGCAAAGGGAATCCCTTTTGCACTGTTGGTGGGGATGCAGATTGGTGCAGCCACTGTGGGAAGCAGCATGGAGATACTTCAGAAAATTAAAAATGGATGTGTCTTTTGACCCAGTGATCCCACTTCTTGGAATACATCCGGAAGAAACCTCAAACACCGATTCAAAAGACCCTATGCACCCTTATGTTCACTGCAGCATTATTTACAACAGCCAAGATTTGGAAGCAGCCCAAGTGCCTGACCATCAGTAGATGAGGAGATAAAAAAAGCTGTGGTACGCTTTACACAGTGGAATACTACTTGGCCATAAAGCTTACCCTTTTCAACAGCATGGATGGACCTGAAGAGCATTATACTTAGTTAAATTAGCCAGTCGGAGAAAGATAAGTATTATATGATTTCAGTCATAAATGGAGTCTAATGAACAAAATTAACTAAAAGGCAAAATAGAGACAGATTCACAGACAGAGAGAACAGGCTGACAGCTGTTGGGGATGGGGGTGGGTGGGCAGAGGTTGAGCAAAAAAAAAAGAGAGAAAGAACTCATGGACACAGAAAACAGTGTGGTGATTACAGGTGGGTGTAGGGATGGGAAGAGGTGGAAGAAGGTATGGGGGGATAAATGGTGAGGGACAAAGACTTGACTTGGGGTGGTGAACACAAAACACAGTGTTCAGATGATGTAGAATCGTGTACCTGAAACCTGTATAATTTTGTTAACCATTATCACTCAAACTTTCAGTAAAAAATACCTCCTAACAATTTTAATGATATGTGATTTTCCCTTTTCCTGGTACATTTCTGACATTTCAAAATGAGCAAGAAAGGTAACAGAATATCAAGTTTAAATCTCAAGTAGAAAAAATTCATTGAGCCAGGGGTAAACAATGTGGCTGGCAGGTCCTTCTATATTGCCTGCAAGGCTACTTAGAGAAACAGCAGTGCACGATGCTTCTTGATTCATTAGATAATCCCCACTCTGCAAAGAACTAGACAAGGTGATGAGGAAAGGTATATAAGCTAGTTTCATGTGTTAAAGAAATGGTGGTAGGGACAAGGGTATATAAAATGCTGCGAAGGTAGCTATTATCTCGAAGGCAATGTGAAAAGATCTTTGAAAGGATTGCATTTGAACACAATTTGAAGGGGTGTTTTAGGAGAGATAGGATGTGATCCAAACTGCAGTGGAAATGGTATATGTCAGTTAAAGGTAATAAACTCTGGAGAGGAAAGTCTTAAGATGATTTAAAAAAAAAATAACATGCCATACAAGGTCAGCAGTAGCATTGGGGATGATGTGTTCATCAGTAGGACAGATGCTTTGCGCACTCTGTGTGCTACATGATTGAGGGCAGGAGGTTCCAAGTGGAGAAGAGTCTCGTGACACTAGTTGTGGAGGGGAAAGTGGAAGCACTTTTGTTCTCAGGGGGATGGAACAGAATTTAGGGTGGGAGGGTATTGCACTTCGGGTGACCCTGGGCATCTGAGAAGGAACTTTTTAGGGAGGAACTGAAACTGTTGATTTTTAATTAAAAAATGGGTGACATTTGAAATACAGACTGCTTAAGAGAATAAATGTCATGCACAGGATGACCCAGAAAAAGAATACAGAATTAGGAGAGAAAAAGATGGAAAAGAAAATTTGAAATAACACCAAAATGCACAGAGCAGGTAGAAAGAAATATTATCAGAGAAGACTTAGAAAGAATGTTCTAAAGGATGTAGAAAATAACTTGCTGTAATGTGGAAATAAACTACTAAATTAGAACTTTGGTGATTAGTAATTTTCTTGGCAGGAACCTATTTATCAGACTAGTATGTCAACATTATAGACATAATAATATAAGGAACTAAAGTAAAGATTCTAGTTCAAGAATTTTGGTATTTAAAGGAAGAAAAATACCAGTGAAACAAGCTAGAAGAAAGGGAATTGTAAGATGGGGCAACTTGATTTTTTTGTAACTATATTATAGGAAATCAATGTCATTGCATCTGAACATTAACATGCAGAGATTGCAGATATAAATGATAAAGCTGTATTTGAAGAAATAATGTACTGGGGGCATAACAAGTTAGTACTCTTTCAGTTGCAAAGTAAAAATTTTGTAAATAAACTAGAACCCTCCTAAACTTTTATTTCTAATAGAAGTGGTAAGGATTTATTCACATAATAAGATGCAAGGCCTAACCTGCTAGGGAAGCATAAGTGGCAGCTAAAGGGATTACAACAAGAGCTGGGTGCAAACTACAAATAGAAAGAGCCAGGGTAGAAATATGAGGTCAGTTCCACCTATGACCCCTATCAGCCCACATGCCCTGCGATGGCTGTACCAGTTAGTTGCTACGTTTTAAAAATGTATCCATACTGGCTAGTAAACAATCATATGCACAATCTTCTGGATCATATACACAATCTCCTAATTGTACCTTTGCTATTGATAGCACTCTGTTCTCCCCGAGAAACCCCAAATGTCTGATATCCAGGTAAAACACGTATAATTTCTGACAAAGCTGGGGGACTTTAAGAGGTGGTTTCAGTTTTAAGGTCTGTGCCATCTCAATAGCAAATGCCATACCATTCTTATAGATGGTGAATGTTGGCCATGGTTTTGACATCAATGTCAGGAGCGATTTCCTCCTTTCCAAGATGGGAAATATAGGTATGAGATTTGGCAGATTAACCCTCTCAACAGGGAGTCTATAAATGCACAGAATAGAAGTCAGTTGTTGAACAAAGTGAAAATTATGAAAATGATCCAAAGTATCAAAGACATTTCTAGGAATGTTTATGGCCTGGATCCAGCTAGTCCTTTTGTAATTGATAAGGTAAGCTGAGTCCTATGGTATTACTAATTTATAATACCACCTGGTGCCTATCCTGGACCTATTGTATCTCCTGAAATGGACTGGAATTTTTTTACCTACTAAGCATCACTTAACTAATAATTACATCTGACTTTTTTCACTTCTCCAAGTTTTCTAGAAGCACATATAGCCCTGGCTGGTGTAGCTCAGTGGATTGAGCATGGGCCTGTGAACCAGAGAATCTCGGTTCGATTCAGTCAGGCTACATGCCTGGGTTGCAGGCCAGGCCAGTTCCCAGTGAGGGACACATGAGAGGCCACCATACACTGATATTCCTCTCCCTCTCTTCTTTCCTTCCCCTCTAAAAATAAATGAATAAAATCTTTTTAAAAAGCTAATATAGAAGCACATATACCTACTTTGTACAAATTACAAAGAAGTACTCCTATGGATAGACAATTCATAAGAGTCACTCACTCTGGGAATACTTAGATGAAAATCCCACATGCTCTGAGTTGACCTGTCCACCTAAGGGCTTCTGGCTTGTGAGCAGAATATGGGATGGGTTTCAAGTTCCACCTCTGTTCCTATAGCCAGTTACCTTCAGTAAGGCACTGTGTGTCTGTCTGTCTGGAAGGGGCAGGGTTGTCACACTTCCCCATGTGCTCTCATAAATTTGATGGCTCATGGGCTAGTTGATTATAAACTGGATGATTGCTCTGGGTCAGAATGTTTACAACAAGTTATGCACCCAAGCAGCTATGGGGTAGCCGGATGGAGTTCACCACCTTTAAATTCCACATCCCCCTTCTGTGGCTGACCTTGCACGGTGACCCCTCACGTACTCCTTTGTTCTGTTCTGTTCGTAATCACTTACATGTGTGGTGTCGACACCACAGGCTTTAAAACTTTGTGGGAAAAGATTTAGAACTTAAAGTAAGAAGTTCTCACTGTATCATTTTTCTGTATGGTAATTCTGAGTCTATTTTTCTTAAACCTCACATAAACAGCCTCTATTCATCTCAGGGCCTATAATCACACTCGCTCTTGTAGACAGTTGTTTAGTGTGTCTGCCCTTTACCTTAAGCTTTTTCCCTCAGAAAGTGAGCTAGTCTTTTCACATAGGTACAATACATAGAAAATGCATTATTTATGAGTTTGAATTGCCTGAGCTCCCAGCTATCATACATATGCATTCCAATTTTGATATATTAAGATTAAAAATAAATTTTACAAACTTTGATTGCATTTCTCAAATATTCCCATGGACTGCATTTAGAAATGGATGGATGCTTAGGTCTCTAAGACCCTGTGACAGAGCAATATTTTAATAGCAGGAGAGACCCTCTGGTGCCATTCTGTTCCGATGTATCACAAGTACAATGGTGCTTTGAAAATATACTACCTGGTTTCATCTGTCAGTGGAGCACTGGGAGAGGACAGCAGTAAATTTAATTATTTGTTAGTATAATGTGTCATCACGGTGTCACCAGCTGGGGCTCAAGCACATGGCCCCAGATTTGAGATGCTCATATTTCAATAAGTTATATCTTTGAATCCAGAGTGAATAAACTCATGATTATTACAAGGTTTGTCAAGGGGCAAGTGTTATAATTGCAGAATGGATACAAACATTGCCTAAAATGTCAATTAGCAAATGGGGGTTATCATGTAAATTTTCTTTATAAAGCTGCCATCTAAAACCTTTAACTACAAATTGCCATTAATTTTATATTTTTCATAGCACATTTGATTTTAAACCATGACTCTTCTTTTTTTTAAAAAAGAAGGGAAGGAGAGAGGGAGAGAAATATCAGTGTATTGTTGCCTCTCATGCATCTCCTGCTGGAAACTGGCCTGCAACCCAGGCATGTGCCCTGACTGGGAATCCAACTGCGATCATGTGGTTCACAGGCCCGCGCTCAATCCACTGAGCTACACCAGCCAGGGCTAAACTATGACCCTTCTTTTAAGAAAAGTCAATTTGGAGTCTACTCTTACTTTTAATGTGGAATCCACTATTTTTATATTAGATATATCTAGAAATGAGTCGGTGGTGATAGAAGGGATGGATATTCAATAAATACAGGGTCTGGCACAAGTAACACCCACTTTTTATTATAAAATATTACGAAATCATAAGCATGCATTTCTGTAACATAACAATTTAATACTCAACATACTATAGGATATTTTAAGTAAAATGTTCAAATTAAAACTATAAATTATTACACTCCTGTTATTACCCTACCAACCACACTCAAGCAGGTGTTACTTTGAACAGACCCTGTGTATTAGTGTTTCCTTTACATGCCTATTAAAAAAACTAGTAACAGTTTTTGTTACATAAACTACTAATTCGACAAATATTCATTGTGTCCTAATGCATGTCTGTTGCTATGGCAAGTTTGGGGGGTATAATAATGAATAATCTCTTAATCTCCGAGGTACGTAATTTTAGTGGGACAGAGACATATCATAATGTGAGGTCAGAAAGAGACAAGAAGGTCTTGGTATTACTGTAAGCCAGAATACTTACAGTCAGGTTTCCGCGTTTTTCTGTTAAACATCAGGGATTTCACAGAACATCAGCATCAGACAAAGTCACTCTGATCATGATGGGTCTAGACAAAAACAAGACCCGTGCCTAGTCATGTCTGAACATTGCCATAAACCTTGTCCAACATACCAAGTACTAAGCGCCCCACTCTTCCGACTGAAATGACTGCTCCTTATTTGCTTTTCATGAATTTCGCTTTTCTTTAGAATGCCCTTCCTATACATAATATTTGTTAAGATATTCAGCCTAGTAGCTGTGGTTGGAATGCTTGTGTGCCCTGTCCCCAACCCCATATGTTGAAATCTTAACCCCCAAAGCTGATGGCAGAAGGAGGCGGAAGCCTTTGTGAAGTGCCAGGATGTGAGGGTGGTGCCCTCTCGCGTGAGATCAGTGCTTTTGAGAAAGGGACCCTGCAGAACTCCCGGGCCTCTTTCTGTCATGTGAGGATACAAGGAGAAGTCTGAAGAAGAGGGCCCTCACCCACTATGCTGGCACCCTTATATTAGACTTGCAGCTTCCAGAACTGTGAGCAAGCAATAAATTACTGCTCTTTATTAGCTACCCTGGGCATGATCCAAATGGGCATGGTATTTTGGGCATGGTATTTTGTTGTAGCAGCCTGAACAGACTAAGATATCAATTATATAGTATGCCACTTCCTGACTAAACCAATCCAGAATTAAACCTCATTTCTTTAAACCTTCCAAAATCACACAACAGACACTGAAACCCTTTGCTGCTAAGTCTTTTGCAAATCCTATTACTGAGGCACCTCACAATTCCCCATTGTGTGCATTTTCTCTTGCTACAACAAATCAAATACCCAACTTACTAAACTATAAGTGTGTTCCTAGGGATTTTTATGCAGATGGTACTGAAAAAGGAAATGTAATCAGAGATGTGATAGAGAAAAGTGTTATCACAGCACAAAGAGGTTATGAACAAAGTATGAGTGTGTGGTGGGGGCGCAAAGGAAACTTGAAGCAGGAGTTAGGCAAGAAGAGATATGAGGAGCTGATTGCTTTATGTTTAGTAAGTAATTTAAGTCTGGCTACAGCAGGATTGTCATCTACAAGTTTTATGTGAGAAATCTGAGTCAGAAAGAGGTTGTGGAACTTCCCCAAAGCCACACAGCTATGAGTGTCAGAACCTAGACGCACACAACTCTAATTCATATTCCATGCTTTTAGCTGTGATCTGTACATAAGAGTATGACTACATTATGCACCATTTGCTTAAAAGCAAAAATGTTCAGTGTTGCTAGATTTAAAATAATATTTTATTGTTATATTCCAGTAATTATAAGGGAATAGTGTCCACATGAATATTGGTTATTCCACAGTTAAGTTTTTCTGGGAGCATGTATTAAAGAAGCAGACAGTACAGGGACATTTCCCAAGAATCTACAGTAGAGGTCCATGTGAGACACCTAGGACCCTTGGGCATGACACAAAGACACCACCATGACAGTGTATACCAGCTCTATTTCACTGAGACATTCTCAAATGTCTCCTCGTCATGGCCCAGAACCTAGAAAAGCCAGTTGTTTCAATAACAGTGTGTAGAAGGTGAATGGAATACAGTGAAATAACGGACTAAGACACCTTCTGCTCTTAAAGTTTAAATTCTGCATTAAAAGAATTATAAAATGGCCTGAGCAGAAGGAAGCATTTTAAGAGAACATTTGAATAGATGATAAATTGAACTTTTTACTGAGCTTAATATGGTAGGCAGAATAATGAATTGTCTCCCAAAGATGCCATTGCCTAATTCCAAAAGCTGTGAAGTTGAGATACTGTAGAGATTCAATTGAGAAAAGAAGATTTGCCTGGATTATCAAGAAAGCACAATCTAATCACATAAATCCTTAAACTCAGAGAACTTTATTTAAGTTGAGGCAGAAAACAACTGCAGTAGAAAGAGAATCAGGACAGACTGCAAGGATACGAAGGATTTGATGTGCTGCTTTGAGCCTAGTTGGAGGTTCATGTGCAAGGTTCATGTGAAAGAACTTGAAGAGCTAAGAGTGACCTCCAGCTGCTAATCAGCAAGAAAATGGAGACTCAGTCCTACAATTACAAGGAACTAGAATCAGCCAACAACTTGAAGGACCTTGAAAGACGATTATTTTAGCATTGTGAAACCCAGGCCATAGAAAGCAGCAGAGAGCCAATTTGGACTTCTGACATATTAGTTTTGTGGTCATTTGTTACAATAGAAAACTAATACAGTTAGTTTGAACTATTTAAGATTTCAAAATAAGACATTTACTATCCATAAGTAACCCAAAAGTTACAGAATTTTCCCAAGATATCCGTAGGCACATAGAAGGGAAATATGAAAATATATTGTAAGATAGTTACATAAAAAAAAAACTGTTTGCTCATACTCATGTAATTCAATGTATTCAATAACTGTCACATAAATTGTAGCATTTGTCTTAAAAATTACTCAGAGGCATACATTTCAGATACAAATTTCTTGGGTGAAATCCACATTTCTAAGAAACGCAGCCTTATCAAAAGCATATCAAGAAGGTGTCAGATGAGGGCAAGCCTACACTTGGCACTTTGGTTCAGTCCACTGGGGAACAGGATGTGGCCTAAGTTATGTTATCCAGGCCTGAAATCATATTCAGTAGACTCGCCCATATAAGTCTAGAGTATGATGATCACACTGAAAACTACTCAACCTGAGGCCAATCATGCCAATTCCTTCAGGGTTGCCAAACTCTGTAATCCTAAAGCAAACCTAAACCCTAACTTTTAACCAAAGCCTTCTGAAGTTAGTTAAGTCCTGAAAACACTGCACTGAGCAGTCATTCTCAATTTGGCCTTCTTATTTTCTCCTCAATATCTCTGTTTGAATCTATATTTTTAACCTTTTTCTCCCTCTTTTGCCATCTCCTGTTCTCCTTCATATTTCATCCTGTTCTTTTTCTTTTCCCTCACAAGCACATTTTTAAGGCTACTTTCTAGTTTTCAGAAAATATCTGAAATTTAAGGAAATGATGTTACAGAAAAAAATATTTGGATCAAGTAAAATATATCTGTATATAGAACTAATACAATTCTCTAAGTTTATTAATATAACATAATTGCCTAAGACTTTGTAAACACATATGTAAAGCCATAATCATTGAGCACAAGATTTATAAACAGACTTGTTGTCAAATTATGATAACATTACTAATATCATGGCCTTTTATGTATTTTAAATCTGTGCCAAGCTCTCTGATGCAGATTTTAGGTATGTTATCTCCTTTAATCTTTACAACTCTCCAAGACAGGTTTGAATTCCCATCTTAATATAAAGGAATTGGGAAGTAACATTTACAAGGAGTATAGTTATAGTCCAATGACCAAACAGCTAATATAGATGTGGCACCTAAGAGGAAGAAAGCACTTGGGTTAAATTCTCTGGCTACTGGTAGAAAAGTTGGTCAAACTGACCTGAGCAAACAACAGAAATAGCAAGATAATTAACACCTTATCCTTTGTCATCTCCATATACAGTTGAGTGAGACACTTTGACTCAACTAAAAAGTGGACAAAAGTAAGCTCTCAAAAAGTCTCTATTTGTAATGTCCATGGTGTTATAACCATCCTAAAAAAGCATACAATTTCACTTCATTAGCGTAAAGTTTTCTAATTTAATTTCATTCTTATTATTCTTTTTTGCCTTGGTAATATTAGTATATTATAATTTTAATTAATATTTTATCTTGTAATAATTATTTTAAAAGTAGCACATACATACATGTTTGATCAATTGTCTATTCAAAATCAATCTTTATAAACTTTATAAAAGTTTATTCAATGTGTTCTTGATAAACTTTGGGTTTATAGTCAATTAACTAGTCTTCTTTCTCTTAAAAAGTATAAGACAAGTCTTCTTTATTAGCTTTCAAAAACAATGGCCAGGCAGTAAATTTTTTTTCTTAGAAAATTCACTTCATTGAGGTATGATATTTTATGAAAGGGTTTATCTGCTTATATAAACATATATGTAAATATACCTATTTATATACACAGTGGTGTTATTTCTAAAATACTCTATTTTGAGGACAATCATTAAATTGTGTGATTATATAAGTATTAGCCTTATGAAAGAAAGGAGGCACTACTGTGTCAAGTCTTCCACTGTGCAGATAGTTTGTAATACTTTGGGTGCCATTTTCTCAGATGAGTGTAATTATTATAATTATAATAAAAAAGGTCTATGGGGAATATATACATTCAGAAGCAAAGAATGAATTCTGTCAAGTAGGCAAAATTTAAAGGAGAAGAACATTTCACTGTTCTGAAGCTAGCATTCTTTAGAACAGTGTATTCACTCAGAGATTACATTAGTACATTTCAAAATATTTATAGAAAAGAGGATGATGATGACGATAACAAAGAGTGCTCATTACCTTTTCCCTTTTAAATTGTTTAGCTAACTTTTCCACTGGGAAACAGTATGGCAAAATTTCTCAAACTGTTGACCATGGCACGTTTGGAAATGCTCTTGATTTTCTCTAAGATTGTTAAATTTTGTGTTTACTGCAATTTTCTTTAAAAAATACTAAACTCATCTTCAACATCATTTTAATTATTGTGCGGCTGAAGATTGCTAACATTTCATGACCCATACATATGTATTTACGATCATACTTTTGACAAGTAAAAGGCAAATGATCTGCAGCTTTTGGCAAAGATATCCATCCAGTCATCTAAATAGTGCATAGAATCAGGGGAAATGGGTTGTCACACAGCACTCTCTAATGTAAGCAGCAGAATTCCAAACAAGGATTGGTATTTGCATGCAACAACCTGCCATGTTCTGTTTATGAAACAGTAATAACTAAGCCAAGAGCATTTTTCTGTTCTAACAATGATTAGATTGCATTATCATTCAAATCAGAGTTTATTTTAAACTGCAGGGTTAATTTTAAATTTTAGGTAATGAGGTAGCATTATAGTAATCAAATAGCATACCATTAAAGTAGCAAATGCTCATTAGTGGCGCGTTGGATAAATATAAAGTCTGAATATCTAATAACAAAGGCTTAGTATGTTTAAGTCCACATTTTACAATACAGTTTATAAGCAGTGTGGTCTGTATCAGTGTTACTGAAAGAAAAGAGAAAAAAACATATTGTATCTGGAACAAGACCTGACACTTCATAATTCTCAATTAAAATCAAGATCAGCGATTTATTTCTAATCTAGTATCACCCATCATACTTAATTATGCTTGTTAATTAGAGTTTTACTACTTTGATAGTTTTGTGTGTGAATAGTTTGTAAATTTGTCTCTGACTTATCATTGCATATGCACATATGCAAAAGGAGTTTGAACATAGTTCTGTGTTTGCACAAATGAGAGAGAAACACAAGAATATATTTTATTTAAAAATAATGTATAATTCAAGTTTAAAAATACTTTGTAGCATAACAAGTACTGTAATAAAAATATTTAAATTTGGCCCTGGCTGGTGTAGCTCAGTGGATTGAGCATGGGCCTGGGAACCAGAGGATCTCGGTTCAATTCCCAGTCAGGGCACATGCCTGGGTTTCAGGCCAGTTCCCAGCAGGGGACACACGAGAGGCAACCATACCTTGACGTTTCTCTCTCCTTCTCTTCCCTTCTAAAGATAAATAAATAAAATATTTAAAACAATTAGGAAGATGTCCCTTTGGGGGCTCCTATAGTTCCTTCTGCATAATTCTATTAAAAAAATAAATTTGTAACATTTACACTTCACAAAATACTACCTGTATATCATGTCATTGGTTTCCCCAAATCAACCTGGGATCTCAAAATCAAAAAAGGGATTTTTTTTTTTGGGGGGGGTGTTTATTGTCACTAAAATTGGTATGATCTTAAGCTAGAACAATTTTTCCACGTTGACTCACTGGTAGCATGAACATGAAACCTGGTTCCATGTAATTACAGGTTTATTTCATAAGCCAAATAATTTTAAATGATATTAAACAGGTAAAAAACACTGCATTCAAGAATGCTTGTGGAAAATATGGGATGCCAAGATTCATCATGGTCCATCTGACAGATGCCTTAAGTTACTGCATGGGAAACACTGTAAGGGGAAAAGAAAAAGAGAGGAGTGGGGAAATAGAATAAATAGTCGATCTTCCTTCTTCCACTGACTATTTTGTTTTGTAATTTTCCCTTGTGACATTTTAGAAGTAGTATTGATTTCTTCCCCTCAGGTGAATGATAGGAGAGACATGTAAAAAAAAAGAAAAGCATTTCAAAAGGATTTACTCAATTTGCATACTACTAAACTCATCCTGGCTCTTTGTGGTGGGGCAGAGAGCCCATCTCCTAGAGAGAATAGCTTTCTTTTTATCAGTGACAATAGTGTATTCTCCATCTCTGAAAGGATCTCTCTCAAATTTTGGAATTCTAAATTACAATATTAACTTATAGTATATATATAAGAAAATGAGCTTGCTACTAACTAAAATGCACTTATATTTCAAAGGAAACATTTTTAAAAATTTTCTCATTGGTATTTCAAGTATTCCCAAGGGGTGGTTTTTACCGAAGCTCATTTCAATTTGTGAACTCATGGATAAAATGTACTTTTTCCCTATCATCAAAATTAGCGTTGAGAATTTCTTCCTTTTTAAAAATCTATTATTTTTGTGATGTAAACAGACCCACATCAGTAATTTCTTCCTTCTAAATGCTGACATCTCATTTATCAAATAACAGAAATGTGCTATGTATCTGAACAGATGCCATTAAGCACTTTACTCTTACAAGTTGTCATAAAAATGCAACAAATATATATGTACTCTTATAGTTGCTGATACAATGGTTTGATTGTCTTTTATACTTTCTGGTATGATTTAATGACAAGTAAATCCCTTCTCTAAAATCTCACATTCAAAAGACTTCTTAATTGAATTTTGTGGCTGATTAACATGAGAATGGGTGGATATTTTTTAAGTAATTGGATAATTCACGAATGCTGTCCCACACATCTCTTCAGGTTTGTTTTGTGGTAAATTGAGGACAGATAATATTGATACACTATCTGAGGCAAATGTATTGAAAGTTAATTTATGGATTTGGTACAGGGTGCAGCCAAGGAGGGGGGCCCAAAAAAGATCTGGAATGGTGTTCAGAACTCAAAGTGTATAGGAATATTGGAGGAAATATTAAGATGTCCTCACCCCTTCCCCCCACCCCAGGTGTCAATTGGAGGAAGGGATAAATGGAGCAGGGCCATTGAGAGCTGTTTTGCATAGCAACGGTTTTGCAGCTAACCTCTGGCCATTTAACATATCTATAACCTTTAACTGGTTTCACAGATATGTTAAATAGCTGTGGTCAAGTTTTAAGCCAGGGAGAAGTGAGTGGCTTCTATCCAGGTTGTAACTGGGGGCTGATCCTCTGAGACGGTGCCTGCGTGAGAACCATGTGGCTTTAGCAGAGTGAGGACCCCCTCTTGGCCAGGTGAGGGGAAGAGCCATGTGGCTTTAGCAGAGTGAGGACCCCCTCTTGGCCAGGTGAGGGGAAGAGCCATGCTGTTTTGAAAAGATGTAGACCCCTGTAGTCATGAAAGAAAGAGCCATGTGGTTTCAACAGAGTTAAGACCCCCTCTTGCCCAGGTGAAAAGGGAAAACCACGCAGCTTTCCCAGAATGGAGATCCCTGCGGCCAGGTGAAGAAGAAAGACACGTGCTTTTGGTGGAGTGTCAACCCCTGCAGCTTTGGTAGAAGAGGCCCATGCAGCTTTGGGGCGCTCCCTTTGGCTGAGTGGCCTGGGAAGCAGGAGAGACTTTGACTGGAACTTGGTACAAAGAACTCTTGCCAGTGGAAGGTGCCGAATGACTTTGGATTAATTGGAGATGCTGCCTGGACAGGCGACACAGCCCACAGTGCCAACGACCTGAAAAACAGACGTGTGCTCTTTTCCTGATTTATGGTACCCGGAGTTGGGACAGTGGGAGAAGAGAGCGCTGTGTGTGTGTGTAGGTGTAGGTGTATACCCTTAAAGACTTTAACATTTTAATTAAGGTATTAGGCCTGAATAGTATTAAATAAACATTTAGTTTCCTTTTCACAAATCTCTGGCATTGAGAGATGTCTTTCCAATTGGCGGTGGACAGAAGAGCCCAGTAGGTATTAGTATACCATCCTTGGGAGGGGCCCCTGTTGTTCTGTAGTAGTTTTTGGCATCCCTGGGTGGGCCAAGTATTGCCCCTCCCCCTTTGGATCCCTGTTCGGTAACAGAGTCATTCATTTTAGATAAACATTTGAGAATGGATTCATCTATGCATTAGAGATTTTGTAGTAAAACAATGGAGACAACAATTAAAATGATAAGAAAGCTGAGGAAAAAATGGCAAGACCAGAATCTATCTAAAAATAAAACACTAGACTTTGACAGAAGATACACTGACCAAATATGTGATAGGGATTATAGATTATTTCATATGTATGCATACATTATTTGTAAACATGTTTCACTCTATAACCTCCCATGGGATAGGGAAAGGGAATCATTACCATGTTTAAAATGATAATAATAAATAATATCTTTGTTGTTCTTCTCACCTAAAGTTCTATAAGGAAAATGTAAATAAAAACAAAATATTTTTATTAGATATTGAACACTTAACAGAAAGACATGTATATAAAATGGATGATAACATTAATACAAGGTCTGTTCCAAAGGTGTCCAGCATGTAATATGAAAAATAGAGCCCTAGCTGGTGTAGCTCAGTGGATTGAGCACGGGCCCACGAACTACATGATCTCAGTTCAATTCCCAGTCAGGGCACATGCCTGGGTTGCAGGCCAGTTCCCAGCAGGGGACTCACGAGAAGCAACCATACATTGATATTTCTCTCCCTCTCTCCTTCCTTTCCTCTCTTAAGATAAATAAATAAAATCTTTAAAAAAAAAGAAAAATAGAGACATTCACTGAAGAAGATAGAAGAAACATTGTACATGGTACAATGACATCTCAGTCCCCTTCAAAGAAGGCACCTCACTACCTCACACAGTTCTCCCAATTGCCATCAGTTGCCCTGTTGTATTTTCCTGAATCTCACTGACAGTCTGAAATTTCTTCCCTCTCAAATGTGATTTTAACTTGGGAGAAAGCCAGAAGTCACAGGGTGTTAAATCCAAGCAGTAGGGGAACTGAATCACCTAGGTGATTTGATGTTTTACTAAAAAACTCTGCAGGAGACATGATGCATGAGTGGGGCACATTGTTATGATGAAGCTGCCAATCACCAGTTGCCCACAGCTGTGGCCTTGATCATCCAACTAGTGTCTGCAGAGGAATGTTTAAGCTTAATGTGAAATCTGACGCAGATTCATTGCTCTACTCAGCCATTTTGAATGTGATAGCTACACAGTACACATGCACTCTCAATGGTGTCTATGACCCCCACTCACTATGACAGTTAAGTCATCATTGTTCACACACGTGCATTCCAGTCTACTCTTCTTGGCTTCCAGGTTATATAGATGTCTCACAAACTGTTCTTATACTAACAATAGCTGGACTTTTCCCAGAAAGACCTTGCATATAATATTTTTTTTCAAAAAAGTTAAAAGAATTTAAGAATTTTAACAGTAGAACAGTAGAATTTGTGGTAGCAATGTTTAAATTAGATTTAAAATGTCTGCAATAAAGTGATTGAATAGAAAAGTGTCCGTTAAAAAACAGAACTGACAGAATGGAGTAAAAAAATAAATAAATGAAAAAATGGCTTTTCAAAATGAAGACTAAATTGGTGGCAACATAAGAGAAATAAAACACCCTAGATACTGTTTTAAGAGCAATTTAATATGGAGAGAAATAAAGTGCTATAATGAAAAACAAAATGGAGAAATAATGTTTTTATAATTCCACCAAAAACAGCTTTATATGAAAGCCAAAGGAGACTTAAAATACAGGAAACGGAGGACACAAAGAAGAAAAACAGTGGAAGAGACCAAGTTAAAAATCATAATTCAAGAAAGTTTCTGTGAAAGAAAAGTGGCCTTGAAGTTCTATATTGGAAAAGGACAGCATATGCACTCCAGGCTACCATTTGAAAATTCTCAGAACACATTGGGGACAGGAACAGAAGTAATCAGACACTCACTAACTCTGAGATCAGTTCCATCCTGAGCCGTTTCTTGGTGAGCCACCAGAGCCATAGTCTAAGTAAACTCTCTGTGACTTTACAGGGTAAGGACATGGGCAGTGAGAACAACATGACTGAAAAACTTGACCTGCTTATCCTGTATAAGACTATCCTCGTTTAGAAGACAAACATCTGTTCTATAAATGTGGAATATTTTAATAAAATCATCCATGCTTTAAGTGGTAAAGGAGACCGTTACACAAATTACAGAAGATTTACAAAATGTAAATATATTACTAACCACAGTGAAATTTAGCTTGAAACAAACAAACAATAAACAAAAAATAATTTCCAGTACTTGGAAATTAAACAGAACAATTCTTCTTCTTATTTTTTTCTGCAGCTATTACGGTTCATTTATGTTTCCATATAAATTTTTGATGTGTTCCTTCCATATCTTTGAAATGTGCTATTGGTACTTTAATAGGTATTGCATTGAACCTATAAATTATTTTGGGTAGTGTGGACATTTTGATGATGTTTATTCTTCCAACCCATGAACACTGCATATGTTTCCATTGTTTGCATCTTGATTTCTCTCTTCAGTGTTATAAAGTTTTCTGAGTACAGGTCTTATACCTCCTTGGTTAGGTTTATTCCTAGGTATTTTATTTTTCTCGTAGCTATATCGAATGGGATTTTTTTCCTGATTTCTGGTTCTGATATTTTATTGTTGGGGTAAAAAATGCCTTTGATATTTTTTGCCTTTTTAAAAAATTATTTTATTGTTCAATTACAGTTGTAATTTCTCCCCACCCCTCCCCCCAACCCCCTCCAAACCCACCTCCCTCCCAGCAGTACAATTCTAAGCACAGCCTAGATCAAAGGGGAAAAAAGAGAACTATGAAAATTGGACAGTATTTTCAGTCAAAATGACAATGAAGATACAATATACAACACATATAAATTGCTGTTAAATAGAGGCATAACTCCAAAATCATGTATCAAGGGTGCAAATGAATGATCCCCCCATTCATCTCATGAAAGGCAATGACTCTGCCAATCACACCCTCGGGTAAAGAAGGAAGGGAATAATAAAAATAAGACAATAAAGCAAAAATACAAGTGTAAAACTGAGAATGAAGTCCAAATTTTGATGTTTTAAAGGATCAATAAACTTGATTAACCTCTTGTGTAACTGATCAAGAGGAAAGAATACGCACAATATCATTACAAGGAATGGAAGGAGAACTATCACTAAACTTTCCACAGACATTAAGAAATAAATATAATAAAACAATATCATGATATATTTATGTCATTATATTTAACAATTTAAATTGAATGAAAGAATTTCTTTTTTCTTTTTCTTTTTCTATTTTTTTATTGATGTTAAAGTACAATTTTCTGCCTTTTCCCCATACCCCTCCCCACCACCCCATCCCTCCCTGCCTCCCTCCCCTATTTCCACCCTCCCTTGTTATTGTCTATATGTTTTTTATGTTCCTGTAAACCCTTCACTGTTTCCTCCCATTATCCCTGGCCCTCTCCCCTCTGGTCACTGTCAGCCTGTTCTCAATTTCAATGTCTTTGGCTACACTTTGCTTGCTTGTTTTGCTGATTAGGTTCCTGTTAATGGTGAGATCATATGGTATTTGTTCCTCACCAAGGAACTATTTCCTTCAGCATAATGCTCTCCAGTTCCATCCATACTGCCACAAAAAGTAGGAGTTCCTTTCTTTCTGCTGTGCAGAATTCTATTGTGTACATGTACCATAGTTTTTTGATCCATTCATTTACTGATGGGCACTTGGGTTGCCTCCAGCACTTACTTGGCTATTGTGCTGCTATGAACATTGGGGTGCATAGGTTCTTTTGGGTTGGTGTTTCAGGGTCCTTAGGATATTTCTTGAAAACAGAAACAACTTTTTAAAAAAGATTTAAACATTACATTTTAATTTTAAAAATTGTTATTTTTCATCAATTAAATAATTAGTCTTTTAGTAAACACCTTCCCACAAAGAAATCTGTTTTCTTAATTTTTCTTGATATCTTTTCCAACATTTAAATAAAAAGTAGCACCAATTTTACTCTAAATCTTTAACATATTATGCAAAATAACAAGCACTTCCCAACTAGTTTTGCAATACTAGTTTATCCTTAAAATCAATTATTGTAATTAAATACATTAATAAAAAAGACAAAATATGGATTTTAAAAAAAATATTTGCTGAAATTTAACCCCTGGACGATGAAGAGCTACTGAAATTGGTACTTTCTAGTAGAGGAAGCTCCTAAACAGACTATCCATCTTTGGTGATTTCCATAGTTATTTGTTTTCCTTTTCTCTCTACTTTAGAGATGAGTTTTGGGACTTTTATATCTATAATGTAATTTTTCCTGAATAGACTTTTTCTTCTCACTGCCCCAATAAAGAAATAACATTGTCTTTTCCCAAACTCCTCCATTCTAAACGTAATGATTCAGTATTGTGAAGATGAAGAGTACATTGATTATAATAATTAGAAATGTAATATTTGGAAATAGTGTGCAAAGTAGTGAATATCTATCTGTCTATCTACCGATCTGTCTGTATCATGTATATACATTTTTCTGTTTTCAGTGCAGTGAAAGAAAACCATCATACAAGTAAGTCAATAGGTAAGAAATGATTTAAATGGTAATAAAAATATTCTTCTGAAGTAAGATTCAATTACAGTTCAGTATTTCAACTCCACATTTCCTAGGTCTTCCATCTCAGTGTTTAGGTTAAGGGCTGTAGTATAATGAGCAGGAGTGGTAGAGAGGAAGCCTGGGAAGTGAGACAAAATGGAGAGAATGCCAACACTAGTGTATGCTATTAAGGGCACTGTTTCAGAACTCAGCAAAATTACCCCAGGACCTTAGAGAATTTGACCGACTGCCTACTAGAATTGTCTGGAAAGGCCTGAGGTATTTTCTGAATACACTCTCCCCTACTAACTGAGAATCACTCCTAGGGGACTTAGTTCTTCCTTATTTCCAGCATGCACTTTTACATGTGCTGATAATGTCCAAGGCATTAGAGAAAACCCTGAGTTAAAAAAGTAGAAATAGAAGCTGCATCACAAAGAAGTGGGTCATTGCCAGTGGAAGTAAGAACTGTCTACCACCATTGGCCTGAAATCACAGGCAAACTCAGAGAATATGGTAATAGTCACCAAAACCATCTAATGGACCAAAACTAAGTTAGACATTCTATACAGTCTGAATACCAATGAATGTGGAAGTAGGAGAAGTTCAGACCCAATAATTAGTTCATTCATTTATTCAATTTACAGCACCATTTAATGAGGAAGAGGCAATGGTGAAACAGTTCCTTCCTTCACACTGCATAGTCTTTGGGCAATTAAAGCTCACTGTGGTTAAGATACAGAGTGTAAGTGAATATGTAGGTGAAGTACATTGACATCCATTCCCAGGCATTGATCAACATGGGAGCATCTGAAAATCGACTTGCGACAGAAACTTTTTAGCAGACATCTGAAGAATGAGTGGAAATTACAAAGGCAAATTTGGTGAAGGAATGTGTCCCATGCAGACACCAGACTTTCGTAATCTTTCTTACACAGCCTTCTTCTACATTTTAGAGCTGTTCTTTATTGGAACAGGACCCATATAGGACAGACCCTATCATGCATTAACTGATTAGGAAGTGTTCATTTTAACTGTTATCACCATCAGCGTCATCATCATTAAAATCCTGTGTATCTTTAAGTAGAAAGAATGCTAACATTTTAGGATACCTTTAACAATGGGATGTCACCAGTAGAGGTAGAGGTAATAGTTAACATTATTCTCATAGAAAGACATATAGTAAGAACAGTATGAATGTTGCAATGATGAGCATAGTGGCATTTAGGTCTTTGTATGGAAATAATCAAATATTTAAAAATGTATGGCCAGGGAGTGCCTAGGAGCCTGGAACTCAGCATGAGAAAGGTCTGAGGTCCTTAGTCACGTCCCCACTTACCTGCATTGATTGCAGTTTGTAGCAATAATTACATTTCTATATGTTTCAATGTAATATAGCATGGGTATAGGTACAGTTCATAATTAAATAGTCTTGCAGTTTAAGTATGGTCACTTATGCAAAGCCTTTAATTTATTGTCTGGTACATACTTTTTTTGAATTAATATATTTATTGCTATTACCTTTTCTCTCAGTGCTCAAATAAGTGCAGTGCAATGATTTAATCAAATGACTAAAAATACTTCCAAGAATAGCATTGCTCTCCAGTATGAAAGAGTAATATAAGTGCATTTTAACCAGAGAAATTCATTGCTTGAAGTTCTGGAGCCTGGAAGTCCAAGATGTAGCTGCCACCACAGTAAGGTGAGGGCCTTCTTTTGCATTAGAGACTCTATTGTTTTTGTCACATGGTGGCAAGGATGAGGGGTCTCTGTGTGATCTCTTTTGTAAGAACACCAACTCAACTTACGAGAGCTCCATCCTCACGAGCTCAGCCACTTCCAAAAGTCTCAATACTAAATACTGTCACCATTAGGGGTTAGGATTTCAACATATGCATTTTGAGATGACACAAACAAATATGCAATCTTATTAGATTTGCAAATTAGATTTGCAAAAAGAGTTGCAAATATGCAACTCTTGCCAGTGGAAATAGGGTTTTTCCATGGAGTCACATGAAAAGCATTTTGGGGACCCAGATATAGGAGGGTGAGTTGTGGTGGTAAGGTTTATCAGAGCAATAACAAAGGACTGACCACAGGTGCCAGGTGTCTCATCCACAACCAGGAGTTTCTGTGGAATAAGCTTCCTCTCTGGGGCCACAAACACACACTTGTCCACACAAGCCCAGGAGGAGAAGCAAGGCCCAGATAACAGAACTTTTGTGTCTTCCTTCCCCATCCTCATGTGTTCCGCTAAAGGCTGTGCTTGGGCTGGGACCAGCGCTGCCCCTGGGCTGATGCATGAAGCTGCGCTTGGAGCCACATGGCGGCCAGGCCTGCATGGCTGCTTTGGAGGAGGCACATGAGAGAAGAAATAAATGCATGCTACTCAGAGCGGTCTTTGTTAAGCTTTGATCATGTCACCTTGGACTTGGAGAGAGAAGCTTTCTTTCAAACTAACCAATCTCTTTTCTAATCCTCCCCTGGCTTGTCCTGAGTCTTCTCCCCATTTAATTTCTTTCTTAGATCTTTGGGGATTTCATGCCCTCATCCAATCTGAACCTTTTCCCAGGTTTTCCAGACTAGACTCCACCCCTTTATGCCGCCATCTTGGCTCCTAGTGAGCATGCACCCAGCAGAGGCATTTCTCCTTTATTAATTATTCTTCCTCTTGATTACCTGAGCTATCCACCTGGTTGGACCTCTGGGGAACTGAAAAGCCAGTCCTTACTCCCCACATAAGGGAGCGAGGGGTGTTAAACCCTTTGGCTTGGATTTGGCTATCCCCTGGGGTGTCTGAAGCTGTGACTTCTTGACTTAAATCCTGATTAGGGAGTAACTTCTGGAATCAGTTAGGCCCAGCCAGCCCAGAGCCCTTCTCTTTTGTTAGCTCAGAGCTGCCTGTACTAACCCAAGACTCAAAAAGAATAATGGTAAAGGAAAACTTCCTTCTCTGAACTGGTTCTAATTAATCATCACAAATCATCAGAAATGATTAGTTCACAGAAAATCAGTGTGAATTCAAGCTTTTGAATTCTTAGCCTCACATCCACTCTATTTCTCGCAAGACTCAGAGAAATTATTTGGGACTATGGAAGATACATTGCATTAAAACTTTAAAAAAGTGGTATATGGAGTGCACCCCAGGTCCTTCAACTGAGAATTGTGTTTTGTAACAGCCTCTAAACACAGTTTTGGAGGGATTGTCATGTTTTCTTTTGATGTTTAATTAAAAAGCAAACAAATATGCACCAGTATTATGCTAATTTCATTGGTGTAAGTTTTAAGTTTTCTCTTTATAACAAGGGCACTATTTGTAATAGTCAAAACTTGGGAACTAGAGAAGACCAATCAAGAGAATTCATAAGTAAATGCATTCTACATTGTAGAAGATCTCACAAACATAATATTGAATGAAAGAATTCAGTCACAAAATTTACATATTAAGCTATTACATCTACATGAAGTTCAAATGACTGCAAGACTAATTTATGATTAAAAGTCGGGATATTGGTTATGCCCTTTGGGAATTAAATGTGTCACACAACAGGGGCATGTGACATGCTGCAGCTGAGTGTCATATGGCAGCTGAGTGTCATACTGCAGCTGAGATATGCCCAGACCCTTACTTGGGTGGTGGTTAAGCATGCATTCATTTCATATAGATTTATCAAACAGTACAATTATGATTTATTCACTTCTCTGTATAAGTGGCACATGTTAATAAAAGGTTAAAAAATCCAAGTAGACATCTGGCAACAGGAAAGCTAACAACATCTGTGTGACAGAGAATTACATTACTACCTTCAGTATCTTCACTTGAAGCATGAATGAGACAATGAATTACATAATGACTTTTCATTATATTTACTGCATTAATGTTATAATTAAACATTAAATGAATTTAGAAATGTTGCGGTTTGCTCTCTATTACCTCTGCATATGCCATGAAATGCCTGCAATATGGTAGTGCATATTTTCTGTTGCTACCAGATTAGAGGGGTTTGTTTGCCTGTGTGCATCAAAGCCCAGCAACACTGAAATAGGAGTTTACAGCAAAGCAAGTAAGGATTTATTTTTAGGAAGTGATCCATACCCAGAGACAGGTGAGCTAATGTTCAAAGATTTGGCTTCCCAATTTATTGCAGGGGATGGATTGTATAGGGGCAAAATCAATCACGATGACAAGGAAGTTGGGGTCATTGTCAGGGTGGTGGTCTCCACTGATTGGTTGGCCCAGGGGTGCCAGCTGATCAGTGCAGCTGGTCCTGATGTCACCATGGTGTCCATTCATCTGGTTTTGCTGCTTTTCTCTTCCTGGATCTTAAGCACAACTTAGGCGTCCACATTACATTTAATTTTATTGAAATTCTGTGTCTCTGGTCAATAGGCTTTGTTCCTAAGATTATTTGACGCTTATCAGAACCTCATTGTCCTGAGGGTTGAATGATTCGTGAAGTGAACCTGCAAGGGCAAAGGAGGCAGGTGAATCAGGGTACTGGATGAGGCCAGTTTGAATCAAAAAAGAAAAAAGAAAAGGAGAAAAATGTCATGTTAGAGAAATGAAGTTCCAGTGACAGGAAAACAGGATGTAATCAACTCATTCTACTTTAATTCCTGCTATAGAAAAGTTTGCTGTGTACAATATTCATTCCAACTAGTCATTTTATCTTAACTAATCCTAGAGAGATGAGTGAATTATGAAATGCTGAATTATGTACTATGTTACTTTATGTGCTAGCCGTCTAGGAACTCAGTACATTATACAGTTTTAAGCCCAATAAAGTTGAATTGCTTCTGAGGGTCATGATTTTACAATTTAATTTGTGTTATACCAGATTCATGTTTAATACTCAAAGCTGGAAATTTTTACCCCATGAGATAAATGTGATCTGCCCCTGCTACACACACACATACACACCCAGGGTATATGTGTAGTCCTCAGAATGAGGAGGTCTTTAAAAATTGAATTTAGCCTGGCTGGCGTAGCTCAGTGGATGGAGCACGGGCCTGTGAAGCAAAGGATCGCGGTTGAGGCAACCCTCTTTGCTGTGTTGTGGCGCTCTCTGTGGGGGTCCTTCTCACTGCCTGAGAGGAAACAATGCCTCTGGTTCTCTGTGCTCTGGCCCCATTTTCCAACATACTCTCCTGTGAGACTGAGAGTTTTTCCCACTTTCACAACCACCACAGTACTTTACAGCTAGATGTTTTGAGTCTTTAGTTTCCTGGTCAGTCAGCCCCACCTTGCCATGGGTACTTTCAGCCCCGGCTACCCATCTCCGTCCCTCCTACTGGTCTGGATGAATGTTTCTTTAACTCCTTGGTTGTCAGAGTTCCATTCAGTTTGATTTTCTGGAAATTCTGGTTGTTTATTCTTTTTAAATGGGTTGTTATCCTTGTTTTAGTTGTGTAAGGAGGCTAAGCATTTCTACCTATGCCTCCATCTTGGCCAAAACTCCTCTCAAAAATTAAAAAAAAAGTTTTTAAAGATAGGTATTTCTCATTTCAACATTGTATTTCTGGCTTCTCTAGAAATACTACTCTTTTAAGTAACCCTAGGCTCATATTTTGCTGTGGCAAAGTGATGTTGGATATGAAGAGATTGTCCCTTCAGAAAGAGACCTGTGAATTCCAGTTGAGAGCATTCTGGAATATTCTCAATATTCATTTAATATTCTGTTACCAGTCTAAAGTGTGTGTGCTCAACAGTTTAAAAGGTCAACACTCAAAATGTCCAAGTTTCGAGGAAGAAAAGTTTACGAATTGAGAAGGTGCCGACTGAGAAGATGGGAATTCTAATCCTCAAATTAATTTTAAGTAAGTGCAGAGTCAAGTCTTCTATGTCTGGGGAAGGGAAAATAGGAGGGACTGTTTTTGTGAAGGCTCAAGCCCCAAGCAGAATTCTTCTAATGATTAGCATGTCTAACTCAGGAGCTTATAGCCTGGAGACCATGGGAACAACTCTGTCTTGAGCCAGATGAGTCAAAGCAACTGAGAATGTCACTTTGTTATAATTCTTCAATACCAATATCTGATATAAGTTAAAATTCTCATTTTTTTATTATTTGCTATCAGCTAGAAAAATATTTATCATCAAATGTTTAAGGTAAGAAAAACAAAATTTAGAGTTTCCTTCTTTTAGGAGAATATGTGAACATATAGCTTCATTTCAAGTTTTTATTTCAGTAGTTTAACGTGAAAATGAAAGTGCTACTGAAACAGGGTGCAAAGTGGGGTTCCCCACTGCCCACAGTTGGGGCATGGGGGAAGGGGATGATGTGTTTAAGACACTTTTCATTATGCTGATAAGTTAGTGCTGCCACCCCAGGCCAACCATATGTGACTTTGGGAGCATTCAGTGACTCATGACATAGCCAGGGGAGGCGGCCCACACCACATGTCCATGTATCACAGGAGACACTTGCCCTGACTAAAGATGTCACCCAAAGGAAAGTAAAAGAAGCAGGGGAACTTGCTAAAGTAGCATGTTGTAGGAGGGGCTGGCTATGAAGACATGTAGGATGTTCTGGGTCAGCACTTAGGTGAGGGCATGTTGAGAGAGAAGGAGGCAGCCATGAGGAAGGATCCATGAAGTAGGGGGAATTCCATCATGAAGGCCAAAAGAGAGGGTAGCAGCTATGCAGTTTGAAAAGGTGTAGAAGGGCCACCCCATTGGCCATGAGGTTAGTAGTGAGTGGCAGCCATGAGCACGGAGCCATGAAGTAGGGGGATTTGGCCATGAGGTCTGGTATATAAGGAGGTACCATGCAGTTTGAAATAAGTAGATACCATGAAGTTTTGGGTTTAAAAACTGTAGCAAAAAAAAGAGAAGACCTGCCTGGAGAACACAGCAGCAGAGCTAATAGGAGCTGGGAATTGTGGGACCTGCCTAAGTACAGATTAGTGGGAGATACCTGGAATGCTGAGCTGAAGATTTTTGCTCTTCTGAAAGGTGAAAACATCTGACTGGCATATTTTGAAACTGGACTGGGTTGGCAAAGGGAGGCAGGGTTATGTGTTTTGGGGTGTTTTAAAGGGAGTGGGACTTAAAGGCAGACGTCTACCATTATTCTGAATCTATATAACCCTTAAATAAACACCACCTTTCATTTTTCACCTAACTGTTGCATTGGGAGCCATGCTTCTTGGGAGGGGCAGTCAAAAACCCCACAGCTGTTCCAGGACAGCATTAGTGGGGCTCTGTAACACTACAAGCCTTTTTCAACTATGATCTGTGTGGACCCTGGAGACGGCTGCATTTATAATTCTTGTTCTAAATAAACTTTATATTGCCTTTTTCTCTACTGAAGTTCCTTAATACCTTTACAGAGTAATTGTGTAACTGCAAGAGGGACATACAGGTTGTTTCATCTCTGTATTTATTAAGAAAATAAACATTATCTAAGAAAAGAAGGGATGGTGGAAAGGTCCCTGGTGAAAGAGTGAAGGATGGAGGGATGTTTAGGGCAATTCAAAGACCCAGGAAGGAAAAATAGAAATATACAGGGACATTGTGATCTACCTTGCAGTTTTGCCTGAATTTACCAAAACAAAAAAGGAGAGTCATTGTTATAAATGTCTCAAAGAAGTGAGAAAGACTTCTGTGTATACAGGATGTAGGGTCAAAATAAAATTTCTCATTAGTCTTTCTGAGAAATGTCAGTCTTATTTCCAGTGTACTATTTCTGTCTTTGCATAAAACATATACTAACTCGTAGGATTTGAAGGATTCTTTCAAGTATTTTACTAACTCATAATTATTGACAAAACCAATTGGTGGTACTCATCTGTTCTGGAATCACATATATGTCAGATTTCTGTGCTTGGGGGTTCTTCATCATATACCTTAAGGAAAAATAAGTTTAGACCTGTACAAAATGGGAAGTTATTGGGCTGTGATTAATTCTGTCATGAACTGTTTTTAATCACGTGCTATTTATGATATTTGCTACTTTTAGCACAGTAAGTCAATAGGGCTTAGCTTTAAAAAATGCTTTTACGGTGTTGTTCAACCAGAAACATGGACCAAAGCAAAGCGCCTGTGTTTCTGATAAACAGTGTGAGTTAAGTGAATATAATCCCAAAGGATTAAAATGTAGTATTGGTTAATGGTTGATTACTTCCCAAAATACAGTCTTTACACTTTGCTCAGAGCTGCTAAGCAAACATAGAGTGAGTAAGACCAATTCTCATTTAGCTCTTTATACCACCTGTCAGTTATTTTCTTGGTATTGTTTTGGTTTCTTTTACCTGGGGGAGAAATAGCATCCACAGTGGCACTAAAATGCATTTTTTTCCATTTGTGTACCCCTTTGTCTAGATTCCAGTAAGGAGAAAAACAAGTGATTGTCACTGAGAGCAAAGCTAGCTGCTACTTCAACAGAAAGAATAGTGAAAAGCTGGGATGGTAGTAGAGATATTTCCCACTTCAGAACTCAAATTTGTTGGCTTTGAGTGAAAGGTGGGAACGATATGAGCCTGGTATGTGTAGTGAATTTAGATTTAAATTCAGTCAAAACAAAGCAACAGCAGCTCCTTCAAAGGTTATTCCATGACGATTACGCTTAGAGGGATTCATTCAGTTTGTCACTATCCTTGTGAATATACCAATTGAAAATATTTATGGAGGATTTTAAAATAGTATAGTGTTAAATTGGCATATTCTATAACTCATTTCTGCAAAGTTAAAATATTAGAAAAATAATATTTAAACATAAGTGTTTAGAATTCAAAAAACAGGATTATGGCCTTGACTCTGCATTAATAATCACTTGACCTCAGGATGATGCTCTAATCAATTGAGCTACCTTGTCAGAGCTCAATTCTTTTTATTTTTTTAATTTTATTTAATTATTTTTAGAGAGGGGGAAGGGAGGGAGAAAGAAAAGGACAGACACATCAATATGTGAGAGAAACACTATCAACTGCAGCACGCCCCTATCTGGGAACCTGGCCCACAACCCAGGCATGTGCCTGTATCCGGAATTGAACTGGCAACCTTTCACCTTACAGGATGATGCCAGACCCAAAAGAGCCATACTGGTCAGGACAGGGCCCAATTCTTTACAATTTTAAGCTTCAGTTAACACTGAAACATTTCCTCCCTACCCTAGCCTGATCTGCTATAAATCGAGAAGGCTTCACTCAGAGAGAAGGTGTAAAATCTTCTTTTGATAGAGGAACTCAAGAGTTGAAGATTTTAGCCTTAGTGGGCAGGCATAAGTGATTATGCACGTAGGAAGCTGTTACTACAAGAACTGGAAAGCAGGACTTCAGAAGTTGGACAAGCAATTCAACCTCTGTGCCCCAAGGAGTCTGCCAGCCCTGGGGATAGTATCTGAGCCATTGGGTTCTAAGGAGGGAATGTAAGTGAGGCAGATTAAGAGCTGTCCATCAGCAGATAAAGAAGTACTAGCAAAATCCCAGCTGGACTGCAACTCTTATCTGATTAACCTTTTTTTCAACCCCCTTCCCTACCCTTTTCTTCTCCTTATAAAAAGGTCAGCTTGATATGAGATGCTAAAAGGTTTTTGAGGGTACAAAACCCACTGAATTCTCAAATTACCAGTATCTGAATAAAGTGCCTATAAAGGGGGAGGTAGGATGGGATGGGAGTAATAGACAGAAAACTGTACTTGAAAAATAATTAAATAAAAAAATTGGAAAAAATAAAAATAAAAATAAATAAAGTATATATAATATAAAAAAATAAATAAATGTCTTTAACCCTCTTAAAAAAAAGATTCAATCCTTGTCTCTAGTTATTGGTTCTGGAAGTGACAGGGAGCACAAATGCCAACATTTCTGGGTTTCACTTTCTTTCTTCAACTGTGTATCTATACCTTCTCTTGTAGCTGTCGTTATTGATCTCTTGGGACTGAAAAGTGAAGATGGGAAGGAGGATAAAAGGAAGGATAGTTCTTACTTGATGGACACTGATGGGAGTTGACATGAGTAGGGATTCAAAGCAGACATTTTCTCAGTAGCCTGTGTGTGTTAGTCTGAGTCACCAGCCTGAGCCACGCACACCCCTGATGCTGCAAAAGGCTCACTGAAGTTCTCTGAGTGAACTCTCATGTTTTTATTTGACATTGCATTTCCTCATCATATGACTACTTTAATGCATGTCCAGCCTGAAGGCTGAATATCCTCCTTCAAGTGGTCAACCTTGGTATTATGTGGGAATGTGCACTTTTTACTCTATTTTTGAAATTAAATTCATGATAAAGTAAAGATTGAGGACTCTTCTCTTTATGTATATTTGCCCTTACCAATGTTTCAAAAGAAAGGTTGAGATAGTTGTTAGGGTTCAGAGATAAGCCATATTTTGCTTTTTCAACAATCAAATTGATGCTTGCTAGATCTTTAAGGCATATGGCTTTCTGCTTCCTTTTTTTTTGAAATACAAAATGAAATATATTTTCCTAAGTAAGTTTGATCAATCTATTTCCATAATATTCCTGAAAGGAAATTAGTATTTTTTCCAGCAATCAATTGTGTAGAATTCTTTACTTCCTTTTTTCATTCTCAGTTTAAAAAATTAGGATTTGTTTTGCTTAACGTTTCCCCTGTTTTCAAGATTATGATCTATTTTTAATGTGTTAATGTACTTTTAACAACTTGAGTTGAAGGTTTCTATGAATGGCAAAGGTGTGGATAGCAGGTAGTTAAATATATGAATGCATTATTAGTTCTTTTTTAAAAGATTTTATTTATTTATTTTTAAAGAGGGGAAAGGAAGGAGAAAGAGAGGGAGAGAAACATCAATGTGTGGTTGCCTCTCACATGACCCCTACTGGGGGCCTGGCCTGCAACCCAGGCATGTGCCCTGACTGGGAATCAAACTGATGACCCTTTGATTCACAGGCCCAAGCTCAATCCACTGAGTTATCCTAACCAGGACTGCATTATTAGTTCTTATCAAAGTCCCCAAACTGGTTAAATTCGTTGCATATGATAATTTTAGTTTTAAATGTTAGAGTCAAGAAAAAGAAACGCCTATAGTGTAACTCATCAAAAAATTTTTCTTTCAGATTACTTTGTAGTTAATCACCTTGAGCTCTGTCATTTATGCTCTAGCTTTTTAACACCAACTCTGTTTGTTCACTCAGCAGTATGAAGATCTGTATCAATAAACATCACAAGAATGGAATTTACATCACCCAGTCAGCCATTGTAATCATACTAAACTGGATTATCCGGAGCATTTGCTTAAAACTAAAGAGCCGGTGCTTATCCTTTTCTGTGAATTGGGAAAAATACTTGTACTGTGATATTTATACTCAATGAAGGGTTTTTAAAATGTTTTACAAATACTAATCCTTTTAACACATCAAGAGATGAGGATTGTAAATTATAGTTGTCGGAGACTAGGAGGTAATACGTGAGTTTCTGAAATTGGCAGGGCATGGAACCCCCACTACATATCAATTTTCTGGGCTTACTACCCTTATTTTGGATAAGGGATGCTGTGTCTGCCATAAAAAAATATATATTTTTACAGAGGGGAAAGGAAGGAAAAAGAGAGGGAGAAAAACATCAATGTGTGGTTGCCTCTCACATGACCCCTACTAGGGACCTGGCCTGCAAGGTCTCTGTGTCCTGACTGGGAATCAAACCAGTGACCCTTTGATTCGCAGGCCATCACTCAACCAATGGACCACACCAACCAGAGTTATTTCATTTATTTTTGCTTTGATACACTCTTCTGCTGACTTTAGGCTGCTTCTCCTTCTTTGTCTTCTTCTCTTTTTTTTGTTTTGTAATTTCTGGGGTTGTAAATTTAGGTTATTTATTTGAAACTTTTCTTGTTTTATTAATGTAGGCATTTATTGCTATAAAGTGCTTTTTAGAACTGTTCCTGCCACATCCCATATGTGTCAATATTTACATTTCATTTGTCCCATTTCATTTTCATTGAAAACTTTCTTCTTTGACCCATAGGTTTTTCAGAAGTCTTTTGTTTAATGTGTGCATATTTGTGAATTTTCCAGTTTTCTTCTTGTAGTTATTTATAATTTCATTCCATTGTGATTGAAAAAGATACTTGATATAATTTTGATCTTCTTAAATTCAATAAGACTTGTTTTGTGGCCTAACGTATGATTTATCTTGAAGTATTGAACAAGTATACTTGGAAAGAATGCATATTCTATGCTTTTGGATGGGATGTTCTGCATATAACTGTTCGGCGCATCTGTTGTAATGTGTTGTTTAAGGCCAATGTTTGCTTATTGATTTTCTGTCTGAATGGTCTCTCCATTTGTGTAAGGGTGGGTATTAAAGTCTCCTACTCTTGTTATTTTATTTATTTATCTTTAGAGGGGAAGGAAAGGAGAGAGGAAGAGAAACTTCAATGTATGGTTGCTTCTCCTGCATCCCCTGCTGGGAACTGGCCCCTGCCGGGAACTGGCCTGCAACCCAGGCATGTGCCCTGACTGGGAATCGAACCGCGATCGTTTGGTTCGCAGGACCGCGCTCAATCCACTGAGCTACGCCAGCCAGGGCTAAAGTCTCCTACTCTTATTTTGTTGCTATTTCTGTTTTATGTCTGCTAGTATTTGTTTCTTCTATTTTTAGGTACCCCTACATTGGGTGCATAAATATCTACAGATGCATCCTGTTGGTGGGTCGACCTTTTTATCATTATGTCATGCCAGCTCTCTTATTGTGGTCTGTGTTTTAACAGGAGTGCTTTGTTTTTGTTTATTGTTTTCTGTGCTGTATTGCTATTCTTGTTTATGGTTTCTTTTTTCACTGTTGTTCAGGGGACTGTCTGTTGAAACATTAGCTGAACACAAGCTGAAGGAATAGGGACTTCGGTGACCATACAAACAAAGGTCTTTGAAAACATAGTGTGGAAAATTCATCAAACAAATTGCAGCATTCAAAAATCAAATAGTAGCAAATCTCAAAGAATGAGGAGAATCTTAACTTTTACACTTACTGCTTATCTGGTATGTTCAGTTTTCAATGACAACAAAAAATTATAAGGCATATGAAGAAAGTAGAAACTGTTTCATTCAAAGGAGCTAACTAAATTGACAGAAGTCATTCCTAAGGAAATATAGACATTGGATTTAATTGACCCAATATATTTTACAGTCTTAAATATTCTCAAAGATCTAAAGGAAAACATGGACAAAGAACTGCAGAAAATCATAAAAACAATGTAGAACAAGATGAGAATATTTAAAAAGAGATAAAACTTACTAAAACAAAAATTTTGATGCTGAAAATTATAATTACTAAACTTAAAATTGACCATAGGAATTCAATAGCTGATGTGAGCAAGTTAAAAAAAAAAGTGTAAGACACACGTGAGTGGATCGATAGCAAAATGGCAGAAGTCCTGTACTGATAATTACTTTGAATGTAAATGTACTGCCTTTCTGGTGAAAAGGCCAAGATTGGCATAATGGATTAAAAATGTTAAACTCTTAGGAGAAAACAGAAGTAAGTCATCATGATCTTGAATTTGGCAGTGGATTCTTAGGTATGACACCAAAAATATGAGTAATGAGATAGAAATAGATAAATTGGACTTCACTAAACTTTGAAACTTCTGTGTACCAAAGGGCATTTTGAATAAAGTGAACAAACAACTCTACTTACAACACATACAGAGGAAATTTTAGTCATTAATAAAATAGAAATCAAAATCACTGAGATACCAGTTTATACTTTTTAGAATTGCTATGTTTAGAAACAAACAAACAAAAATAGAAAATACTAAGTGTAAGCAAAGATTTGGAGAAATGTAGAACCTTTTAGATCTCTGATGGAAATGTTAAATTGTGCAAGCATTGTAAAAAATATAGTTTGGAGACTCCTTCAAAGCCAAACACAGAATTGCTATGTGACCCAGAAATTCTGTTCCGAGGTATATACCTATAAGAACTGAACACAGAGACACAAATAGATGTGTCCGTGCCAGTGTTGATTGCAACATTGTTCACAATAGCCGAAAAAATGGGAACAGTTCAAGTATTTATCAACAGATGAATGGATGCAAACAGTCACATACAAAATGTGCTGTATGTAAACACAATTGTCTCGACACCTGCTATGACATATGGAACTTAAATCCATTGTACGAAGGTGAAACCAGACACAAAAGAACAAATATTGTATAATTCACCTTGTATGGAATATCTAGAGTACTTAAAGTTTGAAGTAGACTAAAGTTTACCAGGGTTTGGAGGAAGAGAAGGATAGGGAGAGACTGTGTCATGGCTACAGAGTTTATGTTTGAAGCAATGAATGCGTTTTGGAAATTTGTGGTGGTGATGACTGCCAAGTAGTGTTGATGCAACTAATGCCACTGAACTGCACACTTGAAAAGAGTTAAAAATCACTTTATTTTATATACTTTTGTTAAACTTATAAAACTTGGAATTTAAAAGAGAAAATTATGTGTGGAAATAGAAATAATTTCTAATGATAAAAAGGTCAAGCTATCAAAAACATCAGACTTATTTAAATTGTTCATTTTGTTATAGCAACCCAGACCCCCTAAAATGTTTCGAGATGTTTATACGTAGTATTCAACTAGTTATTTGGCCACTCAGTACATTTTCAAAGCAGAGGGATCTAAAAAGCACCACATTTTTTGGACTTTAGGATGCACCTAGGTTTTAGAGGAAAAAATTGAAGCAAAAATGTGATAAAATATTTAATAATATAAATAATATAATATTTTACCAATGTAAATGTAAACAGACCTCAGCAGCAACATTAACAACCATTATTTCTCCCAAATTTTGGGGGGGGGGTGCATCTTATAGTCTGAAAAAACATGGTATATAACTTTACTTTTTAAATCACTTTCTTCATAGCCTAAAGTCTTTAAGACAGTCATCAGATGCTAGCGCAGGCAAGGTTACTAAAGCAGGTGGCTGTGTATGGCATGTGAGATTCTGATCTCAAAACTCTTGGCTATTTTGGAAGTTTGTTCACTTTTATCAGGAATCTAAAACTAGACAGTCAAAACTAATTTTGTTAATAACAAACTATATCCAGACCACATCCTTGTAGATACATAATATTAGAGAGATTGTACCTGCAGAGACTATCTCCTTTAATTATTTGAATTTTTAGAACTGGCACATATTACCCACTCAATAATATTTGTGAGAGATTAGAAAATGTTTCCATTTATTAAATAATGTTTTGGATGGTTTCACAGATACACACGAACTTGGAGGGGATTGCTCCCGTTCCTTATGTGGTAAATTAACAATTTTCCCAGTAGCAAACTGTCTTGTACACGATGCGGGATAATCAAACCACTGAAAGATAATTTTATTTTTCCATTAATTGATTTGTGGCATTTGTTTTCGTTCTAACACTTATTTAGGCTTCAAGGATAATGAACCAGAATAAAAAAGCACAGAATGTCCTGGAAAGACAGGCATGGGTTGCTAGCCTTTGGCCAGTTATCAATTACACATTATTTTCTGCATCATCTTGTACATTCTATTTGACCTCTAAGCAAAGAAAGGGAAGGATCAGAATGACTATACAGCGAAATTACAAAACATGGTAAAGGTTAAAACTATAGTTTCAAGAAACTTATGAAGCCATACAATCTTAAAACCTGATTTCTGTGACAAAGCCTATAACAACAACAACAACAACAGCCCATACTTAATGCCACAGCCCATACTTAGTCCTCTGAGCCTCTCTGGAGCAGGAGGAAGTGGTATCATCCTAATCTGTTTTAATGACAAGGCTAAGCATACAATCTTGTGACTAAAAGTCCTGGAATTAGAACTGCATGCCAAATGAAGAAACTTCTAACCAAGTTTTATGGCAGAGCTTCCTTAATAAGCTTTAACTGAGCATATTTCCTTTTTTAATTAAATATTTGGTTGGAATTTAAAACAAATCTGAGATTTAATATATTCAACCTGGAAAAATTAAAATGTATAATCACGAGACAATTTTAGATATACTCTTTAACATCTAACAGCCAATTTGAAAATAATTACTTCCTAATCAAACTTGTGATAGGTCTTTTCAATAGCAAATATTATGAGAAACTATAAATCAATTCAAGTAGACATAGACAGGCATTAGCTCCATGATTAAATCAATTTAGTTGAAGCATTTTTGCACTAAATGTGTGTGTGTGTGTGTGTGTGTGTGTGTGTGTGTGTGTGTGAGAGAGAGAGAGAGAGAGAAAGAGAGAGAGAGGAGGTATCCCCCTCAAGACAGAATTATCTCCTGGAAGTCGGATCCCTTGTAGTATAGACTGACATTATGAGAGATGCATTCAGCTTCAGTGAATTTCTTTGAAGACTCTTTTCAACAAGTTTGCCCATTTTGTGATGAGTGATTTACAAGCACATCTGCCCATACCACACTGAGTGTTCAGCAGTTTTTCACCAAAAATGGCATCACCCCCAGGGTCCCCCCTCCCTATTCACCCAATCTCTCTCCCTGAGCAACCTTTTTTTGTTTGTTTCCCTGGATGAGAAAAATTCACAAAGGGAAATATTTTCCAATGCGGAAGAGGTTAATAAAACAAAAAACAGTAGTAGCACTAAAGGCATCACGATTAATGAGTAACTGTTTTGAGCAGTGGAAATAATGTCTCAATAAAGTCTCACCCTCCATTGCACCAAATAGAGAGCTACTTTGAAGGTGACTGAAGTTTAAGCATGTAAGAATAAATACACAATTTTTTAAACAAACAAATTCTGTTTTTTGGAGGTCTCCCTTGTATATATGTGTGTGTGTTTAGTTTTAGATTGAAAAAATTTCCAACCAAAATATTTGTTCTCAAATATTGGTAAAATTGCTCATTTAAAACCTTAGTTGATTGTAATCCCTCCTAGACTGTTTCAACACGCTAGGTAAAAAGCACTGAGAAATTATGTAGGTGAAACTTTAGTGTCCAGGTTGCTAATGTGGTAGTGATCTTTCATTGGTATGGTAAATCGTGACCACAGACATGAAAGTGAACACATTTTCTGTGATATGGAAATTAATATCAGATTTAACACAAATGGAGAGGAAAACATTGGAAGGAGGGAACAGGAGAGATATATCAATTTTTTTAAAGTGTGATTTTGGAGGGGAAATTTTTATATCATGAATTAAATGGTGATTTGGCTTTGAGGAGGTTGATTATTTCATGTAATTTATATATAAATATACATATTTATATATGTATATATAATCTGGCAGGGTGAGAGAAGGGAACAGTTTTCTGCATCTATAGCAAACCAATTTCAGATTAATATTTCTTCATCTTTAGGTTATCCTTGTGCTATTTTGGAGCAATGGCCATTTGGACATACCACATCCAACTGCTGTCATCTGCAGATATTCTGCTCATTGTGCCCTCTCATCAAGATCTTTGCCACCCAAAGAGTCCCTTTACTTTTGGGGGGTGATGGTGTTGGCCTGATTTCAGTGTTTAGATAGCACATCAAAAATCACTTTGGCCCTTGATTGCTGATCTTCCTAATCTCCATAACGTTCCTCCTGAATCCACGTTAGCCATTTCTTCCTCTGGTAACTTTATTGACCTTGTTTTCCCTTGGGTTTGACAGTCTACTGAGGAAGTAGGTCATAGAAACATTCCATCAAAAGTCCTTTCTGTTTTTTGTTTATTCACCACTTCTTTATTTGTTCTTCAAACTCAAGGGGGTACTCAATACCCTAGTCACCCTTTTTTCTGTTTATTATTTTACTTAGATATTTTCTCTGTTTTTTTTGTCCTAGGTTAGATTTAGTGGTCCATAGCTTCTGCCACTTTCTTATATATATCCTAAGTATGTATCTGTGTGTGTATATATATGTGTGTGTGTGTATGTGTGTGTGTATACACATACATATATCCTTTCTTGTATATATCCTCAGTTCCCTAGGTCTCTCTTGTCTTTCTGTACTTCCCAATTTAACTCTGAGCCTTAACATGTAAGTGTCCTTCAAGTTCCCACCACACATCCTTCAAGAAAAACATATCTATTTCCTCTTACTTACTGTAAAAATTTATACTTTTATATAAAGATGATGCTTCTACATTTGTTCTGAATCCAACCACATCTGCCTCATTAAGAATATCACTTTAATTCCAGCTTTTCTTTTCTGGTATATTTTCAATTTTCTCTTTGTAGTGGCTTCCTGCTAAGCATAGAATCATGCTCAAATTTCTCACCTTCCACCATTCACCCCCATTGCTAAATCAGTACATTTTTTCTTCCATTTCCAAACAAACTTTATGATAGATTTATATTTTTTTATTTTAATTACCTATTATATATTCTTACTCATTCTGTTATTATATTTTTCACTCCATCTAATAAAACTTTTCTTGAAATGATTCCTAAGAATCACATTCTTTTAATCATTAAAAGTAGTAACAAGTACTTCTTAAACAAGTTTATTCAATCAGTCAATTAATTTTCATACCTCTACTACTGTTGTAGTTTCAATTGATATCTGTAGCAGGCATTCCTACAAAAATATCTGAATTTATTTAGCCAGTATATTTTTCATTTCTGTACCACAGTTAGAGGATTCTTTGCAGATCTGAACAGGCAACATCACTCCTCAAAGTTCTTTCCCACTCTCAGTTCTGTTAGAGCCATGCTGTTCTTCTCCTTTTTATTTCTAGAACAAGCCTCTCTTTTTTGTATTTTATTTTAGTTTTATTTTTTATTATTATTATTCTGTTATAGTTGTTCCCATTTTCTACACTTTGTCCACCCCCACCTCGTTCCCACAGTCAATCCCCACGTTGTTGTCCAGGTCCATGGGTCATTTGTACATGTTCTTTGACTAGTCCCTTCCTTTTCTTTCCACCATTATCTGCCTCCACCCTCCCCTCCAGTCAATGTCAGTCTGTTTCATGTTTTCATGCCTCTGGTTCTATTTTGCTCATTAGTTTATTTTTGTTCATTAGGTTCATGTTACAGGTGAAATCATATGGTATTTGTCTTTCACTGACTGACTTATTTCACTTAGCATACTATTCTCTTGTTTTCATCCATGTTGTTGGGAAAGATAGGAGTTTTTTTCTTTCTTTCTGCTGCTTAGTATTCCACTGTGTAAATTTACCAGGGTTTTTTTGATCCACTCATTTACTCATGGGCACTTAGGCTGTTTCCAGCACTTGGCTATTGTAAATAGTGCTGCGATGAATCAAATGTTTTTGAATCGGTGACTCAGGATTCTTAGGGTATATTCTCAGCAGTGGAATCATTGGGTCAAAAGGCAGTTCCATTTTCAGTTTTTTGAGGAAATTCCATATTGTTTTTCACAGTGGCTGTACCAGTCTGCATTTCTACCAATAGTGCAAGAGAGTACCCTTTTCTTTTCATCCTTGCCAGTACTTATTGTTTATTGATTTATTTATGATGGTCATTCTGACAGGTATGAGGTAATATCTCATTGTGGTTTTAATTTAATCTCTCTGACTGGATAGGGATGTTGAACATTTTCTCATATGTCTAAGGGCCATTTGTATGTCCTCCTGGCAGAAGAGTCTATTCTGGTCCTTTTCCCATTTTTTAATTGTATTTTCTTCCCATTGTTGAGTCCTGTGAGTTCTTTATATATTTTGGAGATCAGACTCTTGCCCAGTGTATCATTGGTAGATATGTTCTGTCTATGGTCAGTCCTTTTCATTTTGCTGATATTTTCTTTAGCTGTATAGAAGCTCTTTAATTTGATCTAGTCCCATGTGTCTATTCTTTCCTTTATTTCCCTTGCCCTAGGAGATATATCATCAAAAATATTGCTACTTGGGATATCTGAAAATTTACTGTCTGTTTTTTTTCTAGGACTTTTATGGTATCACAACTTGTGTTTAAGTCTTATATCCATTTTGAGTTTATTTTGGCATATGGTGTAAATTGGTGGTCTAGTTTCTTTCTTTATTTTTTTGTATATACCAGTCCAGTTGTCCCAACACCATTTAGCCACCATTGAAGAGGCTATTTTTACTCCATTGTATGCTCATGCCCACTTTGTCAAGTATTACTTGACCATATAGACATGGGTTTATTTCAGTTCCATTGATCTACTTGTCTGTTCTTATGTCAGTACCAGACTGTTTTGGCTTAGAAAAAGCCTCTCTTATTATAACACACAGTGTTGCCTCTTCCTGAAATATCATTCTTTATGCACCTTGTTGTTTCTTATATGCTAACTTCTCCTATAAACATTTCAAGTGTCAGTTGAAATTTATTTTCTTCATACTCTTTGTGACCACCCCTCCAACATTGGGTCTTTACACACACCCCTCACCTCATGTCACCCCTGAGTTTATTGTGCTTTTCCTTCTAAAATATGTAGCAGACTCTGATGCAGTTGTTAAATTGTTTCTGTGTCTTACAGTTTCCTTGACTAATCTCTAGACCCATGAATGCAGTCTCTACCACATAGTGGTGCCCATGAATGTGCATTGAATGAATAAGTGAATGAATGTATAATAAATAATGTCATACAGAATGCCAACATTCATTAGGAGAGAGAATGACTGTGGTTTAAGCTTATAGAAAATTATGGAGTCACTTGTTAAATAATTAAAATTTTGTGCTATTATCTTCTTCATGCCTTTATATATATTTTGCATTGTTTTGTTTTCAAGAGGACCCAGGGATTTGATTCATCAGTTTTTGTGCAATTGTCATTAAATATTTTTTTGCTTTAATTACAAACCAGTTGTAAAGCACAATAATATCCAAATTCTTTAACTCTTCACTCTTTCTGAGTGATTCTGTGTGCTTAAAATATATATCAAAAGTATCCAGCCCTGGCTGGCGTAGCTCAGTGGATTGAGCGCGGGCCTGCAAACCAGACGATTGCAGTTCGATTCCCAGTCAGGGCACATGCCTGGGTTGCAGGCTGGTTCCTTGCAGCCTAACTACCAGCAGGGGACACACAAAAGGCAACCATACATTGATGTTTCTCTCCCTCTCTCCTTCCCCTCTAAAAATAAATAAATAAATAAAATCTTTTTAAAAAAAGTATCCAGCCATGTAATATGAAAAGTAGAGACATTTGTTGAAAAAGATACAAGATATAAGAAACACTGTACATAGGACAATGATGCCTCAGTCCCCTTCAAATTAGGCACTTTGGGACCTCTCACAGTTCTCCCAGCATCATTAGCATCTGTAGCATGATGTTCCTTCTGCTCTGGTAGCAGAAACTGTGGAATGAATTTTGCCATGACGTGATTCATGCCAAGATTCTGCATCAAAATCTTGGACACAGTAGTTTTTGGAATCCCCAGATCAGTTTCTAGTTCTCGCACAGTTGTCGTTGATCTGTGTTGATTGCAGCCTGTACACGTTCAGCATTCTCAGGTGTTCTACTTGTTCCAGGCTTTCCAGAATGTGGATCACTTCCAATAGATTCTCAACCATCTTTGAAGCATTTGTGCCACACTTTGATTTGTGCTGCAGTCATTGCATCATCCCTGAAAACCTTCTGAATCATTCAGATAGTTTTTCTTTTTTTTAAAGCTTTTATTTATTTATCTTTAGAGGGGAAAGGAAGGAGAGAGTGAGAGAAATAACAATGTGTGGTGGCCTCTCGTGTGTCTCCTGCTGGGAACTGGTCTGCAACCCAGGCACGTGCCCTGACTGGGAATCGAACCACAACCCTCTGGTTCGCAGACCCACGCGCAATCCACTGAGCTACACCAGCCAGGGCCTCATTCAGATAGTTTCTATGGAGGAATGTTCAAGCTTAACACAAAATCCGATGCAGATCCATTACTCTATTTGCTCAACTATTTCAAATGTGATGGCCACACAGTACACATGCTCACTCAATGGTGTCTTCTGCCCCCACTGACTAGTACAGTGAAGTTGTCACTGTTCATGCATGCACATGCCAGTCCACTCTCCTTGGCTGCCAGGTTATATTGAAATTGCACAAATCATTTTTATTATATTAACAATGGATGGAATTCATCTGGACAAGCTTCATATATTACTAATGGTGACAGGAAGAGAAAGAATTTGTTCTAAAACATCAAGAGATAATTAGAAACTCCTCTAACACTATTAATATTCATGGAGCTGATCATTACTGGAATTTCAAGAGCTAGCCTAATATATCAACTCCTCAATAGGCCCTTTGTTCTCTTGAGAAATAGATTCACTTTTGAAAAATTCATCAATTAAATTCAGAAAAAAATTTTAATAGATGAAACTGGGTCTACTTGACTGATCTTACTTTTGATTCTTTTTCCTAAGCAAACCTTTCTCTGATCAATTTATTAGACTTAATACTCAGACTTTAAACCAGAGAAGACTTTGATCCCCAGTGCTTTTCATTAACTACTAGAATCCACTGCTTAGCTTTATCGTCTAGAATAAGCTCATGAGACTCAGATATCTTTAAACTCCTGGATGTCATCTCTTTAACTCTTCACAAGTTCCTTAAAAGGTCTCACTTCTCACTTCTCTCTTCCCCTGTTCCTCATTTCTTTTTCCTTCATTGCTTTGTCTATACCATAGTAATCATTTGTGGTTTTAAGACAATGAAAGCTTTCATTCTTTATCTGTTGTTTTAAACATATGTGTCTGATCCCACTGGTCCATTAGCTCTTTATGATAAATTCAATAGATGTCTAACTTCTCCTTTTATAAAACTTTTATTCTGTTTATTCTCATAATTTTCCTATGTTTAGTCCACTCTGTGTACCCATTTCTTAGTTTCTTGGTGCATTAGACAATAGATAGGCTTGGATTTGAATGAATGGTTGAGGTTATAATGGGATTGAGTTCCAGCCATGCCTCATTCCCTACTTTGCTTTCTTTTTTTCTTTTTTGTATCAGTACTATAGTAGAAAAAACTTTCTAGAAATATACTCTCATATTTGAATTACCAAAATACACTAAGCATGCAAACAAATACATTTTTTACCCAGTAACATAAGTTATTGTCTCTTTCAGGATAAAGAAAGTCAATGCAAGAGACTGTTAGGATCTAAATAATGCAGAGTCTTACATCAGTAATGCTAGTCTCTTACAAAGATCACCTAGAACCTGGTTTTGCGTTAAACATGACCCTGCTGTGAAGCATTAAATATACTGTTCCATGCTTTGAAATAGAACAAGTCTTATGCTAGTCTTTGAGGTCATAAAAGTATGTGTTTCAAAGTCTGGTAAGCAATTCCTGTCACATTGTCATGAATCTAAAAACGTAATGCTCAGATTCTATCATTACATTTGACCAAAAGTTGTACATCCTTGTTTACATCCTTTTTTTATTTCCTCTACAAGGAAGGGCAGACAATGTTTTACCCACCAAGGGATATGAGATGAAAATGAAGAAAAAAGATCTCCAGCTGGTGTAGCTCGGTGGATTTAGCTTGGTGCACAACCCTTGGCCTGTGCACCAAGGGTTGCTGGTTCAATTCCCTATCAGGGCACATACCTGGGTTGCAGGCCAGGTCCCAAGTAGGGGGCGTGTAAAAGACAACCACACATTGAAAATAAATCAATAAAATCTTTAAAAAAGTGAAAATGGAAAAAAAAGAAAAAAGTTATGATCTAAAGCATGGTATCTTTTGAATCATATCTTCTTGGTTTTGTCATTTTCACTGCTTTTGTATACTGAATTACATGTTTATTGCCAAGTATCTGTAAATGAAAATCTTCAGATACATTAAATATGTATCTCTGAATGCATTACATTTAAAACCTCACAGGAGACTCACAAAGTTCAAACCCATTATTTTGGTATATGTAGCCTTTTAGCCTTAGGCATCTGCCTCTGTTTCTCACTATGCCCTCACATCCATTTTTCTGACATGGTTATTCCAGCTCCCTGAGTTTGCACAAATGTGGTGAATTTCCTCTTCCTTTTAACGTTATCACCTGCTGACTTTTCTTTGCTTAGAGTACTGTTCTTCTCTTTCCTGGCCTGGATAACACCTAACCACTAAGTCTACTCCACTTAGCACATTTCTCAAAGTCTCCCTCTCCTATCACTGAGTTACATGCATCTCCTGTGTACACTGCATTAAGATACTCTAAATTCCTCTACATTGTTACTTATTATACTTTATTTTCATTATCATTGTGTGAGTCACACTAGCTTTTGAAAATAGGGTCAGAGCCTTGTTCATTTGCATCTGACATATATCGGGTACCCAGACAGAATTCACTAAATGTATAAAATACAGGCTTTTATGACATTCCAGAAGGAATAATTTATACCAATACTGTTTAATTACCAAGATGGATTCAGATTTTGAATCAAAGACCTTAGTTTAGATTTTACACAGTATAATCTGCAATATCTTTTGTTCAGATCTTGTTTGACATAGTGAAATATAAATTTTAACACATAAAGATGACTATGTCCTCAAACTTCATGTAATTATATTAGGTACATCACTATTTGCTTGATTCAGTAGTTTTAAAGTGCTTGTTAACATTTCAAATTTGATTTGTCCTATCAATTATACTTAACAAGGAAATATTTACTCTTACCTTTTAGATTCTTAATTAGCTCTATCACTCATTTTAGTGTTCTAAGATATATAGGTAGCTAGATAACATCTGAAGACTTTGCAATGATTTGTTCAATGACAGTTAATTAAAGAATAAAGTATTTATTCTCCCTATACTTGAATTCATTATTGTGGCAAAGTTTTATAGACAGATTAATAAAATATAAAAGTAAATCTTTAGATATAAGAGCAAATCCCCCTTTCATGAGCTCACTTCTCAATTTATTGCCGCTCTTTGAAGTTAAAATACTATAATTATTAATGATACTATTTCTTCCTAATTACTATAATATAGTACATGGATGGTAAGCAGAAATAGGAGAATTCATATTATTCTTAATAAATAAAACTAATTTTATATTTAATTTAGTTATGCTCTTTGTTTTCATCTTTTTTCATTACTTGTTCTATGGACTCAAGGGACTTCCCTAAAGAAAACATCTACATGATAGCAAATTTGTAAATTAATTGTATTTTGTGGTCAAGTATATCAAATATTTGAATGCATATACATAAATGAGTATCAAAATACTTTGCATATTCAACTTGCCTTTAAGATAAAGTTTTTCCGTGTTGCATTCTGATCTAATATCTCAATCTGACATGTATTAATCAGTGGCAGTGTAACAATTTTAAGAGATTGACAGTTTTATTTGTCTTGCGTTCTGTATTTTTGGGCCCTTTGACCTATTCTGGCCTTTATTATCCCTACCCAACATGCATGCACATGTACCCTCGCACTATACCTGATCAGGTGACACTTATGCTGTGCTCATTCAGCCCTGAGAAGAATGTGGAAGCAGAAATCAAAAGCAGTCAAATTATTTTTACCTTTGTTTTTTGCCTTTTGACTTTCCAAATCTAGGATCTCAAGGAATATAATCATTCACAAAAGTAAAAGCGATTTTAGAATTTTGGGGGGTCCAGAGTAGTCAGGAATGAGAAAATATAGGGAGCATTTTTGAAAAACTTATTTCTATGGCTAAACCTTAAGAAAGAATACCTTGATATCCAAAAAGAAAGACCTACATCCTTTAAGGAACTGAAGAGCAGAAGCATGTTAAGTCATGTTTCTTAGACACAACTTCAGAAAATAGGAACGAGAACAAAGAAAAAATGGGAGAATAGACCTTATAAAATAATAGGGTGGATTAATGAAGCAGCAGAATGCATACAGTGCTCTGTTTACCTATATGAATATAGGGCAGAAAATGCAGGTGTAGAAAGGACTGGGGAGGGGAACTCACTGGCAACTGTGTAGACTGATGTTTGAGGACAACGCTAGTTACTGGGCATGAGAATTGGCAGCATAAACAGATTACAATGAAGACAAAATAACTCTTCCTTTTTCAGTCTGTGCAATTTAGATAAAGCTGTAGATAATGGCAAGGAATCACAATTTAAATTGAAATTTAATTTATTTTCCTTTTGTGAAATAAAGGCATAACAGAAATTATATTGGGTTAAGTAAATTGAAAGGAAGATATGTCTTTGTGTGTGTGTGTGTGCACCAAGGCATTGCTCTGGTGTGTCAGTAACATGTCATTCTCCTTTCTACCATCTTCTTTTCAGCCACCTTGTAGCCATTTCCTCTTATCCAGTGTTATGGCTTCCCTGGCATATATATTTATCATTTCTGCCCACTTCTGAGTGTAACAAATCAATTAGACTGCTCCTGGCATCTCATTTGGAACAACTCAGAAAATTTACCCAATCCTATTAAAAAAGTCAGTGGAATCAAAAGAAAACATGAGCTCAGGTCCATCAGTCATGTCACTGTGTGGTTATTTCTAGAAACACACACACAGATAAACACACACACAAATATAATTATATGAATAATTATGATACAAATATTTAATTTTTCAGGTTGATACGTTATGTGATTTAAAAAGATGGGCTCTTTCTTAAGTCCACGTTCCATACCTTCTGCTAAGACACCAGCTCATATGATTATCGTATAAACTCTAAGCTCCAAGCATATCAATTTTCCTTTTTCTTTGTAAACCTCAAATATGCCAATTTTAAAAAAATATTTTTTAATTTATTTTAGAGAGAGGGGACGAGAAGGAGAAAGAGTGGGAGAGAAACATCAATGTGTGGTTGCCACTCATGGGTCCCCCACTGGGGACCTAGCCTGCAACCCAGGCATGTGCCCTGACTGGGAATTGAACCGGTGACCCTTTGCTTCACAGGCCCACACTCAGTCCCCTGAGCTACACCAGCCAGGGCATCAAATATGCCAATTTTTAAAAAATATATTTTATTGATTATGCTATTATAGTTTTTCCATTTCCCCCCTTTATTTCCCTCTACCTTGCACCCCCTCTCCCACCTACATTTCTCCTCTTTAGTTCATGTCCATGGGTCATATATTTGAGTTCTTTGGCTTCTCCTTTTTCTATACTGTTCTTAACCTCCTCCAGTCTATTTTCTATCCTACATTTATGCTTCATATTCTCTGTACCTCTTTCCCCTCTCTCCCTGTCCCACACCTCCATTGATAATCCTCCAGGTCATCTCCATTTCTGTAATTCTGTTCCTGTTCTAGTTATTTGCCTAGATATTTTTTAGGTACAGTTGATAATAGCTGTGAGTTTGTTGTCATTTTACTGTTCATATTTTTTATCTTCTTTTTCTTAGATAAGCCCTTTAACATTTCATGTAATAAAGATCGGATGATCACTAAGAAAGGGATGCATAAGCTGAGATTTGAATGACAAAATAGAAAAACATTCATCTGAAGATTTTCAGTCAGAGAGAGTAGACAATGCAAAGGCTCTACAGCAGAAATAAAACTGGCATATTTGAAAGTTTTCTTTTCTTAGTGATCACTCACTGCTCTGCCACACGCTGCTGCAATTCTCTGTGTACCCCTTACGTTGCCCTCTAACTCCCCCTGCCCTAGTCTGTTGTTTCATGGCAAAAATTTACCTAACATACAATGAAATGTATTTACATATTTGCTATGTAGTTATATTTAAAATATTAGCCCCACGAGAATAAAAAAGAATAAGAAATGAAAGCATCTGGAACTTTCTAAAGCTAATCGATGCAGGTATATTGATATAATGGAAGAGTGTGGTTTAGAGGTACACAGATGAATGGACATATTCAGATAATTGCAGTGTTAAAGAATAGAAACAGGCTTTGAAATATATAACTTGATTTATTACATAATATTTATATTATAACTTACAATAGATATGTAAACTAGATATCTAATTCAGTTTCAGCTATTATTTATCTATCTTTTTTTGAACTTCAATTGTGTTTTATTTTATTTTATTTGCTATTTACTATTTTTTAATTTAATTATTGTTCAAGTACAGTTTTCTGTCTTTTATTCCCATCCCAGCCCACCCCCTCAGTGCTCCCCACCAACCTCCCATTTCCCCCCCTACCTTAGTTTTTGTCCATGTGTCCTTTATACTTGTTCCTGTGAATCCTTCCCCTTTCCCCCTGAAATTCTCTCCCCTCTCCCCTCTGGACCCTGTCAGCCTGTTCGGTATTTCAGTGTCTTTGGTTATATTTTGCTTCCTAGTTTGTTTTGTTGTTTAGCTTCCTGTTAAAGGTGAGATCATATGGTATTTGTCTTTCACTGTCTGGCTTATTTCACTCAGCATAATGCTTTCCGGTTACATCCATGATGTTGCAGAGGGTAGGAGCTCCTTCTTTCTTTCTGCTGCAGAGAATTCCATTGTGTAAATGTACCATAGTTTTTTGATCCATTCACTTACTGATGGGCACCTAGTTGCTTCCAACTCTTGGCTATTGTAAATTGTGCTGCTATGAACATTGTGGTGCATAGGCTCTTTTGGATTGGTGTTTTAGGGTTCTTAGGATATACTCCTAACAGTGGAATTGCTGGGTCAAAAGGCATATTCATTTTTAGTTTTCTGAGAAAATTCCATACTGTTTTCCATAGTGATTGTACCAGTCTGCAATCCCACCAACAGTGAGCTAGGGTCTCCTTTTCCCCACAACCTCGCCAACATTTGTTGTTTGTTGCTTTGTTTATGATGGCCATTCTGACCAGTGTAAAGTGGTNCCATACCTTCTGCTAAGACACCAGCTCATATGATTATCGTATAAACTCTAAGCTCCAAGCATATCAATTTTCCTTTTTCTTTGTAAACCTCAAATATGCCAATTTTAAAAAAATATTTTTTAATTTATTTTAGAGAGAGGGGACGAGAAGGAGAAAGAGTGGGAGAGAAACATCAATGTGTGGTTGCCACTCATGGGTCCCCCACTGGGGACCTAGCCTGCAACCCAGGCATGTGCCCTGACTGGGAATTGAACCGGTGACCCTTTGCTTCACAGGCCCACACTCAGTCCCCTGAGCTACACCAGCCAGGGCATCAAATATGCCAATTTTTAAAAAATATATTTTATTGATTATGCTATTATAGTTTTTCCATTTTCCCCCTTTATTTCCCTCTACCTTGCACCCCCTCTCCCACCTACATTTCTCCTCTTTAGTTCATGTCCATGGGTCATACATTTGAGTTCTTTGGCTTCTCCTTTTTCTATACTGTTCTTAACTTCCTCCAGTCTATTTTCTATCCTACATTTATGCTTCATATTCTCTGTACCTCTTTCCCCTCTCTCCCTGTCCCACACCTCCATTGATAATCCTCCAGGTCATCTCCATTTCTGTAATTCTGTTCCTGTTCTAGTTATTTGCCTAGATATTTTTTAGGTTCAGTTGATAATAGCTGTGAGTTTGTTGTCATTTTACTGTTCATATTTTTTATCTTCTTTTTCTTAGATAAGCCCTTTAACATTTCATGTAATAAAGATCGGATGATCACTAAGAAAGGGATGCATAAGCTGAGATTTGAATGACAAAATAGAAAAACATTCATCTGAAGATTTTCAGTCAGAGAGAATAGATAACGCAAAGGCTCTACAGCAGAAATAAAACTGGCATATTTGAAAGTTTTCTTTTCTTAGTGATCACTCATTGCTCTGCCATATGCTGCTGCAATTCTCTGTGTACCCCTTACGTTGCCCTCTAACTCCCCCTGCCCTAGTCTGTTGTTTCATGGTAAAAATTTACCTAAGATACAATGAAATGTATTTACATATTTGTTATGTAGTTATATTTAAAATATTAGCCCTACGAGAATAAAAAAGAATAAGAAATGAAAGCATCTAGAACTTTCTAAAGCTAATCGATGCTGGTATATTGATATAATGGAAGAGTGTGGTTTATAGGTACACAGATGAATGGACATATTCAGATAATTGCAGTGTTAAAAAATAGAAACAGGCTTTGAAATATATAACTTGATTTATTACATAATATTTATATTATAACTTATAATAGATATGTAAACTAGATATCTAATTCAGTTTCAGCTATTTTATCTTTTTTTCAATTGTGTTTTATTTTATTTTATTTGCTATTTACTATTTTTTTAATTTAATTATTGTTCAAGTACAATTTTCTGTCTTTTATTCCCATCCCAGCCCACCCCTGCCCCAAGTGCTCCCCACCAACCTCCCATTTCCCCCCCTACCTTAGTTTTTGTCCATGTGTCCTTTATACTTATTCCTGTGAATCCTTCCCCTTTCCCCCTGTGATTCTCTCCTCTCTCCCCTCTGGACCCTGTCAGCCTGTTCTGTATTTCAGTGTCTTTTGTTATATTTTGCTTGCTTGTTTGTTTTGTTGTTTAGCTTCCTGTTAAAGGTGAGATCATATGGTATTTGTCTTTCACTGCCTGGCTTATTTCACTCAGCATAATGCTTTCCAGCTACATCCATGATGTTGCAGAGGCTAGGAGCTCCTTCTTTCTTTCTGTTGCATAGAATTCCATTGTGTAAATGTACCATAGTTTTTGGATCCATTCATTGACTGATGGGCACCTAGTTGCTTCCAACTCTTGGCTATTGCAAATTGTGCTGCTATGAACATTGGTGTGCATAGGTTCTTTTGGATTGGTGTTTCCGGGTTCTTAGGATATACTCCTAACAGTGGAATTGCTGGGTCAAAAGGCATATTCATTTTTAGTTTTCTGAGAAAATTCCGTACTGTTTTTCATAATGGTTGTACCAGTCTGCAATCCCACCAACAGTGAACTAGGGTCTCCTTTTCCCCACAACCTCTCCAACATTTGTTGTTTGTTGCTTTGTTTATGATAGCCATTCTGACCGGTGTAAAGTGGTATCTCATTGTGGTTTTAATTTGCATCTCTCTGATAGCTAGTGATATTGAGCATCTTTTCAGAACAAACACTTCAAAAATGTATATGGAACCATAAACAACCCCGAATAGCAGCTGCAATTTTGAAAAAGAAGAACAAAGTAGGAGGAATCACAATACCCGATACCAAACTGTATTACAAGGCCACTATAATCAAAACAGCCTGGTACTGGCATAAAAACAGGCACATAGACCAAAGGAACAGAGCCCAGAGCCCAGAAATAAACCCAAGTCTCTACAGGCAACTAATATTTGACAAAGTGGGTAACATAAAATGGAGTAACATAAAATGGAGTAAAAATAGCCTCTTCAACAAATGGTGTTGGGAGAACTGGACAGCTACGTGCAAAAAAAAAAAAAAGAAACTTGAGCACCAACTTATACCATACACCAAAATAAATTCAAGGTGGATAAAGGACTTAAATATAAGCTGTGACACCATTAAAATCTTAGAGGAGAACATTGACAGGAAAATCTCAGATATTTCACGCAGCAACATTTTTACTGATATGTCCCCTAGAGCAAGGACTATAAAGGAAAGAAGAAACAAATGGGATCTCATCAAAATAAAAAGCTTCTGTGTGGCTAAAGAAAACAGCATTAAAATAAAAAGACAACCAACTGTATGGGAAAACATTTGCCAATGATACCTCAGACAAAGGTTTAATCTCCAAAATATACAAAGAACTCACACGACTTCACTCTAAGAAGACAACTAACCCAATTAAAAAATGGGCAAAGGACTTGAACAGACTCTTCACCAAGGAGGACATACAGAGGATCCAGAAACATATTTATCTGTCTTTTTATCACTAAATATTCTAACACTGGGTTTTCAAGCAAACCCGGATTCAAATGGACAAGCCGTACAATGTGACTAATGTTTGATTACATAGAAATACAAGTAAAGTAACTATCATTTTCTGTATATAAGACAGCAACATTTTAACAATATTATTGTATGATTTTTTGCGATGTTCTAAATAATCAAAAATACTCTCTTAACAAAATTTATGCCCTTTTTTAGAGTATAAAGTTGGAAAAGATTGTAAACTTAATTTGTGTTCACCTTAACTGACATTTATCAGACAAGCTGTCTCTACTTGAGGCCTTGGGCTAGATAAATATAAATGAATACTTCCAGTTCTATATTTAGAGTTGAGTATTTAGCCATTTACTTCCTTGCCACTTCACCTTTTTGTGCCCCATTCTGTAAACTAAGAATAATAATATGATTCTCACAGAGTTATTCATCTTTGTAAATGGTTTTACTTGGTGCCTAGCATAGTCTCCAGGACTCCTGGGAGACTCAATGTTTCTCCCCTCATTCAAATGAGGCTTTACACCTTGAAGATAGTTGTTGATATGACTCAGACACAGTATCAATGAGCAGAGCTTTGTGTGTGATGGTTTTGTCTTTTGGGCTTGGATCCTGTTTTACAGTGGAGAACAGGACCTGGAACCAATGGCTTTGATTGAATCTAGAGTCCTCCATTTATCCATGTTACTTACCTGTGATTTCGACGGGGGAATTTGGGAAGTCCTGTGGGTGTATTGATTCTTGTCTAATCCTTTAAAATCCTTCCCAGTTTTATACCATGGGGTTTCCACAACCTGGGCCTTACACTGTAACTAAGACTGGGAATAATGAACTGGGAATAATGAATGTTTCTTTTGTAAAGCTGGAGAAGAGCTTTTAGTAACTCAGTCATGTTCTCAGGCAAATCATTTTTTTCAACAAGTATATATGGAAGTTAAAAGGTTGAAAATTGATTACCTTAAATTTATCTATCTATGCTTTCACACTCTCCAAATAGATTTTACATACCCCTCACATACAAAGACACTGAGTTAACTATAGGTAAAGCTGTAAAAGACCCCAAATGGGGTGAATTAAAAAGTTCTGAACTGCTTCTCCCTTTTAATGTGAAGTGGTATCTCACTGGGGTTTTAATTTGCACCTTTCTGATGGCTGGTGATGCTGAACATCTTTCCATATGTCTCTGGACTCTTTGTATGTCCTCCTTAGAAAAGTGTCTGTTCAAGTCCTTTGCCTATTTTTTCATTGGGTTTTTTGTTTTCTTAGAGGGGAGTTGTGTGAGTTCTTTATATATTTTGGAGATCAAATCCTTGTCTGAGGTATCGTTGGCAAATACGTTTTTCCATATGGTTGATTCACTTTTCATTTTAATGATGTTTTTTTAGCTGTACAGAAGTTTTTATTTTGATGAAACCCTATTTGTTTATTCTTTCCTTTATGTCCCTTGTATATGATATATTTTAATAAAAATGCATACTCAGGGTTTATGAAAAGATGTGCTGACTTTAGTATAATTTTTTGTAACCAAAACTAATTTCTGTAAGTTCAGTATTTTTAATTGTGAATTTCACCAACATAATATTTAAGAATTCTAAGATATGTACAATATAGGACCTCCAATGGTATTAAAGCCTGTAGGGAAAAAAACCTTCCATGTGAATTTTATTTATTTACTTTTAGGAATAAGTATAAATTTTGCAGTACTTTATGAAAGTTGGGGTTATGGGAAAAAACAAAATAGGTAGACCTTGAGACTTAAAAACTAGTTATAAAAGGAAATATTTAGAGATCACTGTTAAAGATAATTTAGAAAATGTATATAAGATTACTAGTAGAACAAACTAAAGAAGTACAAGAAATTTTTATAGTATTCACAATTAAAATGAGAGGCAATATTTACTAATTTATCAGTTAGAAAAGTAAAACAAGTTGTAAAGCAATACCAGCTACACAGTCAATACTAAAAATTAATAAATTAGAATAGAAAACTTTATTGGGTGATGCAATTTTAAAACAAAATTAATATACTGTACTGTACTTTTGAAATTATTAAGATATTAGAACAATTAAAATCTTACCTTGACTTCTTGATATTTTTGCAATTTCTGCCCATGATATTTTTATATTAACTTTATAACAAAAGAAATTAGATAGTTTTATTTTTCTCATAGTCTATGTTTTTCCAGAGTTGTCTAAATATTTACAATTTATTTGCTAATCATTCCTATAAAGCAGAAATTTTCAACTTTTTTTAATTCTATACCACACAAACTAATTACTTAAATTCTGTGGTACACCCAAAGTATATTTTTGATAGTCTGACAAAAATGGGTATAGTTTTGATTGATTTATAAAAAATTAATAATAATTACCTACCTTTTTGCTCCAAAGTGACTTTATAAAAATTAGTTGCAGGCCCTGGCTAGTGTAGCTCAGTGGATTAAGCACGGGCCTGTGAATCACATGATCACGGTTCAATTCCAGTCAGGGCACATGCCTGGGTTGCAAGCCAGTTCCCAGTAGGGGACTCATGAGAGGCAACCATACACTGATATTTCTCTCCTTCTCTCCTTCCCTTCCCCTCTAAAGATAAATAAATAAAAAATATTAAAAAACATTAGTTGCATATCCTTGTATATAAGGAATTCTGGTAATAAGAATTAACCAATCATATCCAACCTTATTATGCAACTCTTATTAAAGATGCAGCTCTGTTATATGACCTGTATATTTATGGTTCAAGGAAGGGCATTCACGCCAAATTCCTATTGTGTTAGCTGCTGTCATTATTTTTAATTTGGCAATCTAAAGGGAAAAAGTTAACACATATGACAAAATGGTCAGGTATTACATATTTTACAAATTCATGGAGTACACTGGTTGAAAATCACTGTTATAAATGTTTCCTTATTATCTAGTTCTCTGATCACTAGTTATAATATGATATATGATATATTTCAACACTGGATATTATTTTCTTTCATCCTTTATAAGATACTCTTTATTATGATTTTTGTACATCCCTCCTTTAAATCTAACAGTTTTAAGATAACCACAAACTTCTGTTTTTTCTTTATTCTGGAATTATCTTGGTACATTTTATACATTTAAGATCTTTAAAAAATGAAAGGTTTAGAAACTGTTCTTAACCTGTAAAGACAATTTAGAAAAAATGTGCATAATAAACTAATTATTCTATTTACATTTTAAGTTGATTTATATATATATAAATAGTTTTGAAATATTCTCAAGCTTGTAAAATGCCAGTTGCAAATACAGCGCAAAGATTTATTTCTGAACCATTTGACAGCATCTCATTTACCTGATACTACCACAAAAATTTCTTTAGTATACATTAACTACAAAAAGGATATTCTATGACTTGACCTTAGAATCATCAAATCACCAAATTTTTCAATAAACCTTGATATACTGCTACTATCTAGTATTCAAACTCCATTACAGCTTTTCTGGTAATGTTCTTTTTAGCCAAAAAGTTCAATTCAGAGACTTAAGTTGCATTTAGTTTTCTAGTCTCTTTAGTCACCTCCAGCTTCAAACAATTCTTTAATTATTTTCTAACTTTTATGACCTTAACATGTTTGAAAATAAAGTCCAGTTATTTTTAGAATGTCCTTTAACTTGCAACTTTGCAATAGTTCTTACAGGTTATGAGACTTGAGCAGGAACATCGCATATTTGATGCTGTCTTCTTAGGGCATCTTATTACTTGATCCAAACTTTAGATTTGTCCCATCAGTACTGATAATCATTTTGATTACTTGATTAAGGTGATGTCTGCCAGTTATTACTCAAAAGTCATACATTTTCCCTTTATAATTAACTAATGTTTTCTTAAGAGTTACTTTGAGACTGTGTAGATACCTGCTCTTATGAAACATCTTTCCTTTTTTAAATCACATTAGATTATTATCCTATTTTACTTGATGTTATAATACATTATTATCATTATTATTTTTATGCTCAAATTTGTTCAGCTTTGACAGTAGGAATATTCACTCTGTATGTTTTGTCATGGTTGCATCTTGGAGCAGTTTCTTGGGCAAAAGAGGTTGTCTCAGGATCATTGGGTACTTTTATTTGCTGATAGCTTGCATCAGCTATTCCCCAATGATAATGTCTTAGAAAAGTATAATGTTTGTAAGCCAGAATTTGAAGATTGTGTGTTATTGCTATTGGGTTATTGTTATTGCATGCTCCATCAATGAAAAAGTTAGAAAATTTTTATTGGTTTCATTTCCATCAATATTTATGCTCCTATCTAGCTACCTACCTACCTACCTACCTACCTGTCATCAAAGATTTTGAGTGTGTATAAGTATATTCAAATCTAATATAACACCACAGGATCCATTTTAGTTTTATTTTCCTTTCATATTTGTAATTACTTTACCTAACAATGAGAAACTGACTTTAATTATACTTAATGCATCTCTTTGTTTATATAATTGACACTGTAGTTCCAACTCCCCACATGCATGCCCTCCTCACACTACTCAGGCTCCACCAAGCTATATTGTACTCTCCCCCCACTCCTCATAGATGTCTTTTATAATCCAATCAGCTTTAGATTACTACCTCATTTGTCTCCATCTTTACTTCAGGACTGAGTCTTTCTGAGTTGAAGGGAATAGCTATAGGGAAAAAATGCAAAAGTGGAAAAAAAGGCATTATTATATTTTTAAATATTTCCCTTTCTCCACTCTATCACCACCTATTCTAAGTTCAGTTCATAACATGATAGCTATTGCTCCTTCCATCAATAATGTCTTTACCCCACATTCAATTTACTATCTTGTCTGTTATGTTCTGTGTAGTTTATTTACCAGGTTACCAGTTGTATATGTATTTTGTGGAATATAATCTACTCTTTATTTCTGGATTGAATTTCTAATTCAAATTTTATATATGGTAATAGGGTTTACATTTTTTGTTTCTTATAAATCCCATTCACAATGGATTATATCTTCATACATTTTCATGTATTTTTGTGGTCACTGATGGTGAGTCCATGGTGCTTGCACTTGACATGTGGGTGTTTCTTGAAAGTTTATCTGCGTTTCTTCAGAAAGTATTTATAGTTGTTCTGACACATCTCTCATTGCCTTACAAATCTAGGACAATCATTATTTTTATTTTTGCCTGGGCATTTTTAGGTGGACACAAATGTCAATTTCAACGCTTGTGGTTAGGAATTGTTAGGGCAGAACCTTCACATTTTGTTTTACTCCCTCAAATTCTTTTTTTCTTTTTGAGTTTAGTTTGTCCATTGAAGGTACTGATTTTCCCCAAACTTGTTTAGGAACTCTTTGCTTCACCCTCCCACTGTGGAATCCTTATATTTTCTCTAATGTGAGACCTGTCACAATCTAAATTCGGGGCTACTGTCTTTGGTAGAAGTCCCCTTGACAAACACTATTTCAGGGCTGACTTCCTTCTCTGGATTCTCAAATTCATTTTATTTATAGTACTCTAAGATTGAACTTGTTCTTCTTGCTACTGAAATGTCATCATGTTTTTGTTTTATGTGGTAAAACAGCACTTTAGTTGATTTCTCCTGGGTAATTCCCAAAGAGTTCCTTCCAATTGGTGCCTAGTCTCTCTGCCTGTCATACAGCCAGAACCAGAAATAACCAATATGTTAGAAATTTACGGGCCTGCGAACCAGAGGATCGTGGTTCGATTCCCAGTCAGGGCACATGCCTGGGTTGCAGACTGGTTCCCTGCAGGCCAACTCCCAGCAGGGGATGCACGAAAGGCAACCATACATTGATGTTTCTCTCCCTCTCCTTCCCCTCTAAAGATAAATAAATAAATAAATAAAATCTTAAAAAAAAAGAAATTTAATTCATCTCAAAATAATTTAGTAATAGGAATATGTATATGTCTTATGATAGAAATTAACACACACTTTTTAAGAGTGGTAGTGTTATTTCTTTTTTTGTTTGTTTTACCATCCTTTGTTTCCAATCAAAGCTATTATTTTAAGAAAGGAGAGCAAGGTTGATTGTCATTCTCCATATAATTTTTAAAAACAAATCTAGATCAGGTGATACCAAACATAATTAGAAAACCTGCTTCCATTTTTTAGTGAGTAAATTGTTTTAATCAATGAAATTTTGTGGAGATAATTTAAGCATTATTTTCTTCTTTAATTCAATATTTATAAGATATTAAACATCTTCTTTAGGCTAACATTCCACATGAAATAGTTCTATACCTGAAGTAAACTGTCAAGTTTTATTCATTCAATTTTGAATTTTCAGAAGGTAAGGAAGTCATTTTTTTTTTTCTTTTGAGTTTGGATACTTTTCAGTAAGTATTTTTTAAAAAATTCTTTTCTTGACAAGATTTTTGCTTTGATGGATGCGATGATATTTTCCAAAATGGATGATTAATAACTGTTTTGAGATATATACCTGAGCAAAGTATAACACCCTGCTTTATATTAAGTAACTTAGGTAATTACTGTAGATTTAGACAGGCGATGGAGAAGTAAAAACTTTAAAACTTTTATGCATAAATGGTGTCTGTATATGTCAGTTTATTGCTAAGGTACCTAGTTCTGTTTCTGGCAATGTAAGTCTGCGACTGGTTAAGTCAGATGACAAGAGAATTGTGCTAAGGAAGCCAGAAAATGGGTTTAAATTCTCAGTTGGGTCAATTAACATTCCTTGACCCAAGATCGCTAATGGCGCCCTGCAGCCATTCTATTAGGATTTCTTATTATTGGCAAGAAAACATTGCAAGATAGATTGTACAATCTAAAAGATTTTTACTATAATAATTTATTCTTATTACAACTCAAAAACGTGGATGATATACTGTTGGCAGAGGAAATAGGATTGGTCTGCAGTATCCAGGAAATGCATTGCAGGGAAACACGCAGAGCAGGATTCGAGATATAGTGGAAAGATTTACTGGGCCAAAACAAAGGATGGTACCCAGGTGCCGGATGTCTCATCCACAACTGCATGACTCAACTCAATCTCGCTGTGCAAGTCCAGCCTCTGGGGCCACAGGCCCGCACTTGCCTCCGCAAGCCCAGGGAGAGGGCCAGGACCCAGAGTTGCCTTGCCATTAGCCCAACTTCTGAAGCCTATGGTAGTTCCCATCCAGCCCGTGCTTGGCACTGCAATTTGGCCCCCACTGCTGCTGAACAAAGAGAGAGCATGCCTACTTTGGGACTTTTTAAAGCTTTGGTTAAATTTTGGTGGGGGTGGAGGACTTGGGTGAGAGTAGGCTTTCTTTCAAACTATCTAATCCCTTTCCTGGATCTTCTCGGGTATTGTGCTCTTAACTCATCTGGTCTTTTTACCAGATTTTCCAGGGCTAGAGTCCTTCCCTGTAGGTCACCATTTTGGCTCCCACTGTGCATGACTTGTAGTTTTGCGTGGTCACCTGGCTTCTGCTATGCATACTCAGCAGAGGAATATCCCTCGTATTATCTATTTCCCCCCCAGCCCCCTATAATCTGCGGGATGAGATGGATGTTTGGAAGCCCCATCATTCCTCCCAACCCCGAGGGACAGAGGGATGTTATTCCTCTTGGCGGAGCAATGTGGCTATCCCCTGGAATGTCTGAGGAGCTGCCATTTCTTGATCTCATTAAGCTTAGTCAGCGTTCTCCCTTCTCTTTTGTAAATATCTAACTACGTATCTGTGCTAACAATACCATCTTACAGATGAAATAATGAAATTTAGGCAAAACTTTTATTGACAGACTTTGAGAGTCAGTGACAGAATGAAGGGTACTAATGTAATTTTTTCCAAAGGTCATAGGGATAGAGAGAATATATATTTATTGACAGTATTCACATAATTTATGAGTTGGTTGAATCAGAATTGAAATCCAGATATCAATCCCCCAAATCAGATCCTAGATATTATACTGTTAAAATCTAGTTCCTTCACTTTTAACTACAAAACGTGTATCACACTATATGTTGTAAGAGCTGTACACTATTACGCATAGCATATACATATATATAATCACAAATTAAACTTTTATTTTCACCAAGTTATATTGTCTTCTGAAACTCAAAATTGTATTAATGAATTCAAAATATTTAGACTATTGTCTCTTAACACTAAGGATTAGGACACAGTGAATGGCCTTTGTGTTTATATGAATTTGTTCCATGAAATTTGTCAAAACATTTATTTTGACTTTTAGCCATGGTATTTTTGCACAATCTGTCACAATACATTGCCCTATAAGTTCCATATCTATAATCTATAGAAATGTATTAATCAATTAAATCTTCTATCAGTGGATTGTGAGCTTGGGCAATGGCGTTTGAGCTCCAAGGATTAACAGTCATTTCAAAAATCACGGAGCTTGAAACTGACAACTCCAACACTCTAAACAATTTGGAAGCACCAAGTTAATCTATGTGCCCCATTCTACTATTCTCTCCTCTGTTTAATGTGAAAAATTAATTCTTTTTTAGACTTTAATGACCATGAGGAATAGAATGTGTTTATAACATAATCACAGGATGGTTATATTAAAAACATACAAACCATAAACCATATAACATTTTAATTATTTAATATTTGACAGAAAAATAATCTAGGATTTGAGGCAAAGTTTTAAAATAAAAAATGAATTTCAATGTTTCATGTGAATATCTACATTTGTGCCACAATGAAGTAAACTCTTGATGAAATTACACAATGAAAAAATTAGTAAGATATTTATGGAAGATATTACCTGTGAAAACACCAGCTTTGAATGGTCAATCAGTTCTTTAAGAATACATTGATAAACTTTGCATATATCTTCATATAAATGTCCAAAATATATAAAAATTTTTACAAGATACTTTTTTATTTCCATGGATGATATAGATTTTCTCACAAGTACAGCCAAGGCTTAAACTTCATTCTTTAAAAAAATTATATCATAGTCTTACATGTTCTGCTTAAATTTCTAAATTAAGATTCCAAGTTTATACCCTTTATTTCTCTGTAAGTGCTAAAATATCTATTTTAAGTAAATTTTAATCATAGGAATCATTCATTTACTCAAATAATGAGAAAATAATTATCCTAGGAAAACCTTTACAATAACTTGAGTTGATCAAAATACAACCTTTATCAAACTCAGAAAACATATTGACTATCTTAGATGAAGATTTATATTTCTTATTATATCTGTAGGGTGATTTTGTAAATAAGGTTACACATAAAATTAATTGTTAGCCACGAGCAAGTAATAAAGAATAGTTGGAAATTTGGCTATGCATATTTTAATATTATTTTCCCCTGCTATTTTTTCCTTAGTGTTGATATAAATGATACATTAACAGTGGAGTCTTTAGTAAATAGACTCTCTTGTAAAAGACATTTGATTTGTCTTGATGATCATGCTTTCTTTTCTCATCTACGTGCCCTTGCCTGGATTCCCTCACCTTCAGGGGTAAACTCTATTCTCTGATGCATTTCACGTCGTGTCTTCATCAGTTGCAGCCCTTATAGAGCGATCTCACTTTTTGTACTGGTGATGTGAAGTATCACAGGTAATGGGTATAATAAATTATATCTGGTTTAGACAGACAGAACCAAATGCTTTGGGATTTTCCAGAATCATTTCATAATTGGCACTTCTCTGACACTGCTGCAGATAAGTAGTGATTCAGCTCCTGTCATCTTAGTCAAATGATTTCTGCCTATGCAAGGACTTGGAAAAATCCTCAGTAAATGCTCACTAGGAAGGAAATTTGATGTTATTTGCTTATATGTTTATTTTACTTTTTGCCAACTAGTCAACCCTTAGTCATCTTTTCCACCACTCCTGGTCAATCATATTAATATGAGCTGTTTAGTCAATACAACAATCTTTAGGCTTTCCCCAGATTGTGGGCCTGGAAATATTCAACAATATCTAGCATAGCACTGTGCACAAAATCCTATGATACATATATATGACTAAGGAATATTAGAGTAGATAGAAAAATTTAGGAACTCATTTGCGTACACATATGTATTGGAACATGTGAATTTCAGAAACTACCTATTTTTATCTAATTCATTCCATGCTTCTAAATAATTGCTGAACCCAGTACTAGGTTTCATGAAATCTCTCAGATGCTTTGTCTGTTTGCATATATGTTAATAATTTTAATTATAAATTAATTCACTATTAATTGCTGAAATCTTTTTTTCAAATCTAGGAACTTAAAATATATATATGACCTGTTAATTCATTCTTAAGCATTGTTACAGTAATCAGAATTACACATGGCACTCTGTCACCTCAGCAGAATCCCAACAGAGTACTTTGCTAGTTTTATTTTTTCAAATCTAAGCGAGTTGCAAGTATATCGTACTTCAAAATTTATCTTGAAATCAAATTAAAACTTTTCATTACTTAATTATTATATTATGATATAGATTTTACCCTAGAGGGAAAAATTGTAAAGGAACAAGCAGTAATTATGGAGGACATTTCTCAAGCTAAGCAGGCAAAGTGCCTCTCCATGCATGTTATTTTAATTGGCATATATATTCAGATAATTTAGGAGAAAGATGACACATATTTAATGTAATCTCCCATTCAGCTGTTGAAAGAATAAAAGCTAATATTACAATGCTGTTGCTGCATTAATTGATAATTTTATCAGACACACATACAAACACATGCATTCACAAACACAGAGAAAGTTGGGAAAAGAAGAAGATACGATAAAACAAAATTTGGCTACAAGAAGACAAAATGATGACGAGCAGAATGAATCGTTTTGCACTGGGAAGAAAAGGGGAAAAAGCAATAACCTGTTTTGATTATTTGATTCCTTATGGTTGAGAAAGATGAGCCTTAAGCACATTTTAGTTTTACACCCAAAATAATGCAGCAAGCTGTTAATGCTGGAATCAATTTTGGTTCTTCTAAATGAGTCCAATCACTCTTCAAATAACCAATATGGGAAAAAAAATGGTTAAGAACCTTCCTTACATAAATTTTGAAAGCTCAAATATAGGATAAACATTCATATAACTCCCTAATGAACACTATTTTAATTTTTTTTTAAATTTTGTATATTTTTGTACACTGTACATTTTGAAGTAAAACCTCACTTATCTGTCAGTATATAGAATTGCAGTGTGTTTCCATATGATCTAATATTTCTTTTTTTGAAAGTGAAAACAACTTTATTTTTTTTTCTGTTTAATCTTTATTATATTTTTCTACTACCACTTAGTCCTCTTGCACACCCCTGTCCCTGGCAATCTCTACACTGTCCATGTCCATGGGTCCTTTTTCCTTTTTGCTCAATCCCTCCACTCCCTAACCTACCACCCCCAACCAGCTGTCATCTTTTCTCCATCTATGAGCCTGGCTCTGTTTTCTTTGTTAGTTCAGTTTGTTCATTAGATTCCACATATGAGTGAAATCATATAGTATTTGTCTTTCTCAGATTGGCTTATTTTACTTAGCATAATATTCTCCAGATCCATCCATGCTGTTGCAAAGCACAGAATTTTCTTTCTTTCTTTCTTTTTTAATAGCTAAGTAGAATTTCATTCTGTAAATATCCTATCATTGTTTTATCCACTCATCTACTGATGGGAACTTGGGCTGCTTCCATATCTTGGCTGTTGTGAATAATGCTGCAATGAACACAGGGGTGGTGTTTACGTTCTTTCCAATTAGTGGTTTGAGTTCCTTCGGATATTCTCCCAGAAGTGAGATTGCTGGTTCAAAAGGCAGATCCGTTCTTTTATTTATTTAGTTATTTATTTATCTTTAGAGGGGAAAGGAAGGAGAGAAGGAGAGAAATATCAATGCATGGTTGCCTCTCATGAGTCCCCTGCTGGGAATTGGCCTGCAACCCAGGCATGTACCCTGACTGGGAATCGAACCGCGATCGTAGAGTTCACAGGCCTGTGCTCAATCCACTGAGCTACACCAGCCAGGGCGCATTCTTTTATTTTTTGAGGTATCTCCATACTGCTTTCCTCAGTGGCTGCACCAGTCTGCATTCCCACCTACAATGCAAAAGGGCTCCCCTCTCTCTACATCCTTGCCAGGACTTGTTGAACACTATTTTTAAAATGATATGTAGGTTTCCAATCATAAGAATTTAATCTGAAATAATGTTGACGTTTGACCATACTGACTCTGGCTATTAGTCTGACCCAGCCTTAAAGGGGAGTGATAACTCACTACCCACTCATGAATAAGCTAATTAAGCTTTTTTCTCTTAGATTAAGATTTACTAATACTATGCTTAATATTGTCATTTGTCCTAGGACAAAGGATACTTTAAATTATGCAAGTCACATGCCTGAATAAGGTGATCAGTATGATGTGCTGAGGAGACAGGCATTGGATGTCAGGTAGGACTTAGACAATCTTGTCATTTCCACTAACCAGCATGAGACTTTAAAGAAGCTACATAATCTTTCTGGGAGTCAGTTTCTTAATCTTTAAACCTTTTTCTGCTTTATTATAAGAATTCTGGCTATATATACATATGAGGGGGGAGCCAAAAGAACCCTGGAATTATTTTCTGGAGGGCAGGCCCCTTTTAGTACAGGCTTCTTCCGCTAAGTGAGTGTTGTAGGAACCCACCTTATCAGTGTATCAGCTGGCATTGTCGTGGAGGCCGTGTTTGGCTTCAGTGAATTTTTTTGAAGATTCTACATGTTTGCCCATTTCATGAAGGGTTATTTACAAGCACACCTGCCCACACCGCACTGAGTGTTCAGCTGTTTTTGATCAAAAAGCAGCATGACCCTGACGCCCCAGCCTCCCTATTCACTCAATCTTGCCCCAAGTAACTTTTTTGTTTTACCAAATAAAAAAAAAGTCCTCAAAGAGAAGTGTTTTGCCATGTGGAAGGGGTGAAACAAACAAACAAAAAAAAGGCAGAAGCCCTAAAAGGCATCAAAATCAATGACTTCAAAAACTGTTTTGAGCAGCGGAAAAAAATCTCAATAGGCATTACATCAAATGAAGGGTGCTTTGCAGGAGATTGAAGTTTAAAGATGTAAGAATAATTACACAGTTTTTAATAAATAAATTCCATTCTTAGCCAGTTCTCCCAAAGTCCTTATCCTATTACTTTAAATATGGTAAGAAATCAATAAATGGCAGACGCTATTGTTTCTGTTAATATATTTCTCACTATATTTTATATAACATTGGTACTGCAATGCAGGAGCTCAAATTGATGAGCTGCTTAAGTGTCTATGGTATCCTGAAAAACTACCCAGAGGACTGGAAGATATGGAGACTGGCCATTTATTTCTCACACTTCAGGGGAGTGCGCCAATGGCAGTGGGCGGGTCAGTGTGAGAGGGACTGTACCTCCTCCAGTTTTAGGCTTGTTACAAGGGATCTCAGACAAAGGAGGCACATGTCCTGTGTGTATGCTAAACTACATGACCTCAGTGTGTAGGTTCAAAAACAAAAAGTCAAGAAGTAGTCACAAGCAGCCCGGGCTGGTGTAGCTCAGTGGATTGAGCGCAGGCCTGCAAACTCTACGAAGTTCGATCCCCAGTCAGGGCACATGCCTGGGTTGCAGGCCAGTTCCCAGCGGGGAACTCATGAGAGGCAACCATACATTGATGTTTCTCTCCTTCCCTTCCCCTCTGAAGATAAATAAATAAACTCTTTAAAAACTATATTTAGGAGAAATCATGGTAATCCCTAATAATATAATAAACTTATGGATTCTATGCCAAAATCATTTAAACACACATACAGTCTCACAAATTCTATAATTTTTTAGAGTATTTAGCTCTATGAATCCCAGATGGTGTATCTAGATAATTCCATTGACATTAAGCTGAGAGCCCCTTATCTGGGAGGATGTTTTCACTAAGAAAATAAGTTGAGAACACAAAAGCCTTTAATGAGTATCGTGAGATGATAATAGTGGACTGCCTTAGATAGCTAAAAAGGCTACCAGGAACTCTGAAGACAGGGAAAATGACAAGATTAGACACGAAGAGGAGATGGGCTCGACGTGATGCTTGAATGTGGTGTTAAATGGGTGTGCACCTAAATGACACTCAGATGCGGGATGGCAGCAGTGCACCCTCCCGTAACTAGTCTGCATCCCTAATTACGCATTTCTTCTCACGCGGATCCTGAGGAAAACAAATATGCAGGTCAAAATCACTAGGGTTATAAAGAACGATTATTCAAGGGCTTGGCCCAGAATGTTAGTAGGGAATTCATGGATTAGGATGGATTAGACTCTTTTAACCTGCGCCTCCTTCACTGGGGTGGCTTTGGGAGTATGTTGCAGACTTGAATGACAGCAAGCTGTTTGCAACAACTGTGAATATCCAACACCAGGATTATAGTATTACCGACTGTAATTCTAGGAAATACTTAAGCAAAGATGAGAAAATTGCCAAGAAAATGAAAGAAAGAGAAAGTCAACTAAAAGAATTATTTTCTTAATTTGCAGAGATTGCTGCCCTAGAAAACTAACCGAAGGCCATCTTAAATCAGAAATGGAAAGCCAGGGGCCACCATATAGGTGTTTGGATGCCATTTTCTTCGTTAAAAATTATTGTTTGTTTGTTTACTAACACTTTAATGGCATAAATGAAGTGTGGATATTGCAGTGCATTTTATTTATTTGGCTGAGTGAGTGGAGAAAAAAGTCTCAGCCTGAGAACCGTACATATTCATAGTAATCTTTCAACAGCTGTGAACTTTCTATCCTTAATAATTCTTATCTAGGTCCTCAAATTTGTAGTTCAAACCTCCTTTTTAGTTATGAATCACCTTGCCCTTGAACAAGTTTTAGATAATTGAGGAGTTAGGGGGACAGAAGAAAGTAGACTTAAATCCATCCTTAAAAAGTATTTTAGTTAATCCACCTCTTAGCTATGAGGGCTTAAACAAATATCTTAGCTTTATCCATTAAAAACCGAAGAATCTACTGCATAGTCTATGCCATTGCATGAGTGTCAGAGTTAACAAAGTCTGATAAAAGTTTTGGCCCTAATACTTATGTTAACTCTAATTTGACATTTCATTTTTAGTGTGATTCTTTCTACATGTTTTAAACATGAGGACAGATTCTAGAGTGTTGGCCGGTAGGTACCACTGCCCACACTTTCAAAGTACAGGAAGACTCCATGGATGATGAGTATCAACTGTATTAGTATCAAATATATATTTATATACTTATATAAATACAAATATAGATATATGTGTAGATATGTCTTCATAGAGAAGGAGAGAGGGAGAGACTTGCAAATACACCCAATCACTATAATTTTGTTGCAAATCAGTGTTGCTGAGGTCATTCACAAATACACTGAGAACAATAAAACATGTGTCACCTGCCAGGTTGTTCCTAACTAATGTCCATTAAGGAGAAACTTTGCCATCTTGCTTCAACTCTCACGCCATTCATCAAGTGATGAAATTGTGCTTGATGACCAGAGGATGGAAAACGTTGGGGGCGTGACTGTGTCCCACAAGAACACTGGCTCTGGGCAGAGCTGAACAGGGTTTGAATTTCAGCTCTGGCACCCGTAGTGGTGCAGCCTCAGGCAAGTCAGTGAACACTTCTGAACTTTGTTTTCTCTGGTTTAATATAAAGAAAATAGAATATGCCAAAGGAGTTATTTTGGGTATTTAAGATTATAATGTATGTGATATGTATGTATAGGTACATACTTGTGTATATATGCATATATGTAAAAGGAATAGATATATGCTGTTATGCACATCTACATATATTTACATATAGATATATTATCTATAACATAACATATAGATATATTATATATATGTAGACATAAGAATATCATAGAAAATTCCATTTATACATACATGTATATACTCTATATATACTATATATATTATACACACACACAATTTATATTATTGTAAAGTGTGCAGGCTATCAGTTTGTTAGAGGAAGACTGTATCTCAAAGGCATTAAATACTTTAATGAAAATGTCTTCAAACTGGTAATAAGAAAATTGCTATTTATTAAACAGCAAAGCTTGAAATTTTCCAGTAAACCTTTGGACTTTCCCAATTCAGTGGCTTGCCCAAATGCCTACAGGAAGGAAGTGGAATGACAAAGGTTTACACTCAAATATTTGACTATCTGTTTAGTGTTCTTTTCAGTGCTTCAAATATTTAAGGGTTTAAATAGGAGTAATTTTTCGTAATTGAACAAGCTGATTTGAGAGAACTACACCTACACATGAGAGTCCAGACATGTAACTCTGAAGTTATAAGTACATAAAACTTACACTGTGTACATACTCACATGAATGTGAGTATGTGTGTGAAGTGTTCTCATGGTATATGTGCATGGCAATTCATGTTTCATTACTTCTAAACAACAATTTAGAACTCCTTTATATTACTTAGTTATATCTAATGAAAAGTACAACCTGGATGTGGCATATGTTAAAACTGTAATAAAATACATGTGTTTAAATAGAAGGAGCAATTAGGCTATGAAGAATGTATAAATGTTATAATGAAAACAGATTACCTTGAATATCATTTAAATAACAAACTGAATTAATCAAGTTAAACATCTATTTTAATTTTCCAACAACAATTTCTTCAACAGCTAGTAAGTCGTTAAAATATACTTACTTTTGAAGTATAGTTATGTGCATTTAGCAATTATGATATGTCAAAAGGGATTTTGAAGTTCTTTGCCATAGTGAGAAAGCCATTATACAATATGATGTAGAGCCTGTTTAAGAAATTCCAAATATAGGTTGTCATTAGTGTAAAATTTTAAAAGGCAAACATTGGTGTAATTAAGCTTGTAGAGAGAAGATCATAGGACTTCTCAGTCCCCACAACTGTGTTTAACAGTTCCTATAATAAAGTATCAACGGATAGATGGATAGATATGTAGCTCTGTAGATTTCTGTCTCCTCTTGGTTTTCTTTCTCTGAAGAACCCTGATGGAGACATGAATGTAAAATGTTAACAATATGAGAAACTGACGTAAAGCATATAGGAGCTATCTATACTACCTTCATATATCTCCTGTAAGTTAAATATATCCTACTTGGTTGGCCAAAAAGTCCATTTAGTCTTTTCTGTAAAATCAAAGACACATTTTTCATTTTCACCAATAACTTTATTGATGTGGATATTTTGAGTATATTGATGTGGTGTGATGTTGATTGTTCCCAATTAATGTATCGATTTGATTGCTATCAACTTCAACTGGTGTACGCCATCATGGAGCATTGTCCAGCAAGATATCTCCAGCACAAAACTTCGCAAACCACTTTTAACACGTTCGATCAGTCACAACACCTTCTCCATATATTGCACAAATCTTTGTTTGTGTTTCAGTTGCATTTTTACCTTTCTTGAAAAAATAATATGCTGAAAATATACAAATATTTTCTTCCATCTTCAATATTAAAATGGATACACAAAAACTCACGAGTTTTAATGCTTTTTAAAATGCAAATTGATATGACAGCTGTTACAATACAATCTAAAGAAATTGTTTGGAGTGAAGGAATAAAGTTAGGGACAACTAAGCACTATTAGAGCCATCTTATGGAAAAATTTTTTTTAAAAAATCAAACTATTTGGCCAACCCAATAATTCAAAAAGATTATTTTTAAAAGGATTTACAAACAAAAAATCAAACAAAAAATGTAAAAACCCTAAAAGAGAAAATGAAGTGTACATCTGCTACTTCTTAGTTCCTTCATATAAATATTAAAGATATTACCAACTCAATGCTTGTGAAATGATTTTTGTGGATTATCAAAAGAATGAAACATAGAAAATATAAGGAAAACCTAAAGCATCATTTACATGTTAGGTGTTGTATTAGGAATTTGTAGTGATATGGGAGAAATCAGGGATTATAACTAAAATGAAAATCTGGATTCAAATTCCCATTCTTCTCCAGATTCTGGGAACAATTGCTTTTCTTCCTCAGCTTCACTTTTCTAGCTTCTAAAATGAGGCTAATTCCATCCCCCTCACAGATGAAATTTGGATGGTGTTGAACACGAGGTATGTGTTCAGTAAATGTTAGCCGGAGTTCTTATTCTGTGGTAGGCCGACACAATGTATGGAGTTCCAAGGTAATGTAGCTAATAGAAATAATCTATAGGATCTCCTTATTCAGGATCCAGGTCATTTTCTATCAGTGCCCAGGATAGGTGTTTGCACACCTATCACTGGTGTTTGCCAGTAATTTTCAATAACTCTTGAATTAATGTACATGTTGATATTATTTGGGGATGTTGAAAATATGCTGAAGTTCCTGTTGGTATCTCTATTTTTAGACTATTTAATAACTGCAAAATTTAAGCGGAAGTTATATGTGTACCTATAGTAGTCAATGTATTGATAAATATCAGTGCCCCAGAATTCCACTAGAAACATGACAAAGAATAAAGTTATTAGAACTATAATGCCACTTTTTTTTCTTGTGAGTATCACAGGTGTAAAAATGAGAACCTGGAAAATATTCTGTATTTAAAATCTTATTGTTCCCCCCTCTTGTTGTGGGAATACCCTACCCCAGAGCTAATTTGTCTAAACTCAAATAAAAGCACATAATAAAGAAAAGCAGATGGAGAACCTAACCTGGGCCAGTAACGTCACTTGGTGTGAACAACTAAGATGCTGAACAAGACTTTCTGTTTCTGTTTTTTACTTATTTTTTCATCCTTTCTCTTCAGAGAGGCCATCTGAAGTAGCTGGCATGTCCGGATTCATGAAGCCTGCTTCAATAGCCTGGCTGAAGAAATTTTGGAAAATAGGCAAAGGGATGTGGTCTGAGTTATCACTCCCCCCATCATTGTCCGCAGTGGCAGGAGGGACTAAGCTGTTTTCCTCTTTCTTTGGAGCCATTTGGGCTATACATCTGCTTTTGCTTTTCCAATTCTCATCATCTGGGCAGAAGAAGGGGAGGGACAGTCTTCTTCCAGACTCCCAATGCAGAACGAAGACTTCTGTGACTGTCAGTGAATGACACAGAGGTGAGCAGAAAGTCTGCTTGGGCACCTGGACTTCTGCTAAGCAGGGAAACAGCAAAAGCCCTGTGGCCCTTAGTGCTGATGAAACACAACATGATGAGGAAGAGACTGGTTTACTAAGAGACAGTTTTTATAATTGATGGCACCCAAAGCAATTTCCAAGGAGCAAGTAGAGGAATTGAAGGCAGGGAATTGCCATAGATTCTCTAGGGGAATGGGGACTTCTGAGTAGTTGTCCCATTTCTTGTTCTCTTCCATCTCAATTTTGCTCTCTCCATGGTGTTCCTCCCAAACTTTCTTGTGACACTGATGCTTCCTCTTCTCAGAGTTAACCTGAGAATGTCTCTAAGGTTTCCTTAGAGACCACCAGAGGCTGCAGAGCCAGTTCATAGATGCTGAACTCGCAGGTGAGAAGCAAGTGAAATAGGTACCTATGATGCTATAGAACATCCTCGGGTATGTAGTACCCAGGGATCTCCATCACTGTTGCTAAGATCTTGGGGCTACGTGCCAGGCTGCCATCCTCCCTCACAAGGCAGCACACATTCACTGGGGGCAGGGACATGTAGTGCCCATCCAATGCTCAGCAAAAGTAGGAACGGAGAGCTGCTGAGGTATGACAAGCTTCAGTGGGCAGTGGGTTTCTGCTGGATGGACTCTGTACAAATGGTCTAGTCTCCAAGATTGTCATCTGCTAAACTTGAGTCATCACAGGCCTCTGATCACCTCTCAGCCTCTGGTTTAGACACTGCTTCCTCTTCCTCCACCAGGCCACCTTGATTTTTAATGTATTACTATTTTGATTTTGGTTCTCATGATAATACTTTGTATTAGAAAAAGTTGAGTAAAAATTTAAAAATTCAGTGTTATACAATATAAAGTGATGGTTTAAAATGTATTTGATTATCACTCTAAATTCAACCTGTTGTGTTTAATTTTAGATCATCAATGATAAGAACTGTCTCTTAGTAAATCAGTCTCTTCCTCACCATGTTATGTTTCATCAGAATTTACCTAGGTGAGCAACTCTATATGTTCCTATGTACTCCCCTTACCACCTGCCTGGCTGTTCTGCCACACGGCGTCACTTGAAGTCTGCAGTATGTCCATCTGAACAACAGTTACAAATCAGGATCCACTGATTATCATTCCTGAAATATCAAAACAACTAACTTCCATTGAAACCAAAAGTAAACTGAAATTCAGTGAAATTAAAAAGAAAATCCTCAGAAACACTTACAGAGCTTTATTTTCTGCAATGTTTATTTAAGATACATGGCAACTGAGCACAACTAATTACTATTTCTTTTCTATATAAACCTCTTCTTAGGAGCTATATAGCCGTTACTGAGATTCAGCACTAACACCAAGTTAAAGAATGTTTGCACTGAAAGATGTAGTAAGCCTAAAACAAGCTAATGAGGATATCAGGGATATCAAAGAAAACAGAAAAAAGCAATAGGAGAGAAAGTAGAACATTCACTGTTGGAACCCTGCAGCATTATAGGAGAGATTCAGAGGGACGTATGTCCAGTAATGCCAAGTAGCATCAGTCATGGTGGAGGTAAGGAAATTATTTTTCAACTGAGCAATATTCCTCTATGCTGTACAATAAACAAAAAGAATAATTTCTGTGTAATGAAATGCAGATATTAATTAAAAATTAGGAAGATGATGGCAAGATTAGTTTAGGACCTTTTAAAATCTAGGGAGTAAAGACTATATGTTTACAGTTTGTACTTTAGGCAATTCAGAAATAATGCGTTTCTCTTCCAGAAGACCATAGGACACATTTGTATTTTTTAGATCAACTGCTGGATACTAAAGGTAAAAAGATGGTGGATAGTATGTGCTAACACACAGACAGAAATGAAACAGCAGAATGAGAAAAAAATAAACTCAGAATCAAATTAAACCTTAAAAGAGTTCATACCTAAAAATATTCTTAGATAAAAATTGGTAACATGATGTATTTTCCAATCAAAAATAACTTGGTACAGTTAAATCCCAACACAAGAATCTAAATGTATACAATGGACTACTAAAATGTATACAATGGACTAGAAGTCACAGAAGAAAACTAAAAAGTGAAATATAGTATATATGCCATTTATGTAAAATACTACTACATTTTAGATCACATGTTCTGGTCTTTTCAATTGCTATTACAGTGTGTTAAATTCAAAATATTTTTCTATAGGAATTGATAGTGAGAAAACAATCAGAAAAACTACATGATTGTTTATGAAGCAAAAATTTAAGGAATCCAAACTGCTAACCTGCAATATCCGTGTCTGGGTACAGTTAAGCCAACAAAAGAGAGCCCAATTCTTATACCCTGTCCTAAAAATGAAAAGAAATAACAAAAAATAAACTTTGGAAGGAAGAGGAAATATCCCCATGGAGTTCCTTGTAAGAGACAGCTTATGTTCATTTATACCTCTTTTCTTTGTTTAGAAAACACTTCTTGGTATTACAATAATGTTTTTTTCCCACATTCCACTGAAATCTGAAGCATGAGTATATTAACTCATACAATATACACATAATTTACCATAAAGTAGTATAGTAGAAACCTATATAATTTTATTAATCAATGTCACTGCTATAATTTTTTTTTATTTTTAGATATTTTTATTTATTTTTAGAGAGAGGGGAAGGGAAGGAGAAAGAGAGGGAGAGAAATATCAATGTGTGGTTGCCTCTCATGTGTCTCCTGCTGGGGACCTGGTCCACAACCCAGACATGTGCCCTGACTGGGAATTGAACCGTGATTGTGTGGGAATCGAACCCTTTGCTTCACAGGCCCATGCTCAATCCTCTGAGCTACACCAGTCAGGGCTCACCGCTATAAATTTAATTAAAACAAAAAGAGAAATGTTTTAAAAACAAAAACAAAGAAAAATATCAGAAGCAAGACTATCATGTTCCAGAGCAGTTTCCTTCTGTGCCATTTCATCATATTTGCATATTTTTTAGAGTATAAGAGCAAATATGTACTTTTCTATTAATTTATACCCTAACAATAGATTCTCTCAAATCATAATAATTCTTTTCTTTCCTGACACCATGTTATGTTTTTGTCTTGCACCTACTGGGATGTCTATTGGTGGTGGTTCTTTTTTAGAAACTTCACTCACCAAGGGCTCCGAATAAGACAGTAACAAAAAAGCCAAAGATCTCTGTCCTCATGGAGATTATTGAGTCATAAATAGATAATGTTTGATTTGGCTTATGTGTCCTTCTTCCTTATTTCACATGAAACTTTTTGATTCTGATTTAGTTCCTATTTTGTAAATATGTTTTAGTCTGATAATATGTGAATCCATACAAACTTGGATATAAAATGTAGGCAGAATTTAGAATTATACAGCATATAATTATGTGTAATATAAATGATAACTAATGATATAAGATACATCAGCTGTGGGATATTATATGCATTATGCACTATACACACACACACACACACACACACACACACACACACACACACACATATATATATATATATATATATAATGAAATAAATATATATGATCTGTCCAGAAAGCATACAGCCATGCAATATGGAAAACAGAGACATTTTTAGAAGAAAATACGAGATATAAAAGGCATCACACAGTTCTTCCAATTGCCACTGGTTGCCCATCATATTTTCCTGAATCTCACTGATGGCCTGAAATTTGTTCTCTGCATTAGGTAATTTTAGTTTCGGGAAAAGCCAGATATTGTGCAGAGCACCAAGTCTGGGCTGTACGGGGTTGAGTCACCTAGGTGATTTGATGTTTCACCAAAAATCTCTGCACAAGACTTGATGCGTGAGCAGGTGGGTGCATTGTCATGATGAAACTGTAAATCATCAGATTCCCATGAGTGCAGCCTTCTGACCATCTGAATAGTTTCCATGGAGGAATGTTCAAGCTTAATGCAAAATCTGATGCAGATTCATTGCTCTACATGCTCAGTCATTTAGAAAGTGACAGTCACACAGTACACATGCTCATTCAATGGTGTCTACCTCCCCCACTGACTAATACTGTCAAGTTGTCATTATTCACGCATGCACATTCCAGTCCACTCTCCTTGGCTGCCAGGTTACATCGAGGTTGTGCAAACCATTCTTGTTATATTAATAGTGGTTGGACTTTTTCTAGACAGGCCTCATGTATGTAATTTTAATAGCCTCAAGTTGAAATCCCTTTCAAGCCCTAGTGTTGTTGTATGCAGGGAAGTTTTACATCCTTAAATATCATTTCCACTTTGATTATCAGAGAGTGCACATCAAAATAATAAATATGTTCCCCTTTCAAGTTATATTTGCAATGACACCAAATGCCATTTATTTAATATAAAAGATGAGCCTCTCTCCTCTTTCATTTCTGCATGAAATTCTATTCCATCACAGTGAGTTTCCATGGGGGAGAGAAGCATTTCACCACTTTCATAATGTAGAATTGCTGATGCATTGTGATAATAAAAAGCAGACTGAATTTTAGTCAGATTCATAGTATTTTTAAATCCCCTACAGCCAAATGTACTCACCTATCATTTGCACCCATGGTGAGTAGCTCACACCCCATGTTGCTATACCATTGAATAAAACATATAAATCTTTTTGTAATACCAGATTCTATATGTCATTATAATCATATGAACCAGTGATGAAAATAGACTAAAAAAATAGGAGGTTCTGGTGATACCTCCCATTCAAAGAGTACTTTAGAGAGGAGCTGATGAACAAAATAAACTAACAAACAAAATAGAACCACAGGCATGGAAACATGGAATAGACTGAAAGTGGCCAGAGGGGTGGAAGGAAGGGGAAATGACTAGACGAAGAACATGTGTGAATGACCCATGGACATGGCCAACAGTGTGGGAATTGAATGTGAAAGTGAGAATTGAATCTGAAAGCAGAGGAGAGAAAAGGGGAAAAAATGGGGCAACTGTAATAAAATAACAGTAGAAAGGTGATGTAAATATACAAGAAAATAAAAATAAATATCACTTGAAAAAAGAGAGAGAGGAGCTGCTATTGCAATGCTTTGTGAATAATAAGTGATTATAAGTGATCAAGTTGCTCTGTCTCAAGATGGAAAATGCATTTTCGCATTACAAGTCAGTAAATCTATGTACTTTTTTCTAACTCAGTACACGAAGATGACTCCCATTTTTTCATGGATACACATGTGGAGCTTCAGAAGAACTTTAAATAAAGAACAAAAGTAGAAAATAAACAAAAATGATAAGGTTATGTTTTTATTATTCCAAAATTGAAGAACTCATATTATCATACTTTATTTTTTAAAGATTTTATTTTTTTTATTTTTTTTAAGATTTTATTTATTTATCTTTAGAGGGGAAGGGAAGGAGAAAGGGAGAGAAATATCAATGTATGGTTGCCTTTGGTGTGTCCCCTGCCAGGAACTGGCCTGCAACCCAGGCATGTGACCTGACTGGGAATCGAACCTAGATCGTCTGGTTCGCAGGCCTGCATTCAATCCACTGAGCTATGCCAGCCAGGGCATATTATCATACTTTAATATTTTGATATATACTGATGAGTTTACTCAAGCTAGTCTTGTGCTTATTTCTCTAATTTTTCCATAACTATGCCTTGTAATTCATATTTTGATACTGTTATTTGAAGTCATAATAGTACTTGTATAGTATTAAAGGCACACTGGAAGCTTTATCACTCTAGCAAGAAAAAGGCAGTTTCCTAAAGTGTGAAGCTATGTCCAAGGTAAACCAGAGTAATTTTTCATTTAATTTGGCATTTTTCCAGAAGATTAACTCTAAAGTTCAAGGCTTTTCCAATTAATTCAGTTGCATTTTTGTCCTGAATTTTCAGAGGGAATTGGATTTCTGCTGTGGAGCTGAGTTTTAAAGCTACTTGAGCTAAAATTAGAGAAACAAGTCAACAGACATGCTAAAAACACTGCAGTCCCTCCATTCAGTAATCTCACTCTCAGAAAAGTACTTCATTATGTGAAGTGAAATAAGTCAGTCAGAGAAAAACAAGTAGCATGTGATTTCACTCATATGTGGAATCTAATGAACAAAAGGAACTAACGAGCAAAATAGAGACAGAGTCATGAGAGAGCAGGCTGACACTTTGCAGGGGGTGTTGGGTGTGGAGGATTTGAAAGATTGAATAAAAAAAGAAAATACTTATGGACACAGATAACAATGTGGTGATTTTGGGGGGAATGCGTGTGTGTGGGGGGGGCTCCATCTACCACGAATAAGAAGTCTACCTAGACATGATCTGCTTGGGGAGGAGAGGTGGCTGATCTCTCAAAGAAGGGTCAGGAGCCTTTTCCTCCATGGGCTTTTATTGGGTTCAATTCACACAGGAATACAGGTAAAGCTCATCAATCATTGTCACGTAGTGATGATCAAACAATAGATAACATTCAAAGAACTATGAGGGCTTAGTTCTTTGTTCTTTCCCTTAGTTCTTAGTTCTTTGATCCTGAGTCAGGGTCAGTTAGCTAAAGGGCTATAAAACTTTGGGAAAGAAACTGAGTGGGGGGGTGGGGGTGGGGGGGGTTACAGCTTCTGAAACCCAGCAGGGTGGTTCCCAACAGGAGGGAGTATGGGGAAGTGAAGAGTGTTTAGAAGGGATATATGGGATGGATGGAGACTTATTTTGGGGTGGTAGACACACCATACAGTGTACAGACAATGTGTTGTGGAATTGTGCACCTAAAACCTATATAATTTTCTTAACCAGTGTCACCTCAATAAATTCAATAAAAAATAATAACAGTAACAAGAAAAGTAGATTCATTCACATTAGGCCTTCACACATAGAAAACAGTGTCTAAAAATAATATCCATGTAGTAGAAATATATAAAAGCATGTTAATAGCATTTAATCCATTTCAGAGCATAGAAAATATATACATCATATAAGAGAGTATTTTCAATATCTTCTAACAGTATTAAAATATTTGTTCTTTTTTTTTTTTTTGGTCAGGATTTTTTTTAGTTTTACCTTTGGTTAAAAGGATTTTACCTTTGTCAGGATTTTTTGTCTATTAAAAGTATAAACATTGAATACTTTTATCAATTTAAAAATGTATACTTCATGAAAGGCTTACTACTCTCAAATTAAGCATGTCTACTCACAATGTTTTTGTACTTCTAATGATAAAGGATACAACAAATTATAGCTGGGGGAAGAAAAGTGTATTTTTCTTCTCCAAGTAGGAAATGAAGGGTGCAAAGAATAAATTTCATCTTGCTTTTTTATTTCTGCTTTTATGCATTTACTATGCCACAGATAGGATAGGATTCTAAGAAATAACTAAGTAAATTACCGTTTTAAATTAGTATAAGGAAAATGATTAAATATACATAAAATGCAATTTGAATTAATATCCGGTTGTGTTGGTTGAATGAACCTCTGTCCCTTTGATATCCAATTTTAACAGCACCAGGGTTCAATGTTTTTTGTAGAAAAAAAGTGGTATTTGGCCAGACATGATATTGCTATTCCAGTCATTCACACTTAGTGCCTTCCTAAACAAGCTGATATGATATGTCCAGAACTATTTTTGTCAAAAGTTTTTTTTGCAAGCATCATCTTCCAGTCACATCTAAAAGTATTTTAGGCAATAATTTATAAAATTGATAGGTAGACATTTTAAAAAGTAGGAAACACCTCTTTTCAATCCCCTAATAATGCCTAGCCAAGCACTTTCTCTCCTAAAAATCTCTGTGCTATCAATGAGTATATTGGCATAGACTGAGTGATTTCAGTATCCCAGCCAAGAGAAACAAAATCAGAAGCCCTAAAATACAGACAGAATTCTTTTTTTTTTTAAAGATTTTATTTCTTTATCTTAGAGGGGAAGGGAAGGAGAGAGAGAGAAATATCAGTGTGTATGGTTGCCTCTCATATGTCCCCTGCTGGGAACCGGGAACTGGGAACTGGCCTGCAACCCAGGCATGTGCCCTGACTGGGAATCGAACCGCGATTGTGTGGTTCGCAGGCCCGCCCTCAATCCACTGAGCTACACCAGCCAGGGCCAGATAGAATTCTTATAAGCCAGGTTCAACATTTTGAAAGATAATAGTTTTAGTTGCTTCCATGAGGCTACTTATAAGCTTGTTTTTCAAATAATCCAATTAGATAATCTTATATAATGTGCAATACAACTATAATACATAATTTTCCAAATTCTGTAGATTTACAATAGCCCAAGTAGGAAAATATACTTGCTTTCCATATTGCCAGGTCCCCCATAAGCCTTTAAAATGCATAGATTTCTTGTGTTCCTAAACCAATGCTGTAATGGTTTCCCAAGAGAGTCTTCCAAAAGGAACACAACTGCTTCCATTTTGAGTGTTTCATGTGGCAAATTTTATTTCCATTAGCAAGTATTTAGTTCAAAAGACAACACTTCATGTTTTCCTGGCGGTGCATTTTATGGCACCCTCCCTCTTATGAGCAGCAGCTATGAGAACTTATCAAAGCTGGAGAATTTTCCATTGGTATAGTAATTTTTGAGGATATCAGAAAAAACCTGCAGTTCTATAGAACCCAAGGAATAATTCTTTATGATAAGGTTATGACAGACTTTATAGACAAAGTATGAAAGTAAGGATATGAGTATGCTTGAATTTTTGGACACACTATTTTGTAGGGGAAGAGATTTGCAATGAGCAGAGTACCTATTATGTAATTCTTTCATAATGCAAGCAAATGTTCTTAAAGCTCTTAACTTGTAGCCTGAGGAGAAAGTACATTCTAGAAGTGCTAATGACCTTTAAAAACATAGTTGAGTAAACAACATATGTAATTATTCCATAGGGAAATACTGCTTAATTAAAACATAAAGTTTAAGCCCTGGCTGGTGTAGCTCAGTGGATTGAGCACGGGCCTGCGAACCAGACAATTGCGGTTCGATTCCCAGTCAGGGCACATGCCTGGGTTGCAGGCCAGTTTCCCGCAGGGGCCAGTTCCCTGCAGGGGATGCACGAGAAGCAACCATACATTGATGTTTCCTTCCTCTCTCCTTCCCTTCCCCTCTAAAGATAAATAAATAAAATAAAAATAAAACCATAAAGTTTATTAGTGTAGAAATCTGCTATTCATGGGGTCCATTTTTTCTAAAACAGTCTCATTTTTGAACTAGGTTTTATGCAGAGTTTTCTACATTGGCTTCAAATATATATATGTCAATGTTGGGGCCCAAATATATACATATCACAATGAGGACATAGATTTATGATGACAACTGACCCTGTGGACCTTATGCTCCTGCATTTCCTGAAAGTTTCAAAATCCATTCATGTTAGAATGCATCTCACAATATTATTTTCCAAAGAATATACAAGTAAACTCATTACCTCTACCAAAACAGGAGCATTGTTATTTGTAATGTCTTCTAGGTGACATAATCTCATTTCAGACTTTTATTCAAAAATATTTGAAAGGTCACCTTACTTTTGAAATTTTTTTGTGTTAAAATGAGTTTATTTTTCTGCAAACACATCCAGTTCTCTGCCCCATCAATCTCTTATTTCAAAAACAATGCAAGCATTTAACTCTGTACTTTGATAGCAATAACAACCCAAAGAGCTAGTAAATGGACATGCTGACTATGTGCTGGGCAGTGCATGATATTACCGTATGCTAACCATTCACCCCAGCTTCACTTGGGGTTAGGTTGTGTGTACAGCTCTGTGTGTACTTGTTCAGCATGAATATATCACTTTTATTTTATAGTATGTCAACATTTCTTTTCCACTTTTTAAAAGATTTTATTTATTTACCTTTAGATGGGAAGGGAAAGAGAGAGGGAGAAAAATATCAATGTGTGTTTGCTCCTCGTGCATCCCCTGCTGGGAACTGGCCTGCAACCCAGGCATGTGCCTTGACTGGAAATCGAACCAGCAACCCTTTGGTTCCCAGGCCTGCACTCAATCCACTGAGCTACACCAGCCAGGGCTCTTTTCCACTTTTGACTACCTCAAACAAAATACTTTCACTATGACGAACCATTCCATCCTTTCAGTATTTGAAAAATAGTGCATTTATTATTTTCTTAGAATAAACTAAGAATAAGAAAACACAATTTCCCCCATGTAATATTTGCTAAATTAAATACTAGTAATAGCAGTGATAGCAACAATAGTACACATAGAGACATGTGAGTATGTATGTGTATATATTCAAATTGTACTTGATATTATAAAATTAAAAGTTGAGTATTTCTTCCCAATTTCTTTCTTTTTTATTTTTTTAATTTATTTTTAGAGAGAGAAGGGAAGAAGAGGGAGAGAAACATCAGTGAGTGGTTGTCTCTTGTGCACCCCAAACTGGGAACCTGGCCCACAACCCAGGCATGCACCCTGACTGGGATTGAACTGGTGACCTTTTGGTTTGCAGGCTGGCACCCAGTCCACTGAGCCACACCAGCCAGTGCTCTTCACAATTTCTTAATCTATAGCAAATATCTTTGTATGGTTGTACAAAGGAAGAAATTCATGTGTATTTTTCTATATACTACTTTTTTTGTACTGGGGGGGGGAAATTCATAGCAGGAGCTGAATAGAAAAATATGTGACTTTAAATGCTGACAGACATTATTAGCTTGTACTCCACAGAGTCTAGACAGCTAAGACCATCACCAATACTGCACGAGAATGGCCACTGCTCTTCTCTTTCAAGCATTTTACAATCTAGGGTAACACTGAAGCTATTTCATCTGATAGTTTATAAATGATATCTTACTGGTTTTTGATTTGTCTATTTTTTCTTACCTTTGACTTGGAGATATCTTGTGCAGCTGCTTAGACATGTCCTTTTGTCTGTATGTTTTCCTCACATTGGCAGTCTTCATTAAGAGCTCACATTTATTGACTACTTGAGAGTGTCAAGTTTTATAAGCACGTCAACTATATTAACTAATATAATCTAATGAATAGAACCTTAAATTAGAAACTGTTAACATTGCATTTTACAGATGAGAAAACTGTGGCATGGAAAGATTTGTAAATTGTGCAAGATCACATTGGACATAAATAAATAATGAAGCCAACAAACCAATTAAGCTGGTTCTGGAGTCCATGCCATTAACCGTTGCTTCTTGTGCTGCTACTTAATTCAAAGTAGTCAAGAGTGGATTCTTGACTTGGTGTTTTTTTTTTTTTTTTTTATCTCAGCATTAAAGATGAACCTAGAAAATTTTATAAATCCCAATGCTATTTCTAAGAATATTATGACTTTATTAGCCATATAAATATCACTAGTGTTGTGATTACTTAAACATTTGAGAGAAAATATGTAAAATGTGTGTAAACGAGCATGCTTCTAGAGAATATTTTTTAAATGTTGGAAGTGGAATAATAAATAATCTTAGAAAGGCACAACACCCCAGCATTTGGGTGGAATTGTAGGGGACAACCCATGTAAGGCGCATAAAAAGGGGTTGGTTTCGTGGGCTCCCTGTGGATTGCTTACTTCAGAAAATGTAGGTGGGTTTGGGCATAAGGGCTATCCTTTGTCGTTTGGTGCCTAGGGCCCAGGGTGAGTAGTGTGGGTGCCCAGTGGCCCTGGTACATGAGCACATGGTATGGGAAGTGGTTAGGTATATGAACTTCATTGGGTGTTCGAAGAGGGAATCTGACAGGCTTCTAACTAAGGCCTCAGAATCAGGATAGGATATCAAAAACAAACCAAAACTATTATTATTGAAAGCCATATTGATTCAAGCATTCAACAAACATTTCTTCAGTGTCCTTATGTATACACTGAACCAGGTATTTGGGATGTAGAAATGAATAGGCCCCAACAGCGTGTCAGCTTTTGTAGTGTAGACAGTTGATAATCACGTAAATGCCTTATCATTTCAGACTGATCATCCATGCATCAGAATAAAATTTGAATAGACCCTCAAACTCTAAAGAGGTAAATGAGGTTAAATGTTTTCACTGACAGCACTATTGAATTAATTTGCCCAGAACTGCCTGGGAATCTCCTTTCCATGCGGCCACTTGATATCTAATTTCCATAATTTTCATCTAATTTACTTTTCCATAGAGTTTTGGCTTCTTTGTCATGGTGAAGCTGACTACGCAGTAACAAATCCTCATTTCATGAGGAGAAACCAAACAGATTCAAGTTGAGAAACATTTTAGAGAACGACTAACCTGTACTCTTCAAAAAGTCAAGATCAAGGAAAACAAAAAAGTACTGAGAATGTATTTTGGATTAAAAGAGACTACAATATATAAGAAATAAATTGAGTATGTGATTAAGAATGGTATCCAAGACCTCAAAACAATAGCAATAATTGATATATAGGGAAAACTGATAAAATTTCAATAATGACTGAAATATATTAGTGTTCAATTTCCATAATTTTTGGAAATTTATGAAATCTATATTTACATAAAAGAATATCTTTGTTATTAAAAATACATTTAGAAGTATTTAGAAGAAACATGACCTCCAATTTACTCTCAAATTAGTAAGATATATATATAACTATATAGCATATAGTTATGAAGAGTACATATGGTATATAATTTAATATATGAATGTGTATATATGTGTGGATATATAGGTATATGTATATGTGTGTACAGTCTTTCCAGAAAGTATCCATCCTCTTAGTATGAAAAATGGAAACACTTATTGAACAAGATACAAGACACAAGAAACCTTGTACATAGTACAGTGATGCTCAGTCCTTTTCAAAGTAGGCACCCTGGGACCTCACACAGTTTTCCCAGTCACCATTAGCTGCCCCATCATATTTTCCTGAATTTCATCAACAGTCTAAAATTTCTTCCCTTTCAAAAGTGGTTTTAGTTTTAGGAAAAGCCAGAAGTCACAGGGTACCAACTCTGAGCTGTGGGGCTGCTGAGTCACCTGAGTGATTTTATGTTTCACCAAAAATATCTGCATGAAACACAATGCATAAGGGGCACACATTGTAGTGATGAAGCTGCCAGTCAGCAATTACCCATAGCTGCAGCCTTCTGAATCATCTCAATAGTTTCCGCAGAAGAGTGTTCAAGTTTAACACAAAACTGATGCAGATTCATTGCTCTACTTGCACAGTCATTTTGAATATGATGGCCAAACAGTACATATGCTCACTCAGCAACATTTACCACCCTCAGTAACTAGGAAAATAATTTTAAAGAGAAATTCTTATAAATATATTTCTATAATCAGATTATAATGAGAGCTCTTATCTAATATTCAATTTTATATTATTCTCTTACTAGAGTACTAATTCTTATTGTCACTTCCCATTTCTGCAAAGTTGGATGCACTTTAAGAGACTTCTTTTTCCCTCCTTTTCTTTTCTAGTCCTAACAATACAAGAGAGGAGTTACAGGTGTAGGTCAGATAAGAGCTAGAGAGAAAAGGAAGTCTCACTCAATGAGGCACAAGTGAAATTCTATTTCAGCAGCATTTCAGATGTATTTGAGACAAAAGGTAAAACCCCAAGAATTGTGGACATTTTAAAGATGTTACTTGATTTTTCTTATACAACCTGTGGTGGGATAACTTGGTAATTTTATTTAATTTTCAAGTTTCTACTGATATTTGAATTCCAAATATATTTAAGAAAAGCACCACAAAAACCATAATTTAAAATGGAAACTAGGGTATACAGTAAAAATTAGAAGGAAAATCAGAGAAAATGTATTCATAAAGCTCTTAAGCAAAGGGAGCAAATATTTTCCTCAGTGAGCAAAGTAAAGAGAGTGAAGACAAAGGCTAAGAAGAATCCACTGTATTGACCCACTTAGTGACTCTTCAGAGCAATTGCATTGTGCAAAATGGTGAGAGTACCGGTTCTGGGGCTTGACAAATAAATGAAAGTTAAATGACCAATTTGATACGTATTGGGTAAACTCTTGAGAAACTTTTCTTTTATAGGTTTAGTTTCTCGGTCGTCATATCTACCAATTGAACAGAACTTCTGGGGTTGGTCTACCAGACCGTTCTCACTGACTCAGCCAGTTTTCCTCTCTCCCTCCCCCCAGAACATGGCCAGAGCCCCTAGATGACTTTACTCTTTTCTGTATGTCTCCAATAGCTGTGTTGCTAAAATCTCTACTTCCTTTTCTCTTTCCGACCAGGAACTTTTGCTTTTTTCCTTGAATCACTGTGGTAAAAAAATAAATACATAAAAAATAAAAATAAATTCTTATTTTATCTCTCTGGATGTTGGTGACATGATAGTAACTCACAACAAGTAATTGTTGAACGTATACCTTTCTACTTGGTATAAAAATAATTGTTTAAATCAACGTATCAAACCCAAATTCTGAGAAAGGAGAATTGTTGATTTGGGGGGAAAAAAAACCTCTGAGAAGAAATATCTGCCACTTGATGGCACCAAAAAAAGCTTCAGCATCAAAGTCCTTGAGGTGCCTGATATAGTTCCAAACACCAAATCTCCTCTGAGAAGAAGTAGGAAATAAGGGACAGAAAGTTTTTCTTTTCAGCCCTGCTGAGTGGTACCAGATCCATCTCAGAAAACTAGGGGCGGGGGGAACTCTTAAAAATCATGAGATGTAAAGGGCCTCCAACAAAATTATCTACTGAACTCAAATATTTGGCAGAAACTTATTAGCAGGCACTACAGAACAGTTACCAGCTTATGTAAAATTCTGCTTACTAAATTGTTGAAAAAGCTCTGGCTGGTGTAGCTCAGTGGATTGAGCGTGGACCTATGGACCAAAGGATTGAGGTTTGATTCCTAGTCAGGGCACATGCCTGGGTTGCAGGCCAGTTCCCAGTGGGAGACACACAAGAGGTAACCATACATTGATATTTCTCTCCCTCTCTCCTTTCCTTCCTCTCTGAAGATAAATAAATAACATCTTTTAAAAATTGTTGAAAAAACTTGAAAGTATTTTCAAGTCTATCGGTATAGGTTTTGAGCTTTTTTCATCATATACTAATGGAATCAGTATGAAAATCCATCTTCAAAAGTAGAGAATTGTGTTATTTCTCTAGGAGATATAAAGGCAATTATAATGCTTAGCCAGGACTCTCAGAACAAACAGCACAGTGCATATTTATCCAGGCTGTCTCTAGCTTAAAATAAATACAAGAGAATAAAAAAACACATTTATAATCACTCCTTCATACTTTTAACACATTTTCTTAGATTCCAAAAAACATTAATAATTCATAAGCTCAACTGTGCTACCATTACAGTTAATAAGTCCTTATCAAGGTTGCTGCTCTTTTGGAAAGTAAAACTTAGCAATAATGATCTCGTGGGTCCTCCGTCCTTTCACTTTCCTCAAATATATAGATCATCACCCTTTTTTAAGGCCCAAATCTGAACACCTATGTCATACTTATTTTAATGCACTAAATTTATGAAAATGTTCTAAAAATTCTAGGATTTCTCACAGCAGTATGTTTTCCAATTGATGTATCATGAGTCTGAGTGGTATTTCCTGCCCCTCCCTTTTACATTTGCAAACATTTATTAGGACTTTTCCTGTGCTTGAAACTACTTGCAGTGTAACAATCAGTATTTCATTAATCCTCACAATGCTGTGGGAGGGGGTTCCACTACTAATTTACAAAATGCAGGAGCAATTATGGGGAGTTTCATTAAATATTCCAAGGTTACAGAGCAGAAAGGTGACAGAAATGGGAACTAGGCCAACCCAGGCAATTTGACATCAGGACTCATATTTAAACTCTATACTACTTTGTCTCTTGCTGTCTTGTCAGGTGATAATGACGTTAAACATGAAACTGGAAAAGACACCTGTGTTCCAGGTGCCTGTCACTACCAAACCCAATAAGCAATGACAGAGATTGAATCTTTATGGGTGTTTTATTCAGATGGCCGGCAATCCGAGAAGATGGTGCGTTCATATCCTAACAGACCATCTTGTCTTTTCTTTCCAGGACAGACATTTTATAATGGGGGTGGGGGTGGGGGAAATAAACAAGGGGCAGTGAGGGATTTGAAATTCAGAAGCTGCAACATTTCTGTCCTGGGACGTTAGCTGTTCCCAGGAAAGTGTGGTTGTCTGTCTTTCCCTGGAACACAAAGGCCCAGATGCCTCTAGTTGTCCCCAGGTGGTAATTTTTAGCAGTGCCCCAGGAGGTCATCTGTTTTCCCAGGAGCCAGGGCAGGCCTTATCTGTAGTTTCTGAAACAAAAGCTTTAACATACACATTACTTGAAAGACTTATAACATTTTACTTTAAGCTAAAATTGTCCAAGCCTTGAGTCCCCTATTAAACATGATTACTTTTGACTGACTGGGCCAAATAATGAGAGTGTAATATTAGATTACAATAACTTAACCTCTTCCCTTAAAACATAAATAAAGTTTACATTGATGATGAAGAAGAGCAATGTCCACATACTGTAGTCCAACAGTTCTCAAGGTGCTGACCCTGGATCAACAGTATCACCATCATATGCATCATATGCAAACTCATTAGAAATGGAAATCCTTGAGTCCCACCCTGGAACTACCAGTGACTTAGAAATTCAGGGGAAACTCTTTCGGTTACCACATGTGCTTTATGTAATAGTTCCAGTGGATAAAGAGGATTCTCTTAATTCCATGAGGTTTCCCAGCTTTTCTGTTCCACATTCTGGGTCCATTGCCTACTTAGCCTTGTTATTAAACTTGCAAACCTACTTGGTAACTAATGTTTACTTGTCTGAGGTCCCTATTTAGATGCTTCTTGAGGCTATCGAGTAGTTTTGAATAATATTTTTCTCAATTCCTTTGCTTAATATATGACACATAACAGACCCTCTACAAATAACTTTATACTTGTTCAGGAAAGAGTGTGATTTTTATTACTTATTCCATTCCAAAATACACCCTCAAACATGCACACAAATAGATGGTAGGTGGGTAGGTAGGTAGATAGATGATAGATAGATAGATAGAGAGAGAGAGAGAGATAGATAGATAAATGTTAAAGGTTAATGGTTGCAGGTTTTATAACAAAATCAAATAGTTTATTGTTTTTTTATTTTAAAAAGTTAACTGACACAATTGAGCTGATTGATGCTGATATCTATATATCTGATATTATTACTCTTACATGTGAATTAGTTATTTCTAGCATTGCCTCCCATCACTATTTCCCACTTCAGTGAGCTTTAGTGATCTATTTACTCATAAAAATCAAAAGTAATTTCCCCAGAGCAATTCTATTATGAATTTGTGTAGGATGGTTTTTCCCAGAAGATAACTTCAAATGCCATTGAGCTTATTTAAACATAGCTTTGTATCGGAAACCTTATGTTTGAGTTTTAGTGTACAACCAGATGGACCTAATGAGGCAAAGAGAATCAGGCTTTCAAATATAATCATAATCCTACTTTATCTCCTAAAATAAGGTTTCAGTTCACATATTCTAGACAGGTAAGTTTTTATCTTAGATGTAGTATACTGTCATTTTTCTGGTTTACACTTGCTTTGGTTTTCACCTTTGTTCAGGTAGGTGGCTCTGGATGTGATAAAGCAGCTGTGTGCCTGGCATGTCCTTCCTTGTGGTCGAATATATCACATCCTTATCTCAGAATTTCAGAGTACTGGAATGAGAACTCAGAGAACTGAGACAACTGAGTTTCAGAGAATTTGGACTGTTGAAGTACTCCTATTTGTATATGAATGTGTCATTGTAATGGGATGCAGGGTGAGGGTGTCCTGAAAATTGGAGTAAACCCCCACAAACCTTTGTTGAAGGAGATGCTACGGAGCATTTAAGATACTTGGCATAACAGTGGCAAGTTAATAGGCTTGCCTTTCTTGAACTGAGAGGTCTTCCACCCACACAAAAGGTGTATATGATTTTAAAAGCATATAGTTACTCTTGACAAAGTCAGGAGAAGCAGCTGTCCCTGTGTCACTGGGAACTCTTGCCCTGACTGAAAATGAGAGCCAAAAGAAGGTAAAAAACATAGAGAAACTGGCAAAAATGGCACATCATTGAAGGGATTGGATATGAGGTCACATAGGAAATTCTAGGCCAAGCATTTAAAATAAGGGCAGGCTGAGAGAGAAAAAAGAAGAAACCATGTAGTCTGAAAGGGTGCAGACAGGAGCTGGCTATGAGTTCTGGTATGAAAGGGAGAAGCCACATGGTATAGAGTAAGAGCATAACATGAAATCTTGAGTAAGAAGAAGAAGACAGTGGCAGAGCTGATGGACCTGTGTAGGGACCTGCCTAACCAAGAACAGATCCTCGGGAGACGCTTGGAGCTGAATTGTGACCAGGAATGTTGAGCTGCAGACTCCTGCTTCTCTGAAGGACATACAGAGAAGCCATTCTCTTGGGACGTGTGCCTCCCTGGACTCCACATGATCCAGTATAACACAGCACTGAACTACTACATGGAGGCTGAGAACAACGTACCCCAGATCCTGAAGGAGAGAGCTGCTGTGAGAGGATGGCGACGCTGAAATCTATAGGTGCACATTCCAGAGACGACGGAGATCTGTTTGCACAGAAGGCTTAAGAACAGATAAAGATATGGGGAACCTCTGGGCATGGTTTTAGCTTATAGCCTCTTGGGGAGCAAGGGAGTGCTGGGTCTCGTGAGAAAACAGGGCTCTCATCAGAAGTGCTCTTAGACCCCCTCTGGAAGTTGGAATCCTGTTAATAAAAACCTGTTTCCTTCAACACTAATTGTTGAGTCAAGTGTCAAGATGCCATGTGGCCAACCTCAAGTTTGCTTAGTTGCATAATGATTTTCTCTTTTCCCTCTAAGACTAAGCCTTGGTGCTTCCTCAACCTAGTTTCATACATTTAGGATGTGGCCCAGATTTTTTATCAAGTCAGAAAGGGCAGAAAATGGTCTCAAAGTTCCTATATTCTTTTCCTAGCCATGGACTAGGGGTATTTATTTTCTTCTTAATCACAAGTATGATTGATGTAGAATTTCCCTTAAGGCCTATTAAAAAAATAACAAATAGCCTTGGCTGGCCTGGCTCAGTGGCTTGAGTGCTAACCTGTGACACAAAGGGTCACTGGTTCAATTCCCAGTCAGGGTACATGCCTGGGTTGTGGGCCAGGGCCCCAGTATGGGGTGTACAAGAGGCAACCACACCATTGATGTTTCTCTCCTTCCTTTTCCATCTCTAAAAATAAATAAAATTTAAAATAAAAAATAAGTTTTAAATTAAGGTATATAGGCAGTTTCAAGTAACAATAAAAACATGATATATTGGCCTTGACATCTGTGGTTTGTGAATTCTAGTCTCTAAATTCTATACTTTTTAATGTTTGTGAGGAAGTACCTGTAAAGAATTCACACCTAATGTATACCCATTCCATCATGTATCATAGCATAGCTGCTGAATGGCAGTCAGACTTCACCGTCTATATGCACATACTTACAGAGATAGAGTCAGAGCTAGTTAGCCAACCAGCTAGGTAGATAGTTAGAGAGACACTGTACAAGGTTGTTTTTACAATAGGCTCTTCTATCACAATAAGCTCCTTTAGGTAAGTCCTTCAGGAAGAAATATAGTTATTATAAATGTTATTTTCTACAGTGTGTGTCAAGGATAGATGTCAGAGAAATGCTGCTGTTTCTCAGAAACAGTACTTCTAAACAATTATTTTAAATTAGACAAGTCAAAAGTAGTACACTATGGAATAATTTTGTTTTGTTTTTAATCAGTGAGAATAGCTCACGAGCTTATTCAGTCAGTAAGTCTTTCAGAAGAATATTAATATCAAAATTACTATAGATTTTTATTTGTTTAAAGCCCAGTTTCTAAAAAGAAATCGATGCTTAAATCCTGACATACTGAGGAAAACAGTAACAAATTCTTATGCTATTGTTCCATTTGTACCAGACATCTGATTTGTAGAAAAATAAAATGTGAAATTTTATAAACCAAATGTATTTTATAATTATTTCTATTAGAGAAAGATCTCCTTGTGACTTATAGGTATAAATATTACAAATCTAAAATAACTAAATAATAACTACAACCCAAGATAAATTTGTATTGTCTTTTTCTTTGTTATACTAGGAGAGAAAATAAGAACTAGAATAATTGAATGGCAAAATTTTTATTAAAATAGTATTTTATATAATGAAATATTGATTTAAAATAAGACCTGTGGATGTATTTTTTTAGATATGTATGTGTAAAAGATGGATACAGTAGATAACTTATGGCTTCCTTGATTAAGCTGCCACCAGTGGGCCTGACAAGTGTTGCATATGTAATTTCAAAATGTGAGTGGTCAAGACTCATTTCTGAGCTCATATTATTGATGGGTTTCATTTCACGTCTGGAAGCATCTTGTTGTTTGAGGAACTGGAGAATAGACATAAGTGTGAAGTGTCTCCTGTTTCTGTCACATTGCTTGAGCTACCACATGTAAGTCATGTAGACAGTGAGCAGACTGGCATTCTACCCACTGCTGACTGGAAGTAAAGTCTCGTAGGTAGTCATTGTGGATTATGCGCACCTGCTCAGCAGTTTTCTCAAATAGTCAAGCAAGGGCTCACTTTGTTTCACTCCTGAGAAATCAAACATAATTATAATTATCCAGTCCAATGACCATCAGTTCTCTTCATTGAGTACTTGAGGGAATTAATATAAATGCTATATAATAAAGTTAGGTTCTTTATCATTCCCAATTGATAAGTGAGAAAACTAAACTTGAGTTATTTAACTAGCAAAACTCACATCAGTCACATCAGTGGCATAGTCCAAAGTAAAAATTCTGTATAGTCCCAACAACTGTGATCTTCAGATAATGATATTTTTGAAAGTTTTTAATTTGAGTAGATAGAGTTCAAGTAAATTCTTCACTGACCTCTGAAGTCTCCATGCAAACAAAAGTTTCTCTGTAGTTTCATTTTTTACCAGTTCACATTAACACAAATCAGAAGAACTAGGCAATATAGTAAGGATAAGCAAACAAAAATTAGAAATTAAAAAAATAATGAACAAATAGATGAATGGATGGAAGGATAGATAAATACAGAAATGCAAAGATAAAATAAAATAAATTAACAAAAGTATAATTTAATATATAAGAGAAGCTCTTTATTTCTATTTTTTAAAGTAGAATTACTGTAATGCAAACACAATTATCTAAAACAAAAGACTCAATTCATTTCCTAAGAGGGATTGCCACTTTAGGCTGCTTCCAGATCTAAAGTAGCTCTACATCTAGAAAAGATGAGAAATATTGTTAAAGAAGACATTTCTAACAGCAATAAGTCCAATATGGAAGCAGTAATGTCTTTGTATTGTTGAGCTTAAAAAAATCAGTCATATATTTCTCCAGCAAAATGGAATTATTCAGGATCAACAAAGAATTGCAATCCTAACATTCAATCATGATGGGCCAAGAGGGGCGGGGCAAGGGGAAGAGTACTTTTTACCCTTCGATTATATTAGTTTAGTTTGGGGATGGACCAGGTGCTTTTTCAAAATTACCAAGCAACTCATCAAGCTTTTGTGGGCTTTTTGATGGGTCCAACCCCCTAGTCGTACTAAAAGGCCTCTATGTGCAAGCACTTCCCCAGCAACCCCCAAGCAATCTGGTACCAGAGGAGGGAAAAGAGAAGTATTACCAGAGCAGGGAAAGGAGAAGTGTTAATCCCCTTGGTGGAGGAATGCTGTAATTCCCAGGAGTGTGAAGTTGTAGCTTCCTGGTGAAGTAAACAGTCTCATGCTTCCCAGTTTATTAAGCTCCATGTCTAATGTTTTGGATCCCCTTTTCTTTTTAATAATTAGTGAATTCCCTGTGGTAACATTACCACATGAACATTATAATCACCAAGTAAGATTCATACTGAAATACCCACTGATGGAGTTAGTGAATGACCAGCTCCTCTCACTTTAAAATTACCCAGATCAGCCCTGGCCAGGTAACTCCATGAGAGCCTTGTCCCGATGCACCATGGTTGTGGGTTTGATCCCTGGACAGGGTGTGTAGAAGAGTCAACCAATGAATGCATGAGTAAGTGGAACAACAAATCAATGTTTTTCTCTCTCCCTAAAATCAATTTAAAAATTAAAATTACCAGGATCAACAATGTATGTCATTGTTATTCATATTATCTGTGCCTGTTCCCATCTTACAACCTCCTACTAGACATGCACACATACACTCACAAATACACTCTCATGGGTTTATCAAGGGTTAACTTATAGAAGTTATTACTTTATAAGTAATGACTCATGACATATTACCAAAAGTGATCCCTGGTTTGTTCAGCACTCTACATTTCAGAGTTTTACTTAAGTTGATGGGGCAACTTTCTTCTGTAAAAGACCCAGTGCTCTACATCAAAACAATTTACAATTTGGATTTAAAAAATATAATCAATTGGTTATATATGAAAACTAGATTTGGACTTTTAGGTATATAATATTTAACTGTTTCTCATTTTACTTTAATTATTAAAAAATCAATTAATCAGATTAATTACACTTCCTATAAGTACTAGAATATAAGTCAATAATTAAGTATTTTATTTTCATATCTGTCACTCATTAGTTCTGGTTTTGGGGAGAATTCATTCATCCATTTCATTCTCCCTTCGTAGTTTAGAATTGTTTTTCTAGATGTAATTGAACTTAAATGCACTCTTTGGAGCTTCTATTCACAATAGGTTCTGTTCTCAAACAAACAAACAAAAGTTTGTAAAAAGAAAGAGAAATGGGATCCATTGCTATCTCAGAGCAAAAGTAGAAAACTAAAATGCCTACATTGGATATAAGAAATTAAAATGAGTGAAGCTGTAACCAGAAAAGACACCAGTGTCTGGGCTGCCTGTCACTACCAAACCCAACAAGCAATGACAGCGATTGAATCTTTTACCAGTGCTTTATTCAGATGGCTGGTGATCTGAGAAGGTGGTGGGTTCATACCCTAAAATACAGTCTTGTCTCTTCTTTCCAGGCCAGACCTTTTATAATAGGGGTGGGTGGATAATTGAGGTGTGGTGAGGGCTTTGAAATTCAGAGAGGATTACGAGAGCAAAGCTGCAGCATTCCTGTTCTGGGCAGCTGGCTGTTCCCAGGGGAAGGTGGTCATCTGCTCTCCCTGGAACACAAAGGCCCCGATGCCTGCAACTTGTCCCCAGGTGGTAATCTCTAGCCAGTGCCCCAGGAGGTTGGGTATTTTCCCAGAAGCCAGGATGGGCCTTATCTGTAGTTTCTGAAACAAAAGCTTTAACATACCCATTACTCGCTAGACTTATAACTTTTTACCTTAAGCTAAAATTTTCCAAGTCTTGAGTCCCCCATCAAAGCAACAATTGTGAAAAGCAGTATTTGAATCATGACAATAAATAATAAATGTACCCATTGTCATATTTAAGGATACAGTAGGATGGTGGGCATTATAATCAAAGAAAACACCCTACTGAACCATGCTAACAGCTACTAAGTCTCATGACTGTTTATGAAGAATATGAGTAGGTATTCTGTTTTATCAAGATACCAGATATTTAAATGTTCATATGAAATATTCAAATTTTTATATTTTGGTAACTGATTATTTAAAAATGTAGTGGTGATTTTCTTTTGGTCAAACAAATACAGAGTGGAGCAAAAGTACATTTATAATTGCATGAAAAATAATACAATAGTTAATAAATAATAATAGAGAATAATTTTGAATGTCCTGTACTCACAACTATAGACCTACTTTTGCCCCACTCTGTATACTGTCAGGCAAAAGACAACCAGTTTTTGATATTGATTTTAAGCTGGTTTTTAAGAAGCAAAAGACTCCGAAAGAACATTTGACCCTCCCCTCCTTTACCTGCCTAGAGAAATTCAGGTTGAAAACCTGTTTAAAGGAAAAACATCACGTTAGCATCATGATATGAGCTAAATGTAAAGGACAGCAAGAAATCTAGTAAAGCCTGTTTGTTGAACTTCCTCCTGTGTCCAATTGTTTATGAGTGGACCAGTAAAATTTGTTTACCAGGCTTCCTCTTTCTCATCTAAATGTAAATTGTGTACTTCCTCTTTGAAATCCTAGACCCTTTCTCCTCTTCTCCTTTGTCCAAAATGGCATATAAATTTCAAATGCCTAATGTGACTTTGGGTGTTATATGTTATGGTATCCCTGAGTGTACATCCATAAATTCTGGACATTTTCTTCTGTTAGTAGGTCTCATGGTATTTGATTATTAATTAGCTCAGCTATAAGAACATAGAAGGTGGGAGGAAAAAATTTTATGCTTCAGTCATCTGTCAAAGTCCATATTTCCATCTGATACTTCAGCTTTCTTTCTCACGCCACAAAGAGATGATTGCTTATGATTGAAAAGTATATGGACAGAATTATTAATTTCTTTGGCAAATGCTTCCACACTCATAGAATTTTCATCTTAAAATTTATCTCATATATATTTAAAGGTTTTTATTTATTTATTTTTAGAGAGAAGGGAAGTGAGGAAGAAAGAGAGAGAGAAACATCAAAGCATGGTTGTCTCTTGTAAGCCTCCTACTGGGGACCTGCCTCGCAACCCAGGCATGTGACCTAACTGGGAATCGAACTGGTGCCCTTTTGGTTCACAGGCTGGCACTCATTCCACTGAGCCGCACAAGCCAGGGTTATCTTATATATTTTATTCATGTACTGTGCCTACAATTATTACATGTCTTTGTTAGCTTCTCTCTTAAAGTAACATTGAAAAAATTATTTTGCTGCTTTTATGTATTGAATTATTAAATTCCAGTCCCCCCAAAATACCTAAAACATTTTTTATTTCATGTATATGACTGGATTTTTCTTTCATATATTGATAAATCTGCTCTGATAATGGCAGGATTTATCTGTGCTCTCAGAATTGTAGAGCCAGAGCATAGTGCAGAAGGCCTGTTAATGTACCACAATTGGTATCAGTTTACCACGTACTACAGCTGTTAGCATCAGTATTTACCTAATTAGTGGTAAAGGAAAGGGAGTTACACATCGAGTTTGATGGACTGGGGAGCATAACCCTGTTTGCTTAGCCAGGAAGCTATAGCTTTATAGCCCAGAGAATTACAGTATTGCTCTACTGAGGGGACTAACATCCCTCCCTCCACCAGTCCAGTGCAAGATTGTTTAAGGATGTGGGCGGGGGGGTGCGGGGGGAGTTGGGTGCTGGAACATAGAGGCTGTCAGTCTAACTAAGGGTTATAAACCTATCAAAAGCCTGTGAATGTTTGGGACATTGCTTGGTTTATTTGAAAAGCTTGTTTTCTTCTAAAACCAAGCTAATATAATCTCAGAGGAATAAATAGTCTCTCTTTCTCTTTCTCTTTGTTTCTCTCTCTCTCGTCTTGACCTGCACTTGCACTCTGCACTTGCATGTCCTCTCTCCATAGCCACACGGCCTTAGTAGCCACGTGGCCCATGGCAGATTCCACAGGCCTGAACGCCGCAGCACAGCAATGGATTGCAGCTGGAAACATACGCCACTAGCTGGGTGCATGTCCTGACTGTATTTTAATATGGAACAGAAACTCTGGGCAGTGGCCTTTACTGGCCCAACTGAAGACAAGATTGGACCTTTTCCATGGCAAGATGGATGGAGGTGGGACATTGGAAAGTCATGAAAGCAATCTCCTTAATTTTGCATCATCAATAAACACCACAGAGTCTCATCCTCCTATGTGGTTCTCATGAAATTGTTTCCCTTTTGATACCATAAAAACCCCACTTCCGCCAATAACACAACCACTGTGGTATATAAATCAACCTTTATGTTTCCAGAACTGATTATTTAGATTAACTTCTGATTCTGTTAAGATTTTTTTTAACTTTTCTGAAAATTGTATTTACTAAAAAGTAAATAGGGCACATGAGAATTATTGTAAGTGTACCATTAACATTTTTAGAGGCATGAACCCTTCCTCTTCCTACTGCTTGGTAAACTCATTCCGAACCACAGTTCCACTGTTCTTCCCTGAATAGAATAAACATTTTGAAGTGATGGCAATTACTTCTTACGTCTACAACTCCATCCATAATAAATGACTTGTTCCCAATTATCTGAATGAACTAGATGTCCTTTGTATTAAGCTAGCTACCCTCCTGCAAAGGCCATTGGTGCTTTATATAATTTTTTCTGAGGTTACATTCCAGTCACCTTCCCTACTGACCATTTAAATGAACTTGCTGAAACCTGTAATCTCAGATTTGATCCTGTTGCCTGTTATTTAACTTTCATTCCTCTAGTCAGGCTATTTAGTCACATATATTCTATTAGAATGTCTGCTTCAGCATTTTAATAAGTGGATGATGTAAATTACTGAGGTTTTAAGATGAAATTTTGTATGATGGATACCATTTTCTCTCATGGAATTTCATTCTAAGGACTGTCAGGCATAGCATAGTTCAGGGGAGTACCAACAGCCTCTCTTCTAGGGGCCAGAGCTAATCTGGTTTTTTAATCCATGTTAATTTAAAGAAGTTATTTAACCTCCTTAAATTAGCTTTCCTATTTTATGAAGTAGTGACAAGAACACCATATACATTCAAAATCGCTGTGAAGATTTTTAAAGAAATACTATACCTAGAATGCTTAGTATAGCATTTCATGAATCATAAATATTTCCTCTATTTTAGTCCTTGTTGGTATTTTCTACATTTTGGTCCTTGCTGTTGTCGTTATTTCATGACCCGCTTTCTGCATTACCCTTGGAAACTGGCCCTGCCCCTGGGGGAGTGTAGAATACCACCTCCATCCCAGAACAAGTACCTAGAATATTGACTCTTTCATGGTTTCTATACCCAAACCCCACAAATATAGGAGAGGACAATTTTGCAGTAATATTCAAAAGCTCTGAAATGAAACTGCTATTTCTTTTGTGGATTAGGGCTTGGTAGAGTCTGGCATTTGAATTTCTTAAAATATGAAACGTGCATACTCTCAAAATTTATAATATAAACATTTACTGGGGTAAATTCAAAATTCATCTCACGTTCTAATTAAACTAAAAACTGTTATTAACAGAAATGTAATCTTATTAAACATTATTTCTCCAACAACAACAACAAAATCCTAGGATATGGATTACAAATGAACCAAAACTGAGAAATATCAAGCAAAAAAATTATGTTTGTGGCATGCTAAATGATAGGGAATGAAGAGAACAACACATTGCTTTGCTATTGATTCTTCTCACCTGTTGTAGTTCACGGCCTCCTGTTTCCCTTGATTGTGTTCATCAATAATATGTGTAGACCACATGATCAGCTGTCTTCCCTCCCACTTTCAGAGATAAATGAAAACCATCAATAAAAGTCTGCTGAAAACCCTCTTATCTCCCATTGTTTACATCAGGGTAACGGCCAACCACAACTGAGTGCTCAACAGGGCACCTTTTGGGCCCTCTGATGTACTGTCCTGCTGACTTATTTTCACTTGTAACAACTGTTATTACCACGCTCCAAACAGCAAGTGCTGAACCTCAGACAGGCCTACAGTGGCCTCATCAGTCACAGTCTGTGCCCGACTGTCTGAAGACAGAAGTTCCCAAAGAGAAAACAGGTATCTGTCACGCGGTATTTTATTTCACATCATCCATTAACATTCTCCTTGTATGATTGATAATACAAAAGGCATGCTGAGCTCCGGCTAATGGCTATTTTTTTTTTAATTTCAAATGATTCAGCCAAATTTTCCCTCTGAATTAGGTACTGAACAGGTGGTGTTATCAAATCATTTATGTATAGTTTCTTTTCCATTATAAGGGAGAGAGCTCAGAGATGTGCATAGGGACATTTGTAGTTAAAAGTGGTGATAAATAAAAGATTGTTGTTTATGATTTGATTAGGGAAGTATTTAATCTGGAACTATGGCAATAGATGTATGTAAGGTGGGGCTGAGCCCAGCCCTCAGCAAATCAGCAGTCATTCAGCATTATCTTGTGGTGCTTTTTCATGGTTCTTGTCACTAGTTAAGAAATATTGAATGGAAACATATAATCAGTAGAAACATTTGTGACACTATCTCACTTAATAGAATAAAATAGCAACTGGTAAACATTTTGAGGGCAAGAACTCTGAGAGGTGAAATGACTGCAGCATCCGTTACAAGTTACAGCGTATATACCTGTGGGAAAGGATTTATCCTAATCCAAGATACCAGCCTTCTCATCCAATGATACCAGTTAAAGATCATTTACACTCTTTTTCCATTTTTATTATAAGGAAGATAAAAGACATCCCACTCATCAAGAAGGGTTCTATGTACCACCTCACTAACTCATACATAGGCCATTTTTTCTTTTGATCTCCTTTTTCTTCCTTTCTCCTTCCTTTTTAAAAAATTTTCTTTTCAAATCTGGAATGTAAACACATGCATCATTATGAATTTGTCTCCTATCTGTGAATGTCAATGTACAAGGGAGAATAGGGAAGTGGCTATATGTGAATATAAAAAAAAGAATCATATTTATGATAAACTGAGATTACTGCCTGTCCTTTGGATTTTCTTTCATATCTGTTTCCCATGTGCTCTGAGCCTAAATGGACCATTTCATTTTGTGGGGGGAGGGGAATGGAGTTTTTACTGGAAGGACCCTTGGCAAGCAGGGTGATAGAGAAGTATATCCAAAGTAAATAAGAGACATTGAAGGCAGCATAGTTAATGAAAGAGTTCAATACATAGCTCAGCAAAGAGAAAATGATTCAGAGCTAGAATATTAGTGCTGGTCTTAGGGAATTAGTTTGCTCCAAAATTAGAAAGATGATTTATGAGGATAAACACAGTAAAGTAAAAGAAAAGGTGACAACAAATAATATATAATGAGCTAGGTCAATTATTTTGACCTAATCTTTAAGAACTGTAGTGAACCAGGGTTTGTTTTTGTTTATCTTGATTTTTTCTTCCTTTTAAGTTACTGGCTATGTGTTTAGAGTAAGCATGATTGGAAAATATTGGAGAAAACAAGAATTGAATTTTGTTTGCTCAGTTATTCATGGATTTATTCATTCTTTGAAAGATTACTTATATATGGTTGATGTTTCAGAATTCTAAATCCATGGGGTTAATTATAACTACATAGAAATCTAATATTGAAATGGAATCAGCATTCTGCTCATGGGAAAAAGTTTTTATATCAAAATTTACTGGTTTTTTGGTCTTTATTGGGAATTTACTTGAAGTCCTACATTTTCCCTAAAGATCGAAAACCATATTTACATAATCACCCTTCTCAGTTTTCCTAGTTCCCTTGTATGATGTGCACCCATATATTTGGCCTAAACATTCTGGAAAAAATATTTTGTTTTAGTTTTTAAATTTCATTTATTTATTAATTTATTTATATTTAGATATGTGTTTTTGTATTACAAAGGAATATTAGCATTTCTCTTTTAACATTATGGTACAAGAAATTTTATATAACAAATAATTATAAAACACAAGAATAGATACAAAGTATTTCAGGTACCAATGTATAATGTGCATCTTTATTTTTCCCTCAAAAATCTGGGCAAAACCACTGCCCATTATCTGCAAAATATGGTAAATATTCTTGTGTTAGTAAAATGCTTTTTTTCATACTCAATATTTCCAATATGTCAAGTAGAAAAGATTTTACCATTTTTTTCCTTGTGACTGATTGCCTTTCCAGGGCAAAAGTCAAAAGTAATAATTGTGTGAATCTTTTATGGTATGAATTTCAGCTAATTTAAGACTTTTGAATGACAGTCAATACAGCTAAGTATTTAAGACCCTGAACTCAGGCAAGTAAAATGATTTGCTAGCAACCTAACTCCAGATAATTATGAGCAAGTTTCCCAACCTTCTCAAGACTTTTTAAATTTCAACACTGACTTAATAATAGTATGTATTTTGCATGTGTTGTAGTGATTGGCTGAGTGTCTACTAGAGTTTCTTGGGCAGTCTAGACCATAGAGAGTACTCAATCGGAATTAAATATCATAATTCCTGCTATTATAATAGTGCTAGACAAGGAAAGAGAATTTAAATAATTATCATTAAAAATTAGTAAGTGTGAAATGGTTTCAAGAGTCAGAAATTTTATTCTCCAAACAGTATTTTTCATTCATATTGGTAATACAAATTTGATCAAAGAATGTATAAATTTATTTATTCTTAAATTTATTCATTATAACTATACCTAAATATTTTGTACATGAAAATACATAAAAATTGAAATGTTTTTAATGAGATAAAATGGGAGATAAAGATGGTACAACCCATCCTGATAGAGCATCTTGCAGGAAATAAAAGTCTACAAATTCCCATTGGAAACCATAGTAAATAAGATTCCCCAAAAGCCTAATGTCTCATTCCTGTATTTCTGCCTCTTTTATAATTGATTTTAGTTGTATAATATATATTGAGGTAATCACGGAAGGTGATAAAGAAAAATAGAAAATTCATTTTCATTATAAGCAAGATTTTATAAATAAAATTATTAAAACAACTGGTTCCACCAACACATTTACACAGTGTCTCACACTTAATCTAAGATGGTCAATGTCACATCAAAGTATTAATGAGATAAAGAGACTACATTGCCAAAGCAGAATTCTTCTTTTTTATGTATCATACACTTAAGAATTATTCATTTTACTGAATAAAAATTTAGTTTCAGTAATGCACTACTAATTTTTTATTAAAGTTATAAATTATTTATTAAAATATGAGTAACCCATTTTCTTAGGTTTGCAAATTTTTCTAAGAGATGACCTCATTATTTAGGATTAAGTATTTCATTTACTACTTATTATACATTCATAATTGAGTACCTGATTTATAATTAAGTAATAACATTACATGTAAATCTTTATCATAATCTATAATTTAGGTACTATGAACTTCATTTGAAGTTCAAGTTCTACTGTGTTTTTACGTGACTTGCCTAAAGCCACACAATTATTAAGTGATGTAATTGGGACTCTAATCCAGATCTGCTTCTAAGTAATATGTTCATTTTTCTTCAACTTGATAACTTTAAAATATTTGAAATAGTTATTTAATTAGCTAGTTACCAGACCAGTACTCTCTAAATATATTGAAATTATGTGTATCATATACCATTAGGTCAGATGAAGCTGTAGTTCTGACTTCTAATATTCATCTGAATTTGACTACTCAGTTTCTTCTTGGCAAAAGGAAATGATAACATCTCCCATTTTCAAGGCTATTTTATGGTTTAAATGAAATTAACTGTGGTTGAAGTTCCTATCAGAACCCAGATTACCCAGATTTTCAATTTTCAGAAGTCTTAATTTTTCCTGACCTTCTCAATTACCGTCACCTGACTCCCCTTAGTGCTTCAGCTTTCCATTCACCCTTCTAAGTGGTAGATTATATCTCCTCCAGGATCCCTACCCACTGTCTCAAGAAGTGGGTAAATGTCCTCGTTTGCTCTTTGCCACTTATGGAACTTTCTCATTTCTTGCTTAGATATCTCCATTTTGGAGTCTCATGCCATTAGACTCTATTAACCACCTTTTTCCTTTTACTTTTGTAGGCATGTTTTCTCATTCTTTCAAGTTTGTGTCCTAATTCATGGTCATTATTTGCTATTCTGCCACTTTCTTAGTTTTGATTTTACATAAAATTCTTTATTTTCTTAGATATTTGACCCAATAAATTTTTAATACTCCTGCCATCTCGATATCTTAACCACTTAATCCCATGATCTCATCTCAAACCCTATCACTACTCTAATTATTTTTTTTATAATCTAACTTTTAAGTCTCTTACTCTCTGAATTTTACCTATATTTCCAGTGTACTCTCTTTACTATAACAACTCCAAAAATTTCTTGATCCATTCTGGATCTGTGATCTCATACAAGTTGTTATCCTTAATGCTATCCTTCTGCATATGCTCCTCATTGTAGCAACTCTACTTTCAAAATATGTGAACAATTCTCACTACTATTGTTGTCTACCCAGTCCAAGCCAACATCGCATCTCATCTGAATTTTTAAGTATTTTCTTTCCTCCTTCCACATTTGCTCTTATCTTCCATCTATCCTATCAATAATACACAAGCAAGAATGCAATAAAACATAATTGAGATTAGATCACTAATTTGCTCAGCCACCTCCAATAACTTCTCATCTCACTCTGAGTAAGATGCAGAGTCATTATTGTATTTGTTTACAAGACCCTACCCATGCTCCCTACCCAGTGTACCTTTCTGACCACATTTTCTGTTGCTCTCCCCTTAGTCTGTTCCTGTCCACTGTTTGCCTGGCCTCCTAATGCTCTTTAAATGTGGCAGGGAGTTTCTCATTTCAGATTCTTCGTATGTGCTTTCTCTGACTGAGAAATACCTACCTCCAGATTCCCACCCAGATTGTTTTCTTACCTTTTTCAAATCTTTCAAATACTATATTCTCCCTCATGCCTTCCTTAATTTCCCTAGTTAAAATGAAATCCTCATCCTAACATTCCCTATTTACATCTCCTGCTTTACCTATTACTACCTAATGTATTGTGCGGTTTAATAGTTTATTTTATGTCACCTGCCTCAAAAATGTAAGCTCCATGAAAGCAAGGAAATTTGTCACTTGTTCACTCTTGTATCTGCAGTGCCTAGAACAGAATATGCTATACTGAAGGTGTCCAGTATGAAGGAAGGAAGGAAGGAAGGAAGGAAGGAAGGAAGGAAGGAAGGAAGGAAGGAAGGAAGGAAGGAAGGAGTTAGGGAGGGAGGGAGGGAGGGAGGGAGGGAAGGGTTAGCTTTGTTATCTTTTAAGTTAATCTTACCTTTATTTTCTACATTTTTCATCTTCCATTTTATGGGATATACTCACAGAAAGTAGCAATGTTTAAGAAAGAAAGTTGAACCTTTGTTTTTATCTTGAGACTTTTTTTTTGTCTGATGACCCTAGCAAAGACATGTTCCAGCTGCTGGCAGCTCTGATGCACCGAGATACTTTCAGAGACCTGAATTTTTTTTAGAGGAAAGTGTCTTAGTGGTCCAGGATTAAAATAAAACAAGCTTTGGTGTCCTCATTTAGCTTTTCTTTCACTTTTTTCTTTCCTTTTTTTCTTTCTCTCTTTTTTCTTACTTTTTGTTACTAATTAGAAAAGTCCATAAAAGAACAGAGCAAATGTGGCTGCATGTGGCTCTATGCTGACTCATCTTAATAGCAATGTAGCTCTATATTCATCACATTTTGTGTATATATTTGGTGCATACTCTCTATATGGACTATATAGAGCATGGACTATACATACACTATATATAATCATTTATTGTTGGACAATTAAGGTGTCCTTTAATTTTTGATAATGGCAAATGACCCTTCGGTTATTGTGATTAGTAAATATTTCCAATGCACATCCATGATTATTTTTGTGTGATAGATACTCAGAGAAGAGTTTTTTTGACAAATGGTATACATATTTATATTTATTTTTTATAGCATAAGGGCATCCCTATTATTTCTTCCAACATCACAAGGTACCCCCCAGACCAAATATCTTTATACACATTTTATAAACTTAATAACTTTATCATAATAGTAAAAACTATTTTGGAATGTGAATTAATCATAGGTAGTTATTTATTAGGGGATTTTTGCACTCTTACTTAAATTGTTACACACATGTATTCTACCTAGAACCAAAGGCAATTGATAGCATGTTTGTTTCAGTCTTCACAGTGTGTAAAATATGATACACAAGGTCTTTATCTCCAAGAAAGTTGTTCAGCATATACTGACTGTAACAACCAATTGTTAAAGGACATTATCTCCATGATATATTTTTGTAAGTCAAAATAATTTCAGATCAATTTTATTCAGTGAGCACAGAGTTTAAATCATTATCTAAATATGAATTTTAAAGTTAGAGTAGAGCTCTAGTTGATGTGGATTGAGCACCTGTGAACCCAAGGGTTGCCGGTTTGATTCCCAGTCAGGTCACATGCCTGGGCTGTGGGCCAAGTCCCCAGTAGGGGGTGCATGAAAGGCAACTACACATCACTGTTGCTCTCCTCTTTCTCCCTTTCTTATCCTCTCTAAAAATAAATAAATAAATCTCTAAAATAAAATTAGAGTAGAAAATTCTGGTACTGGTTCCTCCATCAAGGCATCCATTAAACTGGTAAAAAATGGTAAGAATTAACTATTTTGGAATTCTGTGCCCTGATTGGACACTTATAATAATAACTAAAGGAGAACTTGTTGCAGAATGGACTACTGGCCTATGGTAGGAAAGTGGCTGTGTATCCAAGTCAGGTATCATTGTGCATTTTTATTTATAATAGCCAAAAAGGGGAAACACTTAAGTGTCCAGCAACAGTATAATAATTGTGGTATGTACACACAGTGGAATATTATTAAGCCATACAAAGGGAATTAATTTCTGATGTGTGCCACATTTGGATAAACTGTGAAAGCATTATGCTAAGTTAAATAAGTGGGCACAGTAAGTAAAATGGTGTATGAGTCAGTTTATATGAAACATTCTGAATGTTCAAATTAGTAGAAAAAGGATGTAGGTTGCATTTTATCCGAGACTAGTAGATGAAGAAAGGGGCATGGAGCGTTTCTGTTTGGAATTATGATAAACTTATAAAAATAGTAGTGATGGTTCTACAACATTATAATTATATTTTATGTCACTGAATTGTACAATTAAAATGGTTAAGTGATAATTTTTATATTATGGATATCTTACCACAACGAGATGAATTAAAATATGATAGTGTGACATAAACGGCAGCTTAGTCGGCAAAGGACTGCATATACAAGAGAGGTCCAATGTGGCTGTAAAATAATATAATGTGGCTGTAAAATTCCTGTCACCTAGTGATGCCATAGCCATGGTAACATCACTAATGGGATGCATTGGTCTTGTGTTTGTGGCCATCCTGGTGTAAATAAATCTACTGTCCTGCCAGTCATATAAAAGTATATCACACATCAATCCAATGATGAACATTATACAACATTTAATAGTATCAATCTTACTGGTTTATGTATTTACTATAGTTTTTAATTGTATCTTGGGGTGTGCTCTTTTCACTTATAACAAATGTTTGCTGTAAAACAGTGTGCGGCATTGTGCCAACATCAGCCTCAAGCACCTTTCGTCCACCATGCTCTTGATTGCATCATTTTCTCTTGTACTTGATTTAGTCTTGGGTGGTTTCATTGATGGTCCATAAGTATACAACATCCATTGCTAATGTTGCCGTAACAGTCCAAGTCAAGTGACCAATGTGAAAACAAAAGGGCTTCAAGTTTGATGATGAAAAATCAAAGACGGTGATTGCTTACCTATCAGGCATGGCCCATTCCACCGTAGCTCTAATCCTGGAGAACAACAATCAAGTGATGGAAGCTGTGAAATGATTTGCTTCCCTGAAGGCAACAGAACTAACAAAGAATCAAGAGGGGTCTCTATCAGACATGGAAAAGCCTCTAATGACTTACTGAAGACCAGGCACAGAAGCAAATCCCTGTCAGCACCATGACAATCATAACCAAAGCAAAAATTTCGTAGTGTTGAAAGAGACTATGTCCATTGCAGCATTACAATAACCATGATATGAAAGCAGCCAAAGTGTCCATCAATAGATGAGTGGATAAAACAACAATGGGGTATTTACACAATGGAATACTACTCAGCTGTCTAAAAGGAGAAAATTTTACCCTTTGCAATAGTGTGAATGGACCTGGAGAATATTATGCTGAGTGAAATAAGCCAGTCAGAGAAAAACAAATATCATACGATTTCACTCCGGGGAATCTAATGAACAAACTGAACTAACAAACAAAACAGAGAGAGACTCATAGATAGAGAGAAGATGGGAATTGACTAATGAGGAGATGTTGGAACTGGGGCATAAACACATAGCTGAAGAAAAAGCAAGAAAAAAGGAAACTGCAGGAGAGGAACAAAATCACTCCGAAGAAAATCCACAATGAAGGGTTTAGAAGAAACTTTTGTAAACCTCAACAAGCTCCTTAAAAAGTTTACAAACATGGACTCCAATGCCAAAAGGTTTTCATTAATAAAGAATGTTCATGGTATATTAACTGCTTACAAGCAAATCTATGATGAAAATAAGCAAACACCACACCACCGGTATATTTCTGAAATTGGGACAGCTCCTCATGAAGTCCTCAGGCAAGTTTTTCAGGAGGTATTTCAAAAACAGGCATTGTTATTATAGGACATGGCAGCCCATGCATGTTATTATCCCTGAAGGCTTGCTCATGGGGCACGACAGGCAAGTAGAAGACCGTGGTGTGGATGATCCTGACCATGGGTAGTCCTTGGCTATCGTGTGAGTCTGTGTCTTAGTAATTAACACAAAGTTTTAAAAGTCAGAATAAAAGTTTTTTTTAATAAAAAATGCTTATAGAATAAGGTTACAAAAAAGGAATATTTTTGTAGAGCTATAAAATGTGTTATGTTTTAAGCTAAATACAATAAAAAAGAGTTTAAAACAACCCAGGGGAAGGTGGGAGGGGCTAATGGGAGGTAAGGGGGAAGGTTTTCAGGAACATCTATAAAGGACACATGGACAAAACCAAAGAGGGGTTAGGATCAAGGGTGGGAAGTGGGGATGGCTGGGGTGTGGGGGAGTTGTGGAGTGGAATTGAGAACACTGTACTTGAACAAAAAAGAAAGAAAAATAAATAAAATGTGAAAAAAGTTAAACCAATTCTAAAGTTTATAAAGTCAAAAATACAGCGAGCATAGAGTAACTTATTAGTGAATAAATACATTAAAAATTTAATGCAGCCTCAATGTACAGTATGTATAAAGTGCACAGTGATGGCCTAGGCCTTTACATGTACTTACCACTCACTCACTGACTCACCCAGAACAACTTCCAGTCCTGCAAGCTCCGTTCATGGCAAGTGTTCTCTTCAGCTGTACCGTTTCATATCTTATATACTGTATTTTTACTGTACCTTTTCTATGATTAGATACACAAATATTCATCATTGTGTTACAGTTGCCTATAGTATTTATCAAAAGTATAGTAATGTGATCATATACCATATAGCATAGGCCTCCAAGTGCACTCTGTGATGTTTCCACAATGATGAAATTACCTAACAATGCACTTATCAGAATTTTCCCTTTCATTAAGTGACACATGACCATATCTTTCCTGAAACGAATAAATCTAGCTTAAATAGTAAAAATGCTATGAGCCATAATTCAGAGCAGCTTTAGGTCATTGTGGCCTAAACAGTTAAAAAATGTATAATTATACATGAACAGAGTATTTGGAAACCTCATAACTGATTTTGCCAGAAATGCAATGATATCTTCAGTGACCTAAGGTTTGGTCTCTCTCTACTGTTTCTCTCAGCATTGTCTTCATCCTAAAGTTCATCTCACTCTGGATATAATCTGGTTGATACCAGTTGCTTGGGTAACACTTTGTTCACACAGCCGAAGAGAAAGACATGTTACCCTTTTCTAGGAACTCTGGGAAATGTCACCTACCGAGATTGCCTTAGTCTTTTTATCCCATGAATAATAAGCAATGTAGTATAAGGTGCTATTGTCAAAGATGTTATGAATGTAACAGGAAGAATTAGTTTTAGGATGTGCTCTCTCTACCATTCCCTTTGTCATTAAAGGTTAATGAAATTTAGCGATACAGTGGAATATTTTTGATCAAAGTTGTCTGTTCCAAGCAGTAGCCATTACAATAATGATTTAATGAAGTTCATGGAGTAGAGATGAATAGACTAAAAGTCATTATCTTTAAAAACTAAATAAAATTGATTAAGATAGAACTCACTTTGTGAACAGTTTCACTAACTGTTTGACTAGTGATCGATTTCATTCTCAAGAATGAGATGTTTTACAAGATTGAATCCCAGCCTTGACAGAACTACATTAGCAAGACTCGTATGTTTAGCCTTCAGTTCTGTAAATGACATTTCAGATAGAAGCTGATTCATCAATTACAAACCTTTCCTTCAATGTAACGTAGGACAAATATTAACCTGATGTGTGTAATTACCAATCATGGGTTATTAATTACTTCTGTATATGGAGTGTGCTCACTTTAAAAGTCTTCATTAAGGCACACATTTTCTTAATTTGGTAGTATAAATGAAGTAGGTAATAATATTTAAACAATTGCATGAGATCCTTATAGCATGTAATAAAATGGTTTCCTAGAATTTTATTTTATACTACTATCTCCATTTTATCCAGCTCAGGCTGCTGTAACAAAATACCATATACTGAGTGGCCTAAACAACCGACATTTATTTCTCACAGTTCAAGAGGCCCAGAAGTTGAAGATTATGTGCCCGCAGTTTCTGATCCTGGCGAGAGCCAGCTGGATGCTCTCCTGCTCTGTCCCCATGTGCAGAGAGGGTGCCCACTCCAGTCTCTTCCTCCTTTTGTAAGAGCACTAATCCCATCACGAGGGCCTCACACTCATGAACTCGTTCAAACCTAATTACCTCTCAAGGACCCTGCCTCCAAAACCAAATTATATTGGAGGTCAGGGCTTTAGCATATGAATTTTCGGTAGTCACAAATCTTCGATCCATACCAAAGCCTCATAAATTCGATAAGGCCTAGGGTCAGAGGGCATAATATTCATTGGTGGCACAACAAAGCAAGATCTGTATGGAGTGAAACATGGTCCAATAAGTAAAATAAGCATGTCTTAGTATTAAAATGTCTGAAAATAAACTGTACACTTGCCATAATCAATGTTCATAAATATTGTTTCAAAATGTGTATTACCAGTCTTGGCTTAACCAAATACTAGAGTCATGTGTTAGTGTTCTAGGGCCTCTAGAATTGGCGGTTTAAAACAACGTTTTTCTGTCACCATTGTGGAATCCAGAAGACTGAAATCAAGTTGTCTGCATGTTCACACTGCCTCAGATGTCTCCAGAGGAGAGTCCCATCTCCAGTGCCTCTTCCGGCTTCTGGAGGCTCCTTTCGTTCCTTGGCTTGTGTCAGCATAACTCTGTTTTCACATGATTTCTTGCTTGTGTCTCTGTGTGTCTCAAGTTTCTCTCTCCTTTCTCTGGCAAGGGCACCTGTTAATGCGTTTAGGAGCCACCCAAAATCTTGGATGATCTCATCCTAAGTTCCCTACCTTAACTGTATCTGTAAAGATCTTGTCTCAGAGTAAGTTCGTATGAACAGGTACTGGTATATGTGTGGGGGAAGAGTGGACAAGGGGGCCTAGATATTGGCCACACCTCATCAGGGATACTAGTCAGCCCATTACAATGCACAAAATAATTACCATAGGCTGAATGCTTGTTAAGGCTTATTCCAATTTGAAATATATTCATGTTTCCCTCCTAGAGAGGAATTTGGCCCTAGCTCCTTTCTGCTTGGCATCAGTACGAGAGTGGGAGACAGAGACATATAGATGTGGAGAACCAGGTCGTGACTCACTTAAAAAAAAAACAGACATACTAAGTAAACAAAAAATGTGGAGTCTAGCGTGAGGTTACTTGAAAACAGTGGTAGCAAAGAGGTTATGCACTTTTTAATAGCCAAGCTTCTAGAAATTTTTCCAACCATTGGATGCTAAAAAGTAAAACCAGCTAAAGAAAAATTTATATAGAATGAAAGATTGCTCATTTTTGAGTGGCATAAATTCTGTCAGTGTATTTTGGCATTTGCTTTAAATTTTCAATAGTGTTCCCTTTATAAATATATTGAGAATTTAGACAAATTGTATCAAATATGCAATTAAACACAAATATGAATGCAATGAAATATTGGAGAAGAGTCTGAATACTATGCTATAGCAATTTTGCAAAAACTTACATGTCCCATAAATATTTATGTCAAGAGTTAATTAATAGAATCATATTTAAAAGCCTAAATCCACAAGTAAGTTTAAAATTATATTATTATTTATAAAAATTTAAATATGAATTTAGTTGACTACAAGGAACTTATTTATCAATAATAGAAATATACAAATTGTCCAGAACCGATATTCTGATATTTTCAAGGAACAAAACACTGAATCAAATCATTTGACTTTCAAGCAGTCATTTATTTCAGCCATAAAGTTCAATGTGCATGCTTAAAATGTCTCAATGTGTTTATTTTAAAATTTACTTGATCTAGCCCTGCCTGGTGTAGCTCAGTGGATTGAGCATGGGCCTGTGAAGCAAAGGGTCGCTGGTTTGATTTCCAGTCAGAGTACATGCCTGGGTTGTAGGCCAGGTCCCCAGTAGGGGACACATGAGAGGCAACCACACATTGATATTTCTCTCCCACTTTTTCTCTTTTCCCTCTCTCTAAAAATAAATAAATAAAATTTAAAAATAAATAAAAAATAAAACTTACTTGATCTAAAAATTTCATAGGCAATTTTTATGTCTGATGCCCTCTTTTCGTTCGTCATTTATTTTTTGCCTAACAGTATTTTTGAGGTCTGTCCAGAAAGTATCTAGCTATGTAATATGAAAAAAATAGAAACATTTATTGAAGAAGATACAAGATATAAGAAACATTGTACATAGAACAATGATGCCTCTGTCCCCTTCAAAGAAGGCACCTCAGGACCTCACACAGTTCTCCCAGTTGCCATCAGCTGCCCCATAATAGTTTCCTGAGCCTCACTGATGGTCTGAAACCTCCTCCCCTTCAAAAGTGGTTTTAGCTTTGGGAAAACCTGATGTCACAGGGCACCAAATCTGGGCTATAGCAGAGCTGAGTGACCTGGGAGATTTGATGTTTCACGAAAAAAGTCCACAGAAGACATGATGCATGAACAGATGCATTGTCATGATGAAGCTGCCAATCACCAGTTGCCCATAGCCATAGCATTCTGAGTCCTCCAAATAGTTTTCATGGAGGAATGTTCAAGCTTAACGCAAAATGTGATGCAGATTTGTTGCTCTACTCGCTCAGTCATTTTTTTAATTTAACTCTTGTTCAAATACAGTTTTCTTTCTTGTATTCCCGGCCCTGCCCCCTGAGTGCTCCCCATCTCCCTCCCATCTCCGCCCCCCACCTTAGTTATTGTCCATGTGTCCTTTAAACTTGTTCATGTAAGTCCTTCCCCTTTCCCCCTGTGATTCTCCTCCCCTCCCCTCTGGACCCTGTCAGCACGTTCTGTATTTCATTGTCTTTGGTTACATTTTGCTTGCTTGTTTGTTTTGTTGTTTAGCTTCCCGTTAAAGGTTATATCATATGGTATTTGTCTTTCACCGCCTGGCTTATTTCGCTCAGCATAATGCTTTCCAGTTCCATCCATGATGTTGCAAAAGGTACGAGTTCCTTTCTGTAGCATGAAATTCCATTGTGTAAATGTACCATAGTTTTTTGATCCAGTCATTGACCGATGGGCATCTAGGTTGCTTCCAACTCTTGGCTATCGTAAATTGTGCTGCTATGAACATTGGGCTGCATAGGTTCTTTTGGATTGGTGTTTCCTGGTTCTTAGGATATACTCCTAACAGTGGAATTGCTGGGTCAAAAGGCACGTTCATTTTTAGTTTTCTGAGAAAATTCCATACTGTTTTCCATAGTGGTTGTACCAGTCTGCAATCCCACCAACAGTGAACTAGAGTCCCCTTTTCCCCACAACCTCTCCAACACTTGTTGTCTGTTTCTTTGTTTATGGTAGCCATTCTGACTGGAGCTAAGCGGTATCTCATTGTGGTTTTGATTTGCATCTCTCTGATAGCTAGTGATATTGAGCATCTTTTTGTGTGCCTCTGGATCGTCGGTATGTCCTCCTTGGAGAAATGTCTGTTCAAGTCCTTTGCCCATTTTTTTAATTGGGTTGCTCGTCTTCTTTGAGTGGAGTCGTGTGAGTTCTTTGTATATTTTGGAGATTAAACCTTTGTCTGAGGTATCATTGGCAAATATGTGTTCCCAAACAGTTGCTTCTCTTTGTATCTTGATACTGTTTTCCTTGGCCATGCAGAAGCTTTTAAGTTTGATGAGATCCCATTTGTTTATTCTTTCCTTTATGTCCCTTGCTCTAGGGGATGTATCAGTAAAAATATTGCTGCATGGAATATCTGAGATTTTCCTGCCAATGCTCTCCTCTAGAGCTTTAATGGTTTCCCGGCTTATATTTAAGTTTTTTATCCACCTTGAATTTATTTTGGTGTATGGTGTAAGTTGGTGCTCAAGTTTCATTTTTTTGCATGTAGCTGTCCAATTCTCCCAACACCATTTGTTGAAGAGGGTATCTTTATTCCATTTTATGTTACTGCCCCCTTTGTCGAATACTAATTGACTGTAGAGAGTTGGATTTATTTCTGGGCTCTCTGTTCTGTTCCATTGGTCTAGGTGCCTGTTTTTATGCCAGTACCAGGCTGTTTTGATTACAGTGGCCTTGTAATACAGTTTGATATCAGGTATTGTGATCCCTCCTACTTTGTTCTCCTTTCTTAAAATTGCGGTTGCTATTTGGAGTCGTTTATGGTTCCACATAAATTTTTGAAGTGTTTGTTCAATGTCTATGAAGTATGTCATTGGTACTTTAATAGGTATTGCGTTGAATCTGTAAATTGCTTTCAGTAGTATGGACATTTTGATGACGTTAATTCTTCCAATCCATGAACACAGTATATATTTCCATTTGTTTGTGTCTTCCTTGATTTCTTTCTTCAGTGTTGTGTAGTTTTCTGCATACAGGTCTTTTACCTCCTTGGTTAGATTTATTCCCAGATATTTTATTTTTGTTTTTGCTATACCGAATGGAATTTTTTTCTTGATTTCTGCTTCTGCTGTTTCATTGTTAGTATACAAAAATGCCTTTGATTTCTGGATATTGACTTTGTATCCTGTTTTGCCAAATTCGTTTATTAGGTCGAGCAGTTTTGGGGTACAGTCTATAGGATTTTCCATGTACACTATCATGTCATCTGCAAACAATGCCAGTTTTATTTCTTCCTTTCCAATTCGCATGCCTTTTATTTCTTTTTCTTGTCTGACCAGTGTGGCTAAAACTTCCAATACTATATTGAATAGAAGTGGTGAAAGTGGACTACCTTGTCTTCTTCCTGATCTTTGTGGAAAAGATTTTAGTTTTTGCCCATTGAGTATGATGTTGACTGTAGGTCTCTCATATATGGCCTTTATTATATTGAGGAATGCTCCCTCTATTCCCACTTTGCTGGGTACCTTTATCATAAATGGGTGTTGTGTCTTACCAAAAGCTCTTTCCGCATCTATTGATATGATCATGTGATTTTTGTCTTTGCTTTTGTTTATGTGATGTATTATATTTACTGATTTATGAAAATTGAACCATTCTTGCATCGCTGGGATGAAGCCCACCTGGTCATGGTGTGTGATGTTTTTGATGTATTGTTCGATGCAATTTGCCAATATTTTGTTGAGAATTGTAGCATCTATGTTCATCAGCAATATTGGCCTGAAGTTTTCTTTCTTTGTTGTGTCTCTATCTGGTTTTGGAATTAGGATGATGCTGGCTTCATAAAAAGAGTTTGGGAGTTTTCCATCATTTTTGATTTATTTGGAATAGTCTGTGAAGAATAGAGGTTAGCTATTTCTTAATGCTTTGTAGAATTCTCCTGTGAATAGATGGTTTCACCATTTCTGCTCAGTCACTTGGTGGCTGGATATCTGTGTTTTGAGGACCAATGGCAGTGTTAGGAACAACTTTTGAGGAGGGTTTGAGAGGGTCTCCTGTAATTTTGCTAAAGTAAGTCAAGGCCCTGAATCAGTGACTTCTGGAAGGTGGAGAGTAGATTGACTGTTTTATAGGTGAAGCTGAAGCACCAGGCTCAAATCTTACTTAAGCAAACTGGTTTCAGTACTTAAATTTCAATCCATTACAGGTTTGATAAATGTATATAAAGTTGCTTACATTTTGAGTCCTAAATTTGGTGGTTTGAACAAGAAGAATTTGTATTTAAATATGACTATGTAAATAAAAAATTGCTCATATTACCATAAATGTTTTACAAAAGTTATTTATCCTTCAAATGCAGCCTCCTATCCTACATAGGGAACACTTGATTTCTTTTTACTAAGAAGTGTTATATTTACATAGTCATCAAATACATATTGGTTTGCTTGTGTAAATGGAGTTTCTTGCCAGGCAGTCATTAGGCTTAATGCATTCAATTAATTTTCTTATTCACTTATTTATGTATATCAGTATGAACTCAAGAACACTTATTTTATTTGGGGAGGGTTATAATCCAGCATTATTATCATTTATATTGTCACTCACATTGCCCTAGTTTTGACCATCAGGATTCCTTCCAGTTGTGCCCTATGTCCTTTCCACATGCCCCCACTTAATTTTTTGAGTATATCTTAATTTTTTGGCAGTACAAGATGTGTAGGTTCATCTTGTATTTTCCTTTCTTCATCTCTGGAATCAATCCCTTTACCAAGAGCCTTGTTTGTTTTCTTGGAGAATAGTATCTAGGAGCTGGGTGTGCTCAGTGCTATGATGATGTCACTGCTTCTAGAGCTTATCTGTAACAGAACTAGAAAATATATGTGTGTTTTATGTATATTTTAAATACCATGAGTTGATATTAATACCTTAATGTCAATTGCACACCCCAAGTTCATTCTAGCTTCATTTTCAAACTTCTTTCTCCAACAGTGAGAAGCCTGCCTTTCATTCTCTGCATTTCCTAATTTGTTCAACTCCACTATACATATAAGGTAATTGAATTTTACAAGTTACAGGTAACCCAGGTTATCCAGGTCAGGGGTATATTTGTTCTTCTTGAGGATCCAAAGATGTGGGAAATGAGACAGAAGTGTTGAGGGCCACATTGCCTATACCCCAAGGCGGGGATGGTCTGAATCCTTGGCTGTGCCACCATCTTGTAACAGCTGAGGGCTTGTGCTTGTGCTCTGTCCCGGGTTCACAGAGAGAGTTGTATGGATATTTGAGGTATCACAGGAAAGCTCTTCTTTTAGCCTGTGATGCTCCACAGGGCAGATGATTCTGGGGTAGCCCATACCTTTGCAAACAATTCTTGGGACAATCTGCCATATAGACTCTGCTCCTTCCTTGCAGGATGCCCCAGACCCTCATATTGCTTTATATTCTGTTCTTTGCAGACACTTTTTTTCCCCAGAATGTTTTGCTATTTTACTTCTTTTGTGCAAGTTCTTGAATGAACACTAGTTTCTCTTACAGCACCAAGAGGCTCCTGGCAAACTCTGTACTTCTTTCAGAACTGTGACCCTTGCAGTTCCCTGGGTCAGCCTCCTTTGAGCTGAAAATCAATAATGGAAAAAATAAAATAAAATGGAATAAGCTTTGCTAAGATAGTCACTTAAAATAGTCAGAAAGCTATTAAGGAAGTGGGGCCTCTGCATGTCTTGTGCATTAATTTTCAGAGCTGATGTTAAGTTGCTAATCTGCTGCTAAATCAGCTCTAAACATCCTGGAGCCAGCCCCAACCAGGTGGTTCAGTTGGTTAGAGTGTTGTCCCAATACAGTAAGGTTGTGTGTCTGATTCTCAGTCAGGGTACATACAAGGAACAACCAATGAGTGCATAAATAAGTGAAAAAACAAATTGATGTTTTCTCTCTCTCTCTCTGTCTCCCTCCTTTCAGCTATCTCTCTCTAAAAATCAATTAAAAAAAGACATCCAGGAGCCATAAACATCCTGGAACGACTGCTGCTTAGACACGTGTACTTATCTCACCTCCTCCTTGCAGTTTTTGCTTCCCTGTTAACCTAGCCAGCATCCTTCATTTGCATGAAAGAATTTCACTTTGGGGGTTTTGCCTTTATAAACCCTGTCTCTCTTTGTTCTCTTTGGCTAACAGTTGGGTTGCTCCCTGAATCTGAGTCTCCAAGATTCAAATCTTTAAGATCCTTCAAATAAGCTTTTAAACTGTTTTATAGCTTCAGATCTTTATTGGTTCATAAAATAAATCTAGCTGGATCTCCACTTTCTCCATTAGAATGAAAATGAAATAGTTTCCTCTCACTACACTTGTGCCCATATCTTTATTTCCTGGCAGGCATTTTGTAGGATTTGTGCCTCACTCTTCAAAATTGGTATGCACTTAGGAACAGCCTTGGGAGCTAGAGACAGGCTATTAGAAATGGCAGAACAGAACGCTTTGGAAATGGAGAGGCCAAGCTTGCAAAATAGGAGCAACTTGGTTGGGGTGCATGAGGCCTTTCACAGGCTTCTGAAATGAACCTTTGCAGCTTAAATGGCCCTAGCATTTCTTTTCAAATCCATTTTGGATAAAGCAACAGGGTAGAACCTACATTTAAAATTATGTAAACATTTTCATCTTTTGTATTTGGAGTCATTAGGCACAGAGGAGGAAAAGGGTCAGCAGGAAATAATTTGTGGGGAGATTTTCAACTGTCTGTCCATATTTTCAATACCTGTTTTTCATTAGCAATGACAGAATCCCACCACACCTCAGACTCCCCAGAATTGCCCTTTTCATCTCTTGTACTCTGGCTCAGCAAACTGTAAAGTTCCTTCTGCCAAGAACTCTTTTCTCCTCTCCCCCTACTTCTATGCTCTATTTCTAAAAACATGTTCAAGCACTTACCAGGAAATTTGATCCATATGGGTTGGATTGTCTATACTTGACTCATAAAAGCCACTATTTTGTAAGAGCTATTCCATTGCCAAATGTCTTAGAACAGCAATAAAATATTTTTCTAAGAAAAAGTGATAAGTGAATCATCAAAATTTGTTTGTCTGCACTCTCTCCCCTACCTAAAATTTTCTTCAAATTTACCAGCATTTATAAAATTTTGAAATATGTATCAGGTACATATTGGGATGGGTACCTAGGGGTACAAAGATAAGGCTAACTCATTCCTATTCTCCAGGAGTTATGAGTCTAATGAGGGAAATAGAATTGACAATGCTGATATTATTATTAAGTCCTTAGCATGTTCCTGACATATGTGACAAAAGAAGCCACCAGGTGCAGAGGAAGTTCAGAGTCAATTGAGAATGCGTGACATGCTCAAGGTCTCACTGTGAGTCAGAGACTGGACCATTCTTTGAAGCCAGGACTGCCTTCACATCTACCTACTGCTTACCATCAGTGAGCCATGCAGCACACATCTGGGAGCCACCTTGGTAGCTTAAGAATGCCAGATCCACCCCTGACTCTGTTTTTCCCTTCACCTCTCCTTCTTCCTTCTCTCTTCTTGCACCAATAGTAATCAGAGAGTTCTGGACACTGTCCTTCTGATTATGCCTTCCCAGTCATGGCTTTGCTGTCTGCTTCTCATACCACTGTGGGGCACCTCATCAGGTCAGGTGACATCTGGTTCATCGGGTTTTAGATCTTCAGTCATCAACGTCAGAGCAATCAGTTCTATTTGCTGCAAGGCAGGTTCATTACAAATTACACACAAAGACTTGGCTCTCCCAGCACTACAAAACTGAGGCTAAAAATGTGAAGGAGTAGTGGGAAGTGTTTACAGTAGCCCTGCTAGAAGGCCAGCAAATGTGTTTAAGGGAAATGCACTGACTTTGAAATAACAAAACCATCACAGTCAGCTGTTGATGACTGGGAGAGGAACTTCCTGTAAATAACAGATTTTTAGTGCATACCACATATCAATGGTAGTTGCTTCCTAAATAAGGGGATTTTATGGAGAGCCACCCAGAGACACAGATCAATGACTTTCACTGGATGAGCATACAGTTCTGTTGAGCTGTTCCCAAGGGACCCAAGGCCTGGAGAAGCTGGTCTTGGGGTCCACCTAGGCATTTCCAGAGCTCTTCTCTGTGCTGGATCAAAGCAGCAATGTCCAGAATGACCTGGCACTTGGGTAGAGCTACTTAGCCTCAGCGACCTGTCTAGGCTGAGAACACATTCACAGAGCACTTTGCAAGTTCTTCAACCCCCAGAAGTGGATCTTGTAGTTGCTTCACATGATGTCTGGGGTCCTAGGTTCTCACTCTAGCTTCCCCTGTCCATTGGGAGGTAAGGGTGAGTATAGGGACAGACAAGCAGCCAGAAAGAAAATCTATACAGTAAAACTGGAATCTTTGTCAGTGTTCTGGACATACACATTCCTATTTCCAGTTATACACATCATAGAAAGTTTGTGATCAGTTCTTAATTTCTGCCTATCAAGCCCAAATCCATCTCTTGCAAGTGTCTTGCCTGGGCACACTGGCATTGATGTTCTGTATCAGAGTGTGATCAAATATGTCTGCAGAAAAACTGTCCAAAACAGGTGAAAACAGAGACAGAAGTAGATTCGTGGTTGCTTAAGACTAGGAGGTGTGGGGAGTGTGATGATTGGGGGTTATGGCAAAGGGCATTGAGTATCTGCTTGGGTGATATAAACGTTCTAAAATTGATTATAGTGGTGGTGAATGAAATACTCTGGGCATAGGCTAAAAAGTACAGAATTGTACACTTTAGGTGGCTGAGTTTTATGATATGTAAGTTATATACCAATATAAAAATAAATGTGACAGCATAATCGAGAGAAACAAAATTGAAGCTGAGGGGCCTCATGCTTCTCTCCTTGCTAGGAAAGTCCCTGTGTGTTTTTTTTGTTTATTTTTGGTTCAGCCAGAGGTGGAAGGCTACTTGGGAGGAAAATATAAACCATACAAGAGATAGTGTCCTTCATCCTTCACTGACCTTTTGCAGTTTCTTCTTTCCTTCGGTCAGAATTTTGGGTTTTTTTTTTTAGGAAGCTGCTAAATGGCTGCCTGAATTAATTCACCTACCAAATTTCAGAGCAGTGGAGATTATATATATAAATTATATATACATAATATATAATAATTATATATAATAATATATATGAATTACATATAATATAAATTGTATATTTAAAATTTGACATCCTTTAGCTATTTATTCAACACATGTTTACTGAGGGCCAGCTATTGGTGTTTCTAGAGTTTAACTCTAGAAAAAAAGAGCAGGAGGGTAGGAGAGGTCTGTAGCACCAGGTGGGGATGGGAAAAAACTGTAAGTTTAAAAGAGGGTGGACAAAGTAGATACCATTGAGAAGGTGTCATCCGAGCAAAGACCACGAAGGAGGTGGAGGAGTGAGCCTTCAGGTAACTGGAAGAAGAGATGCCCTAGCCAAGGTACTGTACTTAAGGCAGGAACATTCCAAGGTGGTTAGGATGGAGTCATTTAGGGAATAGTTGGAAAAGAGTCCAGGAAGGACAACTGGGAGGGCAGCAATGAATGTAGGGCTTTGCTAAATGTACTAGACACTTTGACATCCTGGGAACTTGCTGATCCTGAAGGGACTGCTCCTCCCAGGATCAGCTAATTCCCAGAGATGGTAAACACACAAACCAAGCAACCCAGAGCCCATGCCCCCAACACCCTTCTGTATTGGGCTCTCACAGACCACAATTTCCCAGCCTAATCACCCTAGGACCAGCTACCAGGAAATGAGGGACAGCCTCTACACTGCAGAGCCAGCAGAAATCATTCAAACCAGCCAGTCCTAAACCTGCTTCCCAACTTTGCCTTCCTACAGATATGACAGTGAAAGCTCATGCCAATGTTTTCCCTTCTCCCTCTGCCTCCTGAATGATCCTAGTGTTTCCCATGTGGCCCTCTGTGGTGTGCCTCCTTTTTCTAGGGATCTGTAAGTATAAAATCTTCACTCGTGACAGTCATTTCCATGTCTACTTGTTTTACCATACCTGATTAAACCAAATCCTGGTACCCTTACAAATTAGGTTTTTGGCTTCTGCTCCGAGAGAGAATCTAGAAATACTGAATGGTTTGGAGCAGAGGATGAACGTAATCTAAGTTGCTTCTGAAGGACCATTTGGGTTGCTTTATTGAGAAGAGAGACTAAGGGGCAAGGATAGAGTCAGGAGGCCAGATGAATGTTGCTGCATCATCCTGGTAAGAGCCAGTGGTGGCAAGACCAGTGTATTGGCTGTGGAGGTGTTCAGAAATATATTCCAGGTATATCATGGATGCAGAGTCTGCCCAATTAGATGTGGAATAAAAAGAATAGTCCAAGATGACTCCAAGTTTTGTGATAAGAAAAGGACAAACAGCCTTGGTTGGCATTGACTGAGATAGAGAATGCTGTGGCTGAAGCAAGTTTTTAGAAAAGGGTTTGAGTAGAAATTTAGCTTTGGAGATATTACCTTGGAGATGTCTAAAAGCTTTCCAAACAGAGATGCCAGATAAACTGTTGTATACACAAATTTGAAGTATAGAGGAAAAACTGAACTGGAAATAACTTGGAAGTGGCCAGTAGTTAGGTGGTATTTAAAGCCATGAAACCAAAAAAAGACTGCCCAGGGGGAAAGATAAGTGGACCAATGAAGCCCAGGCATTAAAATTAAATGTTTAGAAACAGATGAAGAACACTGTGACAGGGAGGAATCCTGTAGGGTGTGTTTTCCTCAAAGCCACAAGAAGAAGGTGTATCAAGAAGAAGGTGAACCCTGGGAAATGTGGCTCAATTAGTTAAAGCATCATCCCATAGACCAAAAGGTCTTGGTTTTGATTCCCGGTCAGGGAGATTTTGGCTTCAAACCCTGGTCAAGTCATGTACAAGAAGGCAGCCAATTGATTCTCTCTCTAAAGAGAAAAAAGAGAGAGAGAGTATGATCCATCTTTGTTAAATGCTACTAAAAGGTAATTTCTTGTGACCACTGACCATGAGATTTGGCAATGGACAGATCCATGGAGACCTTGACAAGAGGTTTTATTTTGGCTAGATTATGGGGGGAGAAGAATTTAAGGAAATGAGAGAACCAATTGTGGGAAGTCATCTTCCTGCATACTGAAAGGTTTACAGCAAGTGTGGCTTTGGAGAGACTCAGTGATCCAGGAAGAACTGGTGAATCATAGTGGATCTGGGTGGGAAGCAGAAACAAGTAATGGGCAATTAAATCTGATCACCCAGCCTTATGCCTCAGTCCTATCTTCCAGGAAAGCCATGGCATTTATACTGAGCCTTGAAGATTTCAAGAAGCAGTCCTGTTTTCAAAAAGCTTACATTTTAGTGAGAAACAAGACTAGAACAGATGAAAGAACAGTGAAATAAATACAAGATTTGGTTCATACTAAGAGTTCTTGGGGAGAACTGAAAAGAGGGCCATTACTGAGGAGCTATGAAAAAGTGTCAGGAAAACCCCTAAATAAGGAACCCCCAAGAATTGAGAACTAAGGGGATTAACAGATAATAATTGTTGGTTTTAAGTAAGGAGTTGTGAACATAGTTGTCTGCCAGTATTCTGTGTGTCTATCCTCTTTTTCTTTTTTAATTAGAAATTAGACTTTGCAGGCCATGTGGCTCAAGGGAAGCTGACCCATGATTCCATGACCCAAGACTCCTAGGATGGGTCCTGGTTTCTAAATACACTCATTATGCTTATCTCACCTCCCCTTGCCAGTGATTGGTTCAGGGATTTAGTCTTAAATCAATGAGGACATTGCATTCTTCTGGCAACTACTTATTATTGGTGTAATGATGGGCAAGTGACCATAGTGGCCTAATAAGACTGAGAGGAAGAACTGTTATTCCACAGTTGAAGAAGAGACTCTCAGTAAGGCAGCATGTTGTCTCTGTTGCTGTTGGCACCTGTGGCCATGTAGGAAGGCAGTCTGGAGACAATGCCAGCATGTGAAGAAGAGCAGAAGGAAGAACTTTTACAGATGAGGAGGGGAAGTCCTGATCATGCCATATGCTAAGAGCTGCCCCATATTGGGACTTGATACGTAAGCTAACTCACTTTCTTGAGTGGGTGATACTAGCCAGGGGGATCAAAATCATTGATGCATTCAACTTCCCCTTCAGTCAGAAGACAATGGAAGTAAAATACCCATAAAATCATCTGGCTCTGAGAGTTTTGAGGTATTGATTTTCCTTCAGTCAAAGTAGTCTAGTCCTGAGTTGTCTCTTATTTTGTCAGGCACTAGAACACACTGGCTACAATGGATAGGAAAACAGAGGAAGGATTAACAGAGGAAGCCAAATATGGATAGGATTAACAGAGGAGGCCAAATTTTAGGTGGGTATTAAATCCTTCTATTATTTGTTGTCATTTATATTTTTTAATTTTATTATTTTTTTAAAGATTTTATTTATTTATCTTTAGAGGGGAAGAGAAGGAGAGAGGGAGAGAAATATTAATGTATGGTTACCTCTTGTGTGTCCCCTTCTGGGAACTGGCCTGCAACCCAGGCATGTGCCCTAACTGGGAATCGAACCACGATCCTCTGGTTCACAGGCCTGCACTCAGTCCACTGAGCTACACCAGCCGGGGCTATTCTTTACATTATATTTTATTGATTATGCTATTACAGTTGTCTTCACTTTTCCCCCTTTGCTCCCCTCCACCCACTCCCTCAGGCAATCCCCTTACCATTGTTCATGTCTATGAGTCATCTATATAAGTTCTTTGGCTACTCCATTTCCTATACTGTATTTTACATTCCCATGGCTATTCTGTAACTACCTATTTGTACTTCTTAATCCACTCACCTCTTCATGCATTCTTCCCCCCCCCCCCCCAACCCCGCTCCACTCCCACCTGGCAAGCATCTGGTGACTAACTTTTTTTCTCTTGCTGCTTTTAAGAGTCCTCTCTTTATATTTAACCTTTGGCTTTTTAATTATGATGTGTCTTGGAGTGAGTCTTTTTTCATCCATCATAATTGGAACTCTCTGTGCTTCTTCAACATGTATGTCTTTCCTTCACCACATTATGGAAGTTTTTTCACTGTTTCTCACCTAGATTTTCAATTTCTTGCTCTTTTTCTCCTCCTTCCAGCACCCCTATTATGTGGGTGTTGGACCTCTTGAAGTTTTCCCAGAGGTTGTTTATACTATCTTCATTTTTAAAAAATTATTTTTCTTCTTGTTCTGCACAGTTGTTTTTGGCTTCCTTATGTTCCAAATCATTGATTTGATTCTCAGCTTCATTCACTCTATTATTGTTTCCCTGTAAATTGTTCTTTATTTCAATGAATGTATCCTTCATTTCTGACTGGGTCTTTTTTATGCTACTGAGGTCCTTACTAAGTTCCAAATACAAACAGTGTTTTGAAACTCTACATCTGATAAGAGTACTTTTACCCATTTCATTAGCTCTTTTTCTAGAGTTTTGATCTGTTCTTTCATTATGGCTGTGTTTCTTTGTCTTTTGTCTTTCTTTCTCTTCATTTTGGAAGACTCCCTGTGTTTGTTTCTATGTATTAGGTAGAGCTGCTTTGGCTCTGTGTCTTGGTAGTGTGGCCTAATGTAGTAGGTGTCCTGTAGGGTTGGTCCAGTGGCATGGCCTCCCCCATCACCCAAGCTGGGTCCTTGAGGTGCACCCTTTGTGTGGGCTGAGTACACCCTCCTCTTGTAGTTGAGCTTTCATTGTTATTGCCAGATCAATGGGAGGGATTTACCCAGGCTAGTCAGCTGCAAGTACTGGCTGTGACCACTTAAAAACTAACCTCTCCTGTCTGTGGAGGATCAGCTGTGAAGGGGCAGTGGTGCTCGGACCTGGTCTGTATCTGTCCACTGGGTGCATTGGCCCTGGGGTTTCTTGGGTTGTGGAGACCAAGGTCAGCCCCCACCTTTGTTTTGCCTGAGGCACACTGCCTGAGCTGTAAAGCAATCTGATATGGCTGATACTTGTGCCAGGCTTGGAGATTACCAGGTGAAGCCAAGCTATGACTCTAATCTGGTTGCTGCGGAGACTCACTGAAGCCAACTGTTGCTTGTTTGATAAGATCTAGGAGCCAAAAATAGCCATTCTTATGAAAAGCAGCTTGACTTGCCCTGTAAGTTGGGTAGGGTCTCCAAGGCAGGTGAAACAGTGATAGCCAGGTTGATGGAGTCTCAGATATGGCACTAGTTTACTTGCTTTGTGGGGGGCGGGGGGCTTAGCAAAGGGACTATGGTCTCTGCTCACCTTGATGTCAGACACTTCAGTTTTTCCTTGTATAACACTGGTGCCTTTCAAGTTGCTACCCTGGTGCTGGAGCTCAGGGTGAGTGAGTCCGAGTATGGCACTCACCGTGTGTGGGTTCTTTAAGAGGAACTGCTTGGGGCTCCATAAGTTGCTTCCACTGACTCAATCCCCACTGGTTTCTGCAGCCAGAAGTTGTGGGGACTTATCTTCCTGGCACTGGAAGCCTGTGCTGGGGCTCCCAGTGTGGGGCTGGTACTCTTCACTTCTGAGATACCCCTACTGAATTTTTATCCACGTGAGTGTTGGACCAGCCAGTTCCACACCTGTGTCCCTCCTACCAGTCAGGATGGATGTGGTTTCTTTAGTTCCACAGTTGTCAGACTTCCATCCAGCTTGATTTCATAATTGTCAGACTTCAATTTAGTTCAAATTATGACATTCCTGAGTATGGTGGTTCTATATTTTGGTTGTAATATTGATGTCGTTGTGTGAAGAGTCAAGCTATATCTGCCAATATCACCATCTTGATCAGAAGTTGTCATTTTTAAATAGAAAGGCTAATTTTAAAAGCAAACCACTTAGCCATTCTTGTTTAAAAAATAAAACGATATCATCAGGTTGTCTTGTTGAATTTTTTTAATACTTGTGGATGAATGGCTGTTGACAGAAAATGGGCCTTATCCCATATATATCAATAAAATATGTGTCAATAATTAGTGTACAGGTAACTTGAAAGGAAACAAACGAACACTCCTTTGCTTGGAAATTCTTCGATGGCTCCTCACTGCCTGAAGTCTGTTTCCCTAACATGGTGTATGAACTCTTCCAGACATGGCCTTCCTTTCCTCTTCTTCACACACACCACATGTCAATGACATAGATTTTTCTCATTCTCTGAATATATATTCATGCTTTCTTAGCTCCCTGCTTCCCTCCCCACCCTCTATTCAGCCCACTTCCTCCTTTCCTTTAGGTCCCGACTCAAATGTCACTTCCTCCAGAGAATGTTCCCTGACTCATTCCCTGAGCTCTAGTATGAAGAAGGCACTGCTCATCTGGCCTCACATGGGTCCTATTCTTTGAGCGCCACTGTAGCCTTTAGCACTTAACAATGTTTGTCTTTGGATAAATCAGGATTTTTTCCTGTTCAAGCACATCCTGTCCTACTCCTATCATCTTATATCAGGAGAGGCCTGGAAGCTGGAGAACTAGGGGGTGGAGGGAGCCTTACCCTTATTCTGGTTGTCAGTGAGGTGTTCCTGTGCAAATGCTGTGAAGGTTAGACAGGTTACTGGCAATAGGCTGTCCTAGATAGTGGAAATTAATTTCTCACCATACTCAGGCCTTACCAGCCAGAAAAGTCTTTTGACTTCACAGACTCACAAACTCCTAGGGAAGTTGATGAGGGCTGTTGCTCTAGCCATGGGTTTTCAGAAAATGCAAAGTCATTGTTCTGCCTTTGATGCTCACTTTTTTTTCCAGAGAAAAATGAATAGGATGTAGTGGGATTGAAGAGAAACAGATAAAGGCCAGAGAAGAAATATTCTGATGGGTCCTATGTAGGAAATTCCTCCATGACTTTTGATTGTCTAGTTAGGAAATGGAATAATTATTTACACTCAGCAAAGTCTGAGAGGGAACATGATGGCAAAAATTCCAGAATACAGAAACAGAGAAAGTAAGGTCAGCCTCTGTTCTTGAGCTATCCAGCTAATGCTGGTGAGTACTGAGACCTAGGAAATAAGACAAAAGAAACCCAAACACTGTACAGAGTACAGGAAGGATCCATACTACAAAAGATTGACATGCAGTGTAACATGTGCTTGCTTGAAGAAGCCCAATTCTATTTGAAGGAAAAATCTTCATTTTCTGTAACTTCTGTCTCTGTTCTGTCCTTTCTCTATCCCTCAGCCTCCTATCTTTTCTCTTTCCATCTTTTCTGCTCTTGCCTACTGTGCTCCCCTCTCCTCTTTAGCCTACACTTGTAGTATGCTCACTGCCGAGAAACATGTATTTTTCAGTGGGTGTTCTGACCATAATTCAAAACCAAAAATGGAGTTGTTACTTTCCTTTAAGAAATTCAAAATGTTTTTCACATTTAAACTTTTAACATATCAGGCTATTTCCAAGAAGCAGAAATAAATGAAAATATTCTAATTGTCAACTATAGGCTTTTGGGAAGCTTTTAGGCTTCCCAAATAGGCTTTTGGGAAGCCTATTATCCAGTGCTGAGGTTTCAAGTAAGGAATTATAATTGGATTCAGGGACAAAAATGGGGGAAGTGATGATTGCAGGATGAGGGGAAGGAGCACTCTTTTCATGAGTGGCACAGTGGGAACTAATTGCCAATACTGAACCTGAAATATTTTTAATGACAAAGTACTGTGTTGACTACGTAAAGATATGCTGTTTTAACAACCTTAGCAACCTCTTTTTTCTCAAGTTGCTAAGATTCCTTCAACATCTTCATGAAGAAAAAAAGGGTAATAATGAATTATTACCATTATATTATAAATAAAGAATTGTAATCGAAGCTCAGGGGTCTTACCCATGAACTCTTGATCTGTCAAAGGCAGAGATAGTGATAACCCAAAAGATCCCAACAGCCAAGCCCAAAGAGCCTTCCTCTCAATCTAAATGTCCTCCCAATAAAGACGACATACTACCCTCCTTTCTGCTGCAGGAATAGTGTAAAGATGTGTTTATTAGAGCAATAAAGGTCTTTAAAATCCCGGTATAAATGTGTATATCTCTCTAGTGAGAAGCCCTCACCTGCTTAACTACTAGAGACAAACAAAGCCAGCAAAAGGCCAAAAACTATATAAGAGAGCATGATTCTGCACATGTGAGTTCACTTCATGTTATAGGAACCATGTATAGGACCTAGTCTCAAGGTTATGAGAATCCTACTTATCAGACCCATTCAATGTTATGAAAAAACTGCTTCCCTTAGTTACCCAGACATCTAGGTGGGGAAGCCAGACTGCCTCCATTTACTGTACAAGGTAATATTGAAAAAAAGATCAAGTATAGTTCGAACTTGTATTCAATATAGCCTCAGTAGGTTTACCTTAATTTTATCAGGCATTTCACTGAATACAGCTGGCCCCAGTGCCCTAATTGTTGTGTCTGTTGATTATCTCTGAGTTCAAGAAGTAACTCTAAAGTTAACCGGAGTAACTTCTATGCCCCAAATCATGGTAATTATAATTATTATATAACATTTAAAAATTAGTTGTGAAGCTCTGGGAAAACATGTATTTTCTCATATCTTTTAGAAATTGAGATACAATTGATATATAACCTTATATTAGTTTGAACCATATAATACATTGCAAAATAATCACCACAATAAGCCCAATGTTATCATACATAATTACAATTTTTTTCACATTAAAATTTGTTTTAATGGGTTTGAAAATTCTGTAACAGATTTTTGGTCAAGTTGTTTTTATTAAAAAGTACTGATTTTAAAAACTAATAACTTAAAAACTGCCATACACACAAAACAAATGGTCCACAAAACATCTTCCTTTCCTTCTAGTGTCTTTACAATGTATTGTAATTATTAACCAGTCTTTTACTATTAAACTTAAATGGCCAATTGAGACAAGTTGTTCTGAGGCTGTTCTTCCACCACTAAGACTGGGGTGACAAGTGTTGGGGATGTTTCTGGGTAGATGTTTTCTGCCCAGAAAGCTCATTTAGCCTTCTGAGCTTTCTGGGAAAACTTGGTCACTTTGCCAGCTCCAGTTGCCTTCTTGTCCACTGCTTTGATGACACTCACAGACACTGTCTTCCTCATGTCAGGAACAGGAAAGTGGCCCAGAGGAGGATAATCAGAGAAGCTCTCAACACACATGGGCTTTCGATTTCCAACCAGGGCATATGCCTGGGTTGCAGGCCAGGTCCCCAATTGGGGGTGTACGAGAGGCAACTTACACATTAATGTTTCTCTCCCTCTCTTTCTCCTTCCTTTCCCCTCTCTCTGAAAAATAAATAAATAAATTCTTTAAAACAAACAAACAAACAAAAACACATGGGCTTGCCAGGACCCATATCAATGATGGCAGCATCACCAGATTTCAAAAACTTTGGACCATCTTCCAGCATTTTTCTTAAAATGATGATCAGTCTCCTTTTTCATCTCAGCAAATTTTCAAGCAATATGAGCTCTGTGACAATCCAAAATGGGTGCATATCCAGCACTAATTTGGCCTGGATGGTTCAGGATAATCACCTGAGCCATGAAGCCAGCTGCTTTCATAGGCAGGTATTTTTGCTGTAAACAGCCACATTGCTGTGACCAACATTTCTGACAGGCATGTCCTTGACATTGAAGCCCATATTGTCCACAGGAAGAGCTTCACTCAAATCTTTGTGGCACATTTCAGCAAACTTTACTTCAATTGTAACACTGACTGGAGCAAAGATGATCAGCATGTCGGGTTTGAGAACACCAGTCTCTACTCAACCCACAGGGGCAATACCAATACCACCAATTGTGTAGACATCCTGGGGGTGCTGACACAGGGGTCTGTCATTTAAATGAGTTGATGGCAGAATGCACTCCAGAGCTTCAAGCAGAGTGGTTCCACTGGCGTTGCCATCTTTATAAGTGACTTTCCATCCCTTGAACCAAGGCATGTTAGCACATGACTCCAGCATGTTGTCACCATTCCAACCAGAAATTGGTATGAATACTACTGTGTCAGAGTGGTAGCCAATTTTCTTAATGTGGGTGCTGACTTCTCTAACAATTTTCTTGTACCTCTTCTGACTTCAGGGCAGCTCAGTTAAATCCATTTTGTTAACACCAATGATCAGCTGTTTCACACTCAGTGTGTCAGCCAGAAGGGCATACTAACAGGTCTAACCATTCTTGGAGATAACTGCTTCAAATTCACCATCACCAGCAGCAACTATCAGGAAAGTGCAGTCAGCCTGAGATGTGCCTGTAATCATGTTTTTCATAAAGTCTCTGTGTCCTGGGGCATCAATGATGGTCACATAATATCTACTGGTCTTGAATTTCCACAGGAAGATATCAATGGTGATACCATGCTTGTGGAGCAGGCCATGAATGAGAATTCATGGCCACCATGAATCAGAATAAATCTACCAAGACATGATCTGCTTGGGGAGGAAATGTGGTCAATCTCTCAAAGAAGATGGGCCCTGAGCCTGTTCCTCAATGGGCTTTTATTGGGTTCAATTTGTACAGGAATACAGGTAAAACTCATCAGTCATTGTCAGGCAGTAATGATCAAACAATAGATAATATTCAAAGAACTATGAATGTTGGGAACCATCCTGCCTGGTTTCAGAAGTTGTAACCCGGTCAGTGAGTGACTGGGCTCAGTGAGTGACCTTTGGACCATAAGTCACTAAGGAGATAAAGCTTATCTCCCTGGCAGAAGCTCTGCTTCTGCTCCTTCATCCATAACAGGCCCTCAATGTTTGATCAGTTAGCCAATGAAGGGTAAGATTCCCCAAGGGGGGAACAACCTAAGACAGGCATGATCAGGTGGAGGCCTCAAGGAAAAACTTGGGGGGCTATGGAGAAAGGGGGTGATGGACCCTCACCTCTCAGCTTTGACAAAGCCCGAGTCCTCATTCTGTCTGTGAGAAGTCTCCTAATTTCTTGGCTATCTTTCCTCCTCCGCCTGACTTAAGCCTGAAACAATGACAGAGGGCAGTGCAGCCCTGTGCTGGAAAGGGCGGGCTCCCTGGGAGATCAGGCCTGAGAAAGAATATGTAAAATCCTGTGAAACCTGCTTTGCTAAGAATGCTCTTAATTAAATAATAAAGGTCCAAGCTGGAAATGAGTGTGTTTCCCAAAGTTTTGTAGCCTTTTAGCTAATATACCCTGACTCAGAGTAAGCCCTAATAGTTCTTTGTATGTTATCTACTGTTTGATCCTTACTGCCTGATGATGATTAATGAGCTGTACCTGTATTCCTGTGCAAATTAAACCAAATAAAATCCTATCTGGGCAAGGGTTGAGGCATTCTCCCCTCAAAAGCATGGCCTGCCCCTTTTCCTACACAGGACTCAGTAGTCTGTGTAAATTTGTCTCCAATCCCATCTATAACACCGTGTACACTGCAGGCCCATGCGTGTATCATATGAGAACTTATTCTGAGTCAGGGTCAGATAGCTAAAGAACCATAAAACTTTGGGAAACAAACTCATTTTATGCTCGGACCCTTATCAGAAAATTGAGAGCATTCTTAGCATAGCAGTCTTCACAGAGAGAATAACTCATTTTATGCATTCTTTCTTAGGCCTGATTGCCATAGAGAACTGCCTGGTCCTGCCCAGGGTTGCACCACCCTCTGGCATTGTTTCAGGCTTAAATCAGATGAAGGAAGTGAGGCAGCCAAGAGATTAGGAGACTTCTTAGAGACAGAATAAGGACTCAGGCTATGTCAAAACTGAGGGGTGAGGGTCCATCATCCCCCTTTCTATAGCCCCCCAAGTCCTTCTCTGAGGGCCCCTCCATGACTATTTCTGTCTTAGGTCATCCCCTTCTTGAGGAATATTACCCATAATTGTCTAGCCAGTCATTTTCCCGGGGCCAAGCCGGGTGAAGTAAAGGGGGCAGAGGTGGTGCCCCTGCTGGGAAGATAAGCTTTGTCTTCTTGTTGGCTTATGGTCCCAAGGTCTTTTTACTCAGCCTTAGCCATGAGGGCTACAGCTTCTAAAACAAGGCAAGGTGGTTCCCAACACATGCTCACATTTACCTTTCAATTTATCCAATACCAGGCACACTTGAAGGAGCCCTTTCGTATTTCAGCAGCCTCCTTTTGAAAATTTTTAACTTTTTTTTTTGTCGAGCCCACCACATTTGTAGCTCTGATGGCTAAGAGTGGTAGACTTACTTAATCTACATGTCCAATGACCACAGTGTTGATATGAGTCTTTTCCTTTCCCATTTTGGCTTTGATTTAGTGGTGGTTTTCATGACACCTGTGTTCTGTTCTTGCTTTTTCTGGTGTTTGTGTGTGTGTGTATGTGTGTGTGTGTGTGTGTGTGTGTGTGTGTGTGATGAGAGCTTTTAAGATCCACTTAGTAACTAATATACAGCATGGTGACTATATTGCAGATAGAGATGGAGTCAAGGCTGTTGGTGGTCAGAACAAAGAATTGAACAGACCACACAAACAAAGATAAGTGATGCAAGTGAGAGAAAGTTGCTGGCATCATGACTGAAAAATCCTCTGAGAAATAGGAGAAGGCCTAAGCCCAGGAACACCCACCAGGGCCAATACTGACTATTAAAATATCCAGGGAAATAAGCAGAAAACCTGATAATCAGGATCCTTAGAGACCAAATCCTGAAATGGCCCCATAGCTTCCTGTAGCTTAAGTGGTCAGGCAAAAAGACAGAGTAAACCCAATTCAGTTAAAGAGAAATGCCATGATCTGTTGTATTTACAGTTTTAACATAGCAAACCAACACAAAGATCCACTTGGCAGAAAGCATATTACTACTGTATGTTAGGGATCATCTCAAAAGTTCCAAGTTAATTCTTTCTTTACTCCTAGTAGCTAATCCCTTTCCTACTCCCAGCCTTCGGCCTAATCATTAGGAGATAAGAGAAAAAGAAAAAGAAAAAAAATAGGGACACTAATCATACAGGAAGTGTCAACAATTGTATTTTACCAATTAGGAATTATGTGCACAAATGAAGTCATAATGAAAGTTACACTAAAATATTTATTTCCTGAAACTCTTATCTTGCAAATTCCAAAGTAATTCCAAAGAAAACACATATCCTACAAATTCCAGGGTCAAAATCATCCTAACTGACAAAATCCTGATTTCTTCCGGGAACCAAAGGGATAGTGTCTTCAGCCTTGGTTCCTTCAGCTTCATCAACCCTAGATACAGGAGCAGGACATCCCTGGTCAGGGAATGGCTCTCTCTAAATGGTCACAGGCCTTTGTAGGGTTATTGCTTAAGCTTCTACACATGCAATTTCCCACAATCCTCCTTGATTGCCCACTCAGGGAAGAAACCACAATATTAATTATTATCAGGATTCTGACTTATGAGAGCTCAGTGTATCAGGATTTCCTATTCTATCTCCTACTTCAACTATAGTTAATAATGCTGTATTGCATATTAATAGAATAGGCCTCATATCTTTTAAAGAAAGTATTGTTAAAGTATTTTAATCAAATAATTATCATTTATTTCTTTGTTTTATGGCTTTCTTTCAATAAAGATAATCCATGTTCATTGTACACACTTCAGAAAAGAATCTTCTATAAATAGAATCATATGATATGTAAACTTTTGAGGTCTGCTTTTTAAAAATTCTGTGTAATTCCCCCATTTGCATCCAAGTTATGTGTATCAATAGTCTGTTCATTTTTACTGCTCAGTAGTGTCTCCTGGTATGAGGGCATCATGATTAATTTAAACATTTACTCATTGGAGGATGGAGGTAAGATGGTGGTGGAGTAGGACAAAGGATTTTGCTTCCCCCAACACACCGGAGAAAAACCGGGCTGATATGCAGAGGAGCAGAGCAGATAGCCAACAGGGACCCAGCATATAGGAAGGTAGGACTCCAGAAACTGTAGCGGACACTGAATGACCAGAGATTGAGGAGAGGAGACGACTGCAGGTCAACAAGGTAGGAGGGAACAGCGCAGAGGCTGCAGGCCCTCTGCCGCTGCGCCAGGGGCTTGGCTGGTCCTCCTTGGTCCCTGGGAGCCGAGGGTGGGCATCAAGAACCCAGGGAGAGAGCCAGTCATCAGCATCCTCCCTACCTGGCCGGGCACAGATTGAAAAACCCCAGGAGAGATTGTTTTGCCTGTAGTGGCAGAGAGAGGAGTGGGCATTAGGAAGCAAACCAGAGAGCTCTGATAACCCATGGAGTCAGTCTGTGGTTGCTGGCTTGGGAGAACTGAGAGTTGCCCGTAGTGTGAGTTCCCTGTAACACTGGACCTGAGCTGTCTGCCACAGACTCTGGGAGCCGCAAACTGCCAGCAAGTCCCCTGAAGGGAGCCAGTCATCAGTTCCCTCCCTACCTGGCCAGGTGCAGACTGAAAAACACAGGGAGTCAGGCCATGGTTGCTGGCTTGGGAGAACTGAGAGTTGCCCTGTGCATTCTGCCATAGCACTGGGAAAGGTCTGCACCCAAGCCTTCGAGACTAGGGAAGCCTGGCCGGGAGTGTGCACCCACAAGCCAGGCCAGGACTGTGAATCCTGGGGAAAATCTGCTCTCAGTGGGGCGTTGGAGAGTAGTGCCAGTCTGGATCATGGGAGGGCACTGGTGAGACCTGCTGAGTTCACCAAGAAGGGATGAAGGCCACACTAATAGCCCCTCAGGCTGCTGCAGCTAGTGAGAACAGAAGAAAAGGTTTGACCAGCTGGAAACCAATAGGAGGTGGGTTTTTTTGTTTATTTCTATTTTTTTTGTTTTTTGTTTTTAAATAATCTTTTATTTCTTTAACTTTATTATTGTTTTATCTTTCAATACTTTTACCCTCTCTCTTCTGATTTCTTGTTTTATTTCTTCTTTCTTTCTTTCCAAACATACCACTTTTTCCTCCCATCTGCTGCTGTTTTTTTTTCTTTCTTTTTGCCCCTCTCCCCTCCAAGTGAGACAAAAGACTTGGAAAGACAAAAAGACCGGAGTTGGACTCAAAGAGGGGGCAACAGTAGAAACAGAGAGACAAAATTCACTTTGATATAACAGAAAAACTACAAGTTACCGCATATTTGTATTTTTTTCATTATTTTGTCATTATTCTTACATCTTTTGTTTTAATAGTATCTCTGCATTCCCCCTCTTTCTGTATAGTCTTCTTTTTCTTGGCTGGATTTATTGTATCACTTGAAAGGTTTCTCTGTCCCTTCAATCATACTGTATTGCTAATTTACTGTCCTTTAATTCCCCTTGCCCAGCTAGCACACTATTGAACGTCCAATACTCCCTAATCTTGGTACATCATAGATTCTGTCATATGATTGTTGCTCTAATATTATTGTAAATAAGAGCTATTACATACTATTATAAATACTGCACAACACGCCCCCAGTTTTTAGCCCACTACATTGTGGCCTGAACTATAATTCTGTAGTGATTAACTCTATTCTCTCTCACACTACACCTTTTTACTATCCTTTATTCTCACTTTACCTCAGAATCTGACCTCCCTCAACCTCACTCCTTTCTAGATTCAAATCACAAACCTTCCCTCCCCAACAAGAGCCTTATCTTCCTTCCATCCTTTCTAAAAAGGGGCTAGTGGGATTGAAGATTACAGTTATCTCTGTACATAGCCAGGGGATCACCTATCTCTTCTCTACTGGCTGTTGCTGTAAATATCACAGAATACTCTCCTGCTGTCATAAACCACTTGGCCTCCCCCTCCAATTGATCACAAAAAAAAAAAAGAAAAGAAAAGAAAGGATTAGGTGGAAGCAGAGAACACCAGGATAACAGAAGGAGTCTGCACCATAGAATTAAACAGGCATTCCACCACATAAGTTCACACCATAAACCCAAGGAGTCAGAACAGATCAATTAAAGAAGCTGAGACTAACAAGAAGAGGCTCACAAACAATGGGAAGACAACAAAAGCAACCCCCAAATGAAAGGAAAGGAGGAAGCCGCAGAAAGAATGTTAGATGAAATATAGGCAAGTCAATTATCAGATAGTGAATTCAAAGCACTGGTTATCAGGAAATTCAAAGCACTGGTTATCAGGAGCTTACAATGAGCTACCAGAAACTACAGGGGAGCTACAATGAACTCACCACAAACTGTATCAACATGAAAAATGAAATAGAAACCATTAACAAAGGCCAAGAGGAAGTGAAGGATACAATTTCTAAACTGAAGAACACAGTAAAAGGTATGAAAGGCAGGATCCATGAGGCAGAAGATTGCATCAGTGAGTTGGAGGACAGAGTAGAAAGGATCTCCCAGACAGAGCAAGAAAAGTAAAAGAGGCTCAGAAAGAATGAGGAGGGATTAAGAGAAATGCAAGACAATATGAAACATAATTATATTCAAATAATAGGAATACCAGAAGGAGAAGAGGAAGAACAAGGGATAGAAAACTTATTTGAAAAAATAATGAGGGAAAATTTCCCTAATTTGATGAAAGAAAAAGTCACACAAATCCAGGAATCACAGAGAGTCCCAGTCAACAGGAACGCAAAGAGGCCCACTTCAAGACACATCATCATTAAAACGGCAATGTTCCAAGATAAAGAGAGAATTCTAAGGCAGCAAGGGAGAAAAAGGAAGTAACATACAAGGGAGCCCTAATAAGGTTAGCTACTGACTTCTCAATGGAAACACTCCAAGCAAGAAGAGAATGGCAAGAAATATTCCAAGTCATGAGAACAAGAGGCCTACAACCAAGGCTACTTTACCCAGCAAGGCTATCAATCAAGATAGAAGGCCAAATAAAGAGCTTCCAAGACAAAAGAAGTCTAAAAGAATACGCCTCCACCAAACCAGCTCTGCAAGAGATGCTAAAAGGACTGCTCCAAAGAAAGGAAGGGAAAGAGAGAGGCAGAGAGGAATATAGGTACAAAAAGGGAAATGAGTAAGTACCTTTCAATAATAGCATTAAATGTAAATGGATTAAATGCTCCAAACAAAAGACATAGAATAGCTGAATGGATAGGAAAGAATGACCCACACATATGCTGCCTACAAGAAACCCACCTCAGGACAAAAGACCTACACAGACTAAAAGTGAAGGGCTGGAAACAAATTTTCCAAGCAAACAGACAAGAAAAAAAGCCAGGGTAGCAATACTCATATCAGACAAAATAGACTTCAAAAAAAGGGCCATAACAAGAGACCCAGAAGGTCACTTCATAACACTCGAGGGAGGAATCCACCAAGAAGACATTAACATTGTAACTATATATGCACCCCACATAGGAGCACCCAAATATATAAGAAAAATCTTAGAGGATTTCAAGAAAGATATTGACAGTAACACAAATATAGTAGGGGATTTTAACACCCCACTGTCAAAAATGCACAGACCTTCCAAACAAAATATCAACAAAGATATTGCAGCATTAAATGATACTCTAGATGAAATGGACCTAATTGATATCTATAGAGCCCTTCATCCTAAAGAAGCTAAATACACATTCTTTTCAAATGCACATGGGACATTTTCAAAGATAGACCACATGATAGGGAACAAAATGAGCCTCAACAAATTCAAGAAAATTGAAATAATACCAAGCTTTTTCTCTCACCACAAGGGACTGAAAGTGGAAATCAACACAAAGGAAAAAACCCAAACACTCAAAATCATGGAGATTGAATGGCATGCTATTAAACAATGAATGGGTCAAGAATGAAATTAGGGAAGAAACCAAAAAGTTTCTGGAAACAAATGAAAATGAACTCACAACAACCCAAAACTTATGGGACACAGAGAAGGCAGACCTGAGAGGGAAGTTCATAGTAATATAGGCTCGCCTAAAGAAGATAGAAACATTTCAAACAAACAAACTAACCCTATGCCTGCAAGAACTCAAGGAACAACAGCAAAGACAGCCCAGAGCAAGTAGAAGGAAAGACATAACCAAGATCAGAGCAGAATTAAATGACATAGAGACTAAAAGCACAATTCTAAGGATCAATGAATTCAGGAGTTGGTTTTTTGAAAAGATAAATAAAATAGACAAACCTTTAAGTAGGCTCATCAAGAAAAGGAGAGAGAGGACTCAAATAAACACAGTCAGAAATGAAAGGGGAGATATTACAACTGATACCACAGGAATAGAAGGATTGTAAGAAATTACTATGCAGAATTGTATGCCAAGAAATTTGAAAACCTAGGAGAAATGGAAATTTCTAGAAAAATGTAATCTCCCAAAACTCAGTGAAGAAGAAGTAGAAAGCCTGAACAGACCAATAACAGCAGATGAAATTGAAGCAGTAATCAAAAAACTCCTGTCACACAAAAGCCCTGGACCAGATGATTTCACAGGGGAATTCTACAAAGCATTTAAGGAATAGCTAACCCCTATTCTTCACAGACTATTCCAAAAAATCCAAAAGGAGGGAAAACTCCCCAACTCTTTTTATGAAGCCAGCATCATCCTAATTCCAAAACCAGATAGAGACACAACAAAGAAAGAAAACTTCAGGTCAATATTGCTGATGAACATAGATGCTAAAATCCTTCATAAAATATTGGCAAATCGCATCCAACAACACATTACAATGATCATACACCATGACCAAGTGGGATTCATCCCAGGGATGCAAGGATGGTTCAATATTTGCAAATCAGTAAATGTAATACACCATATAAACAAAAGCAAAGACAAAAATCACATGATCATATCAATAGATGCGGAAAGAGCTTTTGGTAAGACAACACCCATTTATGATAAAAACGCTCAGAAAAGTGGGAGTAGAGGGAGCATTCCTCAATATAATAAAAGCCATATATGAGAGACCTACAGCCAACATACTCAATGGGCAAAAACTAAAATCTTTCCCACTAAGATCAGGAAGAAGACAAGGTAATCCACTGTCACCACTTCTATTCAATATAGTATTGGAAGTTCTAGGCACAGTGATCAGACAAGAAAAAGTAAATAAAAGGCATTCAAATCAGAAAGGAGGAAACAAAACTGTCATTGTTTGCAGATGACATGATAGTGTACGTGGAAAATCCTATAGACTCTACCAAAAAACTGCTCGACCTAATAAATGAATTTGGCAAAACATTGGAATATAAAGTCAATATTCATAAATCAAAGACATTTTTGTATACTAAAAATGAATCAGCAGAAGCAGAAATCAAGAAAAGAATACCATTTTTTATAGCAAAAGCAAAAATAAAATATCTGGGAATAAACCTAACTAAGGAGGTAAAAGACCTGTATGCAGAAAACTACACAACATTGAAGAGAGAAATCAAGGAGGACACAAACAAATGGAAACAAATACCGTGTTCATGGATTGGAACAATTATCATGAAAATGTCCATACTACCCAAAGCAATTTACAGATTCAATGCAATACTTATTAAAGTACAATGGCATATTTCAGAGACATAGAACAAACACTTTCAAAATTCATATGGAACCATAAAAGACCCCGAATAGCAGCCACAATTTTGAGAAAGAAAAACAAGTAGAAGGGATCACAAAACCTGACATCAAACCATATTACAAGGCCACTGTAATCATAACAGCCTGGCACTGGCATAAAAACAGGCACCTAGACCAATGGAACATAACAGAATGCCCAAAAATAGACCCAAATCTCTACAGTCAATTAATATTCGACAAAGGGAGCAATGACATAAAATGAAGTAAAAATAGCCTCTTCAACACATGGTGCTGGTAGAACTGGACAGCTACATACAAAAAAATGAAACTTGAGCACCAACTTACACCATACACCAAAATAAATTCAAGTTGGATAAAAGAGGTAAATATAAGCCGTGAAACAAAGTCCTAGAGGAAAACATTGCCAGGAAAATCTCAGATATTTCACGCAGCAACATTTTTACTGTTATGTTCCCTAGAGCAAGGAATATAAAGGAAAGAATAAACAAATGGGATCTCATTGAAATAAAAAGCTTCTGCACAGCTAAAGAAAATAGCATTAAGATAAAAAGAGATCCAACTGTTTGGGAAAACATATTTGCCAATGATACCTCAGACAAAGGTTTAATCTCAAAAATATACTAAGAACTTACTCAACTCCACTCTAAGAAGACAAGCAACTCAGTTAAAAAATGGGTAAAGGACTTGAACAAACATTTCTCCAACGAGGACACACAGAGGATCCAGAGACATGTGAAAAGATGCTCAATATCACTAGCTATCAGAGAGATGCAAATTAAACCACAATGAGATACCACCTTACACCGGTCAGAATGGTCATCGTAAACAAAGCAACAAACAACAAATGTTGGAGGGGTTGTGTGGAAAAAAGGACCCTAATTCACTGTTGGTGGGATTGCAGACTGGTACAGCCACTATGGAAAACAATATGGAATTGTCTAAGAAAAGTAAAAATGGACCTGCCTTTTGACCCAGCAATTCCACTACTGGGATTATATCCTAAGGACCCTAAAACACCAATCCAAAAGAACCTATGCACCCCAATGTTCATAGCAGCACAATTTACAATAGCCAAGTGTTGGAAGCAACCTAAGTGCCCATCACTAAATGACTGGATCAAAAAACTGTGGTACATTTACACAATGGAATTCTATGCAGCAGAAAGAAAGAAGGAGTTCCTACCCTTTGCAGCATCATGGATGGAACTGGAAAGCATTATGCTGAGTGAAATAAGCCAGGCAGTGAAAGACAAATACCATATGATCTCACCTTTAACAGGAATTTAAACAGCAAAACAAACTGAAATTCAGAACAGGCTGACAGGGAACAGAGGGGGGAGGGGAGAGAATTTCAGGGGAAAAGGGGAAGGATTCACAGAAACTAGTATAAAGGACACATGGAGAACAACTAAGGGGGGTGGAAATGGGAGGGAGCTAGGGAACACGGTTTGGGGGTCTGGGATGGGAGTGGGGGACAGAAAACTGTACTGGAACAAGAATTTAAAAAAAGAAAAGAAACAGAAAAAAAATTTACTCTTTGGAGAGCATTTGGGTGTTTGGTTATTACAGTTTTGCGGTTTGGGGTTATTACATATAAAACTGCTATGAACATTTGTGTACAGGTCTTAGTGTGAATGTTTTTATTTCTCTTCTATGCCCATGAGTACAATTGCTAGATTATGTAAGAAACACATGGTTAGTGTTAGAAAAACAGGTATGTTCTTTTTTTTTTTACCAGAGTGACTACTGTTTTATATTATCACCAGGAAGGAGTGATGCAATTCTTTCATATCCTTGCCAATATTTGGTGCTATCATTTATTTTAGCCATTTTGGTAGGTATATAGTAGAATCTCATTATGGTTTTAATTTGTGTTTCTCTAATGGTTAATTATGCTGAACATATTTTCATGTCAACTAACTATATATCCTTTTTGGTAAAGTGACTTTTTATGTCTTTTGACTTTTATAAATTGGATTTGTTTATTACTGTTGAGATTTTGAGTATGTATGCTATAATTCTATATATAGCTCCTTTCTTGGATATGCTCCTTATATGATTTACTCTGACTGTAGCTTATCTTTTTATTCTCTTAACAGGTTCTTATTATTCTCTCCCCTCTCCCCTCTGGACCCTGTCAGCCTGTTCTGTATTTGAGTGTCCTTGGTCATATTTTGCTTGCTTGTTTGTTTTGTTGTTTAGATTCCTGTTAATGGTGATATCAGAATCATAGGGGAAAAGGGGATGGACTCACATGAATAAGTATAAAGGACACATGGACAATAACTAAGGTGGGGGGAGGAAATGGGAGGGAGGTGGGGAGCACTGGGGAGGGGCAGGGCTGGGAATATAAGACAGAAAACTGTACTTGAACAAGAATTAAATAAAAATAAAAATAAAACAGGTTCTTTACAGGAAAATTTTTATGAGATCTAATTAATCATTTTTTCCTTTTATGGATCATGCTTTTGGTATCAAGTCTAAGAATATTTCAACTAATCCTAGATTCTGAAGATTTTTCTCCTGTTTTATTAATTCACCTAAATGTTTTGTTTTACCCTTTTGTATTTAAGTCTGTGGCCCATTTTGAGTTAATTTTAGCATAAAGTGCAAAGTTCTTTTCTTTTGTCCAACTATTTTAGCAGCATTTGAAAAGGCCATGTTTCCTCATTGAGTTGAACTTTCACCTTTGTAAAAATCACTTGGGCATATTTGTATGAGTCTATTTCTGTTTCTCTATTCTCTTCTATCTATCTGTGTCTATCTATTGGCCCACTTTACATTGTCCTCATTATCATAGTTACATATTAAACCTTAACATTAGAGTATAATTCCTCCTACTTTATTTTCTTTTTCAAAATTGTTTAGCTATTCTAGATCCTACCTGCTTCCTTGTAGGTTTTAGAGTAAGTTTGTCTATATCTATAAAAATCTTGCTGAATTTCAGTAGGAATTAGATTATACTGAGACATCAATTTGGGGAGATTGACATCTGTACTATGTTGATTGTTCTGATTTTTGAACATAGCGTCTCTCCATTTCCTTAAGTCATTTTTTATTTCTTTCATCAGGATTTTATATTTTTCAAGACACATATAATGTAATTGTTTTGTTAGATTTACACCTAAGGATTTCGTATTTATTGAATAAATTTTGAATGATATTGTTTTTCATTTCAGTTTTCACATGTTCACTGTTAGCATGTAGAAATACGATTGACTTTTGTGTTGATTTTGCATTGTACAACCTTGTTGTACTCACTTCTTAGTTCTAGGAGGTTTTTTGTAGATTCCTTGGGATATCCCACACATTTAATCTTGTTATCTACAAATAAAAATTAATTCTTTCATTCTTTCCTAACATTATGCCTTTTATTTCTTTTTCTCAATTTTTTTTCTGATTACAGCTCCCAGTATTATAATAAATAAGACTGGTAAGAACAGATAGCCTTGGCTTGTTCCCAATCTAGGGGGAAAGTGATCTGTCATTCACTATTAAACATGTTGTTAGTGGTAGGTATTTTACTGATGCTCTTTATCAAGTTAAGGAATGACAGATTTTTTTAAATCTTTTTTCTCATTTTCAGAACATTTATTTTATATATAAAAATACACGTAACTTTCTTGCCTCAAAAGACCATTGACCAAGTACTCTTTTCTTTAATCTATGAGAACAAAATGATACAAATTTCATAATTATCAATGAGACTGAATATGTACCAATGTTACTTTTGACAAAAAATAGAGTTCTTCACTATCCTATGGAAAACAGATGCATTCGTCTACATAAAAAGCAAATTTTGTTTTGAAAAAAAAATCATGAACTTCTCAGATCTTTAATGATAAATGTATTACTTCTTCCAAACCTATGCCTATGCCTTTCTCTATGCCTATGGCATAGAGAAAAGGTAAACAAGCAATAACATCTTTTAAAAATTATTTTATTGTTGTTCAAGTACAATTGTCTGCATTTACCCACTGCCACTCCCCCCATACCCCAGCCATCCCCAACTCCCTCCCCTGCTTCCGCCCACCCCCTTGGTTTTGTCCATGTGTCCCTTCTAGTTGTTCCTGAAAATCCTTCCTTTCTTTCCCATTATCCCCTCCCACCTCCCCTCTGGCTCTATTCTTAATTTGCTCTGAGTTTTTATGAGTGGCTCATAAAAACTGGCTCAATCCTTTGGATTTTATCAAATGTTTTTTATGCATGATTAATATAATCATATGATACTTCTTTAACGTGTTGGTATTTTGGATTATATTACTTGGTTTTTTGAATGTTGAACCAGACTTACCTCCTTGGGATACATCCCACTTGCTTGGGGTATATAGTGCTTTTTATTCATTGCTATATTCTCTTGAGGATTTTGGAACCTAAATTCATGGGAGATATATGCCTGTAGTTTTCTCTTTTGGTACTGTTATTATTTGGTTTAACTATTGGGTTAATACTATTCTCATAAGTTTAGTTGGGAGGTGTTCCCTCCACTCTTACTTTCTGAAAAAAGAGTGTACAAAATTTGTGTTACTTCATTTTTAAACATTCAGTAGAATTCTCCAACAAAACCATTTGGGACTGGAGATTTCTTTACAGGAGGTTTTTATTTATTTATTCTTTTTAGGAGAGAAAAACACACTTTATTTTTATCATTTTTTAAGTTGTTGTTCAAGTACAGTTGTTTCCATTTTCCCACCACCAGTTTCCCCTGCCCATCTACCCCCAACTCCCATCCTCCATCTTACCCACTTTGGCTTTGTCCATGGGTCCTTTATATGACCCTTGACATATACAAAGAGAGCATCTTAAACTCAGCAAGAGAAAAGCAGTGAGTTACCTACAAGGGAAACCCCATAAGGCTGTCAGCTGATTTCTCAAAAGAAACTTTGCAGGCTAGAGGATTTTGGCAAGAAATATTCAAATGGATGAAAACAAGGAGCTACAACCATGATCATTCTACATAGAAAAGCTATCATGTAGAATCAAAGAACAGACAAAGAGCTTCTCAGATAAGTAAAGGCTGAAGGAGTTCATCATCACCAAACCAATTTTATATAAAATGCTAAAGTGTTTCCTTTAAGAAAAAGAGGAAGAAGAAGGAGAAGAAGAAGAAAAATATGAACAATAAAATAGCAATAAATACACATTCGTTAACAACTCAATCTAAAAAACAAAATAAACAAAGAAGCACAACTGAAACAGAATCATGAATATAGAGAACATTTTGCTGGTTGATGATAAGGAGGTTGGGATGGGTGAAAAATGTGAAGGACTTAGAAGTACAAGCATAGGGAGTAGAGTAGCCAAAGAATATATATACTTGGCCCATGGATATGGACAACCCTGTGGGAATTGCCTGAAGTAGTGGTGGCGCTTTGTGGAGAGCCCAAAGGTGGAAAATTTGGGACAACTCTAAGAGCATAAGCAATAATAGATAATTAAGAAAAAAAGCCCTCCAAAACATGTCATTGGTTAAGAAAACACCAATTTCCTGCAAGAGGTATCTAAGCAACAGTTTTAAAGTTAAAAATGTGTTTATTGAACTTCTGGCCAAGATGGAGGTGTAAGTAGACACACTGTGCCTCTTTGCACAACCAAAAGAAAGGCAACAACAAATTTAAAAACAAAAAACAACTAGAATTGACAGAAGATCAAACTGAATGGAAGTCTGACAACCAAGGGCTTAGAGAAGAAACAGTCATCCAGACTGGTAGGAGGGGCAGAAATGGGCATCCAGGAGGAGATTACTCGAGGCAAGGTAGCATGTGGAGGGCTTCGGTGGGCACAGTGGCAGCTGGCAGAACTGGTGGTCCCACATTTGTGTGAGATAATGGGAAAATGAGACAACTGTAATAGCATAATGAATAATATATTTAAAAGAAAAAAGTATTTATTGAAATGTGTTATAGATTATCCCAGCAAATATTGGTGACTATGACTGTACTCTGCTGGGTAGGGGAGGCACACAGGCTTGCAAGGACACAAAATTTAGGCCCCTGCTCTTCTTTCCTAGTTTGTGTTTGAGGTGGCATGATAAACAACAGAGCATTTCCTGCACCTCCCTGTCCTTTACTTTCCATGTCCAATCTGTGAACAACTCCATTTCTGTCTTGAAATTTATTCTTTAATATTCAAGTAAAAACTTCCTTCATGTGGCCTTCCCTGGTGAGGTGGCCTCACTCTGTGCTCCCAGATCCTCCTGGGCTTCCTCCACTATGGAACCTACAACCCAATTGAATATACTTGTGGACACGCACCCATTTACCCCTGGCTACAGACTTCTAGTGACAGATCCTTACAAAGTGGCCTGGGCTGGGTGTGGGGGTGAGGTAACAACAAATTCTGACTTGAACCAAAGTCGGGTCCCAGAGCTGCTCATAGGAGTAAATGAGCACTTTGAGGAAGACAATCTGGAAACTTGAGGTGGTGGGATCAGTCCTAAGCTGGACTCCGAAGGAAAACAAGAAAGTGAAAGCTGAAGGCAGTTATATGCATATGAGGCAACAATGTAAAACAAAACTGAGGAATGTTCCTGACTTGTCTGGGAGCAACCAGTAGGTGGTCCAGGTTGACTGGCACAGAAAAGGCATAGGATATACCTGCAGGTTGCCAAGGGCTTTCATCTCCCATTAGGTAAATTGGAGAAGGCCAAGGATGGATCTGCCTGTGGGAACAACAAACTCCTTTTGTCCTCATCTCCCACCCACATCCCATGTGTCTTCCCCCCATCTTCTGAGTTGCTTTTCTGTTCCTGTCATTTTTTGCCCTCCTTAAACAAAAGCCAGCCTGTCCATGTTCTGAAGCTCCCCTTCCATTGGCAGATCAGCACTGCTTGCCTCATACCAAGCTCCCATGAAAAGCCTGCAGAGTCCAAACTCCTGGGTCCGCCTCCCAGGAAGCATGCAGGAAGTTCCTGTGGAGATGGCCTATTCTATTGGCAAGCTGCAAAATGAGGACTTCCCATTATAGCAGGACATTTTTCTTAAAGGCTCAGTTCCCAATGAATTACCCTTTAAAACAATGCAGAATTTGATTCTATCTCAGTCAGGAATTGTTGATTGAATCAGATAGGAATCTCATAACGGAAACATGTTTGTCACAGATTTCTGTGGGATTTTGGCTGTCTAGTTTCTGGACCCTTTATTCTATTTTGGAAAATCCTCAACTGGGTGAGGTGAAAACAACTGGATACTTACTCAGCTTCTCTTGCTTCTGGAGAATGGATAGCCAAGTGGGTCAATCAGATGCAGGCACCCCCAGGTTTTGGATCAAGAGCCAGTGATGCAGAAAAGCCAATCCAAGTGAGCGAGTCCTTTTCGGGGATGGTGATAAGGGTAGCAGCCTCTAGTGTCCAGTGGTCTAGAGGGGTTTTAGCAGCCCATATAAGTACTGACTTATATTGAATTGTTGCTATTTCTATTGTTGACTTTTTTGATAACCTTCCTTTTCGATGTCTGCTTTATTCTTTTCTCTCTGCAGGACACTTCTCTGGGCTATGTAATACATGGGGTGCCAACGTAGCTGCCTAGGAGCTCAGTTCAAGTGGCAACATAGAGAGACTTAACTGTTTTTTAGCTTACTTCCAAATGTGTGGGAGAGATGATCTAACTAATCTGATAGATATAGTTTCTATCTCTGGGACAATAAACTCTGGCTGGCAGGGTCGATTCATTTGACCCACTGCCCTCAGCCTGGGTAGATTCTCTGATAAGCAGGGACAGGGGAGCAGTGAGAAGAAAATAACAGTGGAAGAAATGACTGGCAGCTCTAACATGTTTTATAGCAAGGCTGTTTCTTCCAGATAATGCCGGATAATGCCAGTAGTGAAAGTTTGCCTTACTATTCACAGTGGTCATCAATCTTATCCAAAAGTGGCCAAGTATGTGACTTGCACTTAACTCATAGGTTATTATGAATCTGTAAATGTTACTGAGCAGGGTGAAGACATTTGCAAGGTGGTGGTGTAGAAATTTTATTCTGACAATGTAAGTTAGATGGGGAGAGAAAGGAAAGGAGTAAAGGAGGAAAATTCAGCTAGCTGTTTTAACAACAAACCACACTGCAAAAAAAAATTAACATGCAGAAAAGAAAAACAAGCCACCACCATGTGTATTTAGGTGCTGTTCTGAGTGAATGTGAACATATCCTGTTAGGTAACAGTCAGCTCAAAGGACACAGAACTATTTTATTAGAGTTTAAACATTATGGCTCAGAATGCAATATAAAATGCTAACAACTTAAACCTTAGCAGCTACCCACATTGACTAATCTCAGTACTTGGCAGCTCAGCAATTTTACATCTGGTCAACTATTACAAATATGTTGGTCTTAATTATTACTAATGTTGTTTGATTATAATCTAGCTATTTTTACTATTAACTTTGCTCTTACAATTGTTAGTTTTTGTTAACCTTCACATTAGTCATCCACACTCCCCCAAAGCCCTCTATTCAGAATGACAGATATTTTGTACAATGTACCCCAAAATCTGGTCAATGTTATTTGCTATTTTTGCAATAAATTGTTAAGCTAGTTCTGTCTGAAGCTAGGGAATGGGTGAGAATGTGGTGAGCATAGTCATATATGAGCAAAGGCCTAATGAAAGAAAAAGTCATCCTTAATTAGCCACACATCTGTTGTCTTACTACATAACACAGGAAAAGCCAATATGTCTATGACATAACTATAATAAAAACTGACTTATTTAGAACCCCAAAATGTAGGAATAAGAGAAGGAATAATCTAGGGAAGTAAACTGGTCATGAACTTCAACCTAGCACTTTCTGAAACCACTGAGTAATATAAATCCTCCCACATTTTACTGACAGAAATTTTACAAGATCACATAAAGCTACATGGTCAGGAAAAGTAAAGGTCAGAACAAGAGGGAAGAAAGTGTTTGGAAATTAATTCTTTCTTAGTGTAAGTTAAGGGCAAACTTTGCTGGGTGGTTAGAGACTTGTTGTTCTTGCGTGAGATGTGGGACAGAGACAGGATTGAACTCAGACAGGTAACACAATGCCATTGGCAACAGGTGAATCAGTGGCAATTCAGCCCACAGAGCTATTAAGTTAGACTGAAAAGCTATGAATACAACCCACTGAGTAAGAATAAGACACTGGACCAAGGCTTTCCCCAAGCAAACATGTAAGTGGAGTTTGTATTTGCTCTCTCTTTGCTTCTTCTTTTTAATCAACTTCTTTACTGCCCTCCAGCCCTGAGTTTTTGAACACTCCATGCTTGTTCTGACTAGAGAACTTTTCATGATCCAAGTTACACTCCTTCCTTAACCACCCACACAATTGGTAATTCTCCTTTGCCTGGTCTCAGTGAATTGTCATGAGGAAGCTAAGCTAATATACTGTGTCACAATAGACTATGACTGCTGGGAAGCCAGCTTCCATTGTCTCCCTTCTTGGAAGCATCATATGGCAGGACATTCGGCATTTCAGCAGTGGAATCAGCATTGCAAGGAGATGACCCTTCCTAATATTCCTCAGATCAAACCCAGTAGATGATTGCTTACTTCAACTTCACAGAAGACTATTCAAAGTTGTGTTGTGAAATAGCACATAAGTGTAGCCATTAATGAAACAAAGGAATCACATAGATTCTCAGGGACTAGTCAGCCTCTGATTTCCTAAAAGGAAAAAACCTATACATTTTCAGTTAACATAAGTAAAGGTTCAGATTTAAAACATTTGTTTTAGAAACCAAAGGCAAAGTCATTATGAGAGAAAATAAATTTTTTCTGATTTTCCTTGTATAAAAAAAATCTACTATTCTCTTATTTTCATAGATATTGTTTTTTATACAAGGAAAATCAGAAAAAATTTTCTTTCATGTGTGGAACCTAATCAACAAAACAAACAAGCAAAATATAACCAGAGACACTGAAATAAAGAACAAACTGACAGCAACCAGAGGGGAAGTGAGAGGGGATAATGGGAGAGGGTAAGGGGGAAAGGTTGTTAGGTTGTTGTTGGGAACTGCTCTGCCTGGTTTCAGAAGCTGTAACCAGCCCTGGCTGGTGTAGCTCAGTGGATTGAGCACGGGCCTGTGAACCAGAGGATCGTGGTTCAATTCCCAGTCAGGGCACATGCCTGGGTTGCAGGCGAGTTCCCTGCAGGCCAACTCCCAGCAGGGGATACACAAAAGGCAACCATACATTGATGTTTCTCTCCCTCTCTCCTTCCCCTCTAGAGATAAATAAATAAATAAATAAATAAATAAATAAATAAAATATTTAAAAAAAAAAAAGAAGCTGTAACCAACCCCACCCCCCACCCCCAACCCATTAGCTAAAGCTGAGTGAAAATACCTTGGGACCATAAGCCACTAAGGAGACAAAGCTTATCCTCCCAGCAGGGGTGCAACCTCTGCCCCTTTTACTTCACCCTTCTTGGCCCCTGGTGTATGGCTGGATAGTCAATAACAGGTAAGATTCCTCAAGGAAGGAACAACCTAAAACAGGCACAGTCATGAAGGGACCATCAGGGAAGAATTTAGGGGACTATAGGAAAATGGTGATGGACCCTGACCCCTCAGCTTTGTCATAGGCTGAGTCCTCATTCTATCAGTAAAAAGTCTCCTAATCTTTTGGCTGTCTGAATCCCCCACTTGATTGAGGCCTGAAACAATGCCAGAGGGTGGTGCAGCCCTAACTGGAAAGGGCAGTTTCCATTGGTGGGTGAAGGTGGTGATCAGGCCTAAGAAAGAATGCATAAAATCCTGTGAAATCTGCTTTGCTAAGAATACCCTCAACTTAAATGACAAGGGTCCAAGCATAAAATGAGCTTGTTTCCCATAGTTTTATGGTCCTTTAACGTCACTCTGTCTATCTGACCCTGATTCAGAATAAGCCCTTATACTTCTCTGAATGTTTTCTATTCCTTGATCATTACTGTCTGACAATGATTGATAAGCTTTACGCCTTGTATCCTATGCAAATTAAATCCAATAAAAGCCCATTGAGAAACAGGCTCAAGGTCCTTCTCCTCTGAGAGATTGGCCACCTCTTCTCTCTAAGCAGAGCATGTCTTTGTAGACTTACTCCCATCTGTGGCAGCTGGGGGGCTCTGCAGGCAGAGTCCCCCCACAGGTTGTCAAGGAGCTTATACTACCCACTCCGTGTCTCTGACTCTCCTACCAATCTCTATGTGGTTTCTTCTTTAATTCTATAATTGTAAGACTTCCACACAACTCAATTTCCAAGGTTCTGTTTGATGGTTGTTCTGTAGTTTAGTTGTAATTTTGATGTGGTTGTACAAGGAGGTAAGTTGTGTTTACCTACACCACCATCTTAACTGGAAATCCCCATCTTCAATTCTTTTATCTATTTTTCTGTTTTAAAAATGTATTATTTTAAAAATTTATTGTTGTTCAGTTACAGTTGATCCATCTTTTCCCCATGCTCTCCCTTACCCCATTTTTCCCCATTCCACAGTCAATCCCCCACCATGTTCATGCCCATTAGTCCTCTATTCACATTTGTTTGCTTGCTGCTTCCCCTTCTTTCCCTCATTATGCGCTTCCCGCCTCTTCTGGTCACTATCCCTTAGTTCTTAATTTCTCTGGTTCTGTTTTGCTCACTTCTTTGTTTTATTGATTAGGTTCCACTTATAAGGTGAGACCAAACAGTATTTGTCTTTCACCAGTTGGCGTATTTCATTTAGCATAATGCTCTCCAGTTTCATTATGCAGTTGCAAAGGGTAGGAGTTCCTTGTTTCTTTCTGCTGTGTAATATTCTACTGTGTAAATGTAATACAGTTCTTTGATCCACTCATTTACTGATGGCACTTAGATTGTTTTCAGCACTTGGCCATTGTAAATAATGCTGCTATGAACATGGGGGTGCATAGGTTCCTTTGAATTGGTGATTCAGAATTCTTAGGGTATAGTCCCAGATATGGGGTTGCTGGATCAATAACAAATACCATTTTTAGTTTTTTTGAGGAAATTCCATACGTCTTCCACAGTGACTGCACAAGTCTGCATTCCCACCAACAATGCACTAGGATTCCTGCTTCTTCACAACCTTTCCAGAACTTGCTGTTTGTTGATTTATTAATGATGGCCATTCTGACTGGTGTGAAGTGGTATCTCATTGTGCTTTTAGTTTGCACCTCTTTAATGGCTAGTGATGTTGAGCATTTTCTTCAAGTGTCTATAGGCCTCTGTATGTCCTCTTTGGAGAAGTGTCAGTTCAGGTCCTTTGCCCATTTTAATTTTTCTTTATTTTTTAAAATTATTTTATTGTTGTCCAATTACTGTTCTGTGAATTTACCCCTCACCAATCCCCTCCCCAAACCAGTCATCCCCACTCCCCTCCCCTGCTTCCACACACACCTTGGTTTTGCACATGTGTCTGGTACAGTTGTTCCTCAAAACTCTTCCCCTCCCTACTATCCCTTCCCACCACCCCTCTGATTATTGTCAGATTGTTCTTAATTTCAATGACTCTGGTTATATTTTGCTACATTTTTTCTGTTGTTTATGGTTCCAGTTAAAGGTGAGATTATGTATTTGTCTTTCACCACCTGGCTTATTTCACTTAGCATAATGCTCTCTAGGTCTATTGATGCTGTTGAAAAGGGTAGGAGCACCTTCTTCTTCTTTTTGTTTTTTTCCTGCTGCAAAGAATTCCATTGTGTAACTGCACCACAGTTTTTTGATCCATTCATTTACTGAGGTTGCTTCCAGCACTTGGCTATTGTAATTTTTGCTGCTATGAACATTGGAGTGCATACGTTCTTTTAGATTGGGGTTTCATGGTTCCTAGGATATAATCCCAACAGTGGAATTGCCAGGTCAAAAGGTAGTTCCATTTTTAGTTTTCTGAGGAAATTCCATACTGTTTTCCACAGTGGCTGCATCAGTCTGCATTCTCACCAACTAGGGATCCCTTTTCTCCACATCCTCTTCAGCACTTGGTCTTTGTTGCTTTGTTTATGGTGGCTATTCAGACTTGTGTGAAGTGGTATCTCATTGTTGTTTTAATTTGCATCTCTCTGATGGCTAGTCATGCTGAGCATCTGGGCCCTCTCTCTATATGTCCTCATTGGAGCAGTGTCTGTTTCAGACTTTTGCCCATTTTTTAATTGGGTTTTTTGTCTTCCTGGAGTGGAGTCATGTGAGTTCTTTACATATTTTGGAGATCAAACCCTTCTCTGAGGTATCATTGGAAAATATGTTTTGCCATATAGTTGGTTCTCTTTTCATTTCCATGCTGTTTTCTTTAGCCATGAAGAAGTTTCTTAATTTGATAAGATCCCATTTGTTTGTTCTTTTATGTCCCTTGCAGTAGGGGAAATATTATTGCTGCATGAAATGTCTGAGATTTTCCTGCCTATGTTTTCCTCTAGGACTTTTATGGTGTCATGACTTACATTTAAGTCTTTTATACACCTTGAATTTATTATTCTGTATGGTGTAAGTTGGTGATGAAGTTTCATTTCTTTGCATATAGCTGTCCAGATCTCCTGACACTATTTGTTGAAGAGGTCATTTTTGCTCCATTTTATGCTTCTGCCTTCTTTGGAAATATTAATTGACCACAGAGTCTTGAGTTTATTTCTGGGCTCTCTATTCTGCTTCATTTATCTATGTGTCTGTTCTTATGCCAGTACCAGGCTGTTTTGATCACAGTGGCCTTGTAATATAGTATGAGATCAGGTATTGTGATCTCTCCTACTTTGTTCTTCTTTCTCAAAATTACTGCAGCTATTCATGGCTGTTTATGGTTTCAAATAAATTTTTGAAATGTTTGTTCTATATCTTTGAAATATTTCATTGATATTTTAGTAGGGATTTCATTAAATCTATAAATCGCTTTGGGTAGTATGAACATTTTGACGATGAACAAATTCTTTTAATCCATGAGCAAGGCACATGCTTCCATTTGTTTGTGTCTTCCTTGATTTCTTTCTTCAGTGTTGTGTAGTTTTCTGAGTACAGGTCTTTTACAACCTTGGTTAGGTTATTCCTAGGTACTTTACATTTCTTGTTGCTATAGCAAATGGGATTTTTCCCCTCTGATTTCTGTTTCTGATACTTCAGTCTTTTTTTAAATGTCTCTGGTTTCTGAATATTGACTTTGTATCTCACTGTTTTGCCAGATTCACTTGTTAGATTGAGTAGTTTTTTTGTGGAGTCCATAGGATTTTCTATGTGCACTATCATGTCATCTGTAAACAATAGAATTTTGCTTCCTCCTATTCAATTTAGATGCCTTTTATTTCTGTTTCATGTCTGGTTATTGTTGCTAGGACTTCCAATGCTACATTAATAGGAGTGGTGAAATTAGACATCCCTGTCTTGTTCCTGATCTTAGTGGGAAAGCTCTAAGTTCTTGTTCATTGAGTATGGTTTTGGCAGTAGGTCTATCATACATGACCTTTATGAGGCTGACGAATGCTCTCTCTATTCCCACTTTGCTGAATGTTTCTATCATAAATGAGTTCTATACCTTATGAAATGCTTTTTCTGTATCTATTGCTAGGATCATGTGATTTTTGTTTTTAATTTTTTATATCATGCATTTCATTTATTGGTTTGCAAATATCATACCATCCTTGCATCCCTGGGATGATTCTCAGTTGATCATGGTGTATGATATATTTAATGAATCATTGGATGTGGTTTGCCAATATTGAGTTGAGGATTTTAGTGTCTATGTTCATCAGTGATATTGGACTAAGGTTTTCTTTCTTTATTAAGTCTTTATCTGGTTTTGGGATTAGGATGATGCTGGCTTCCTAAAGAGAGTTTGGGAGTCCTTCATCTTCTTGAATTTTTTGGAATAGTCTGTGAAGGATATGGGTTATTTCTTTCTTAAATGCATTGTAAAATTCTTCTGTGAAACTGTCCAGTCCAGGGCTTTTGTGTCCTGGGAGGTTTTTTTTTTTATTACTGCTTCAATTTTGTCAGGTTTATTTGTCTAGTCAGGCTTTGTGCTTTTTCTTCATTCAGTTTTGGAACATTGTATTTTTCTAGAAATTTGTCCATTTTACCCAGGTTTTCAAATTTCTTGGGATATAGTTCTTTGTAGTAATTTCTTACCATCCTTTCTATTTCTGTAGCATAGTTGTAATTTCTCCTCTTTTATTTCTGATTGTGTTTATTTGGGTCCTCTCTCTTTTTCTTTTGATGAGTCTGCTTAAAGGCTTGTACATTTTGTTTATCATTTCATAGAATCAGCCCCTGGATTTATTGATCCTAGAATTGTGCTTTTAGTTTCTATGCCATTTAATTCTGCTCTGATCTTGGTTATTTCCTTCTTTCTATTTGCTCTGGGCTGTCTTTGTTGTTGTTCCTTGAGTTCTTGTAGGTATAGTGTTAGGTTGTTTATTTAAAATGTTTTTATCTTGTTTAGGTAGGCCTGTGTTACTATGAACTTCTCTCTCATGACTGCCTTCGCTGTGTCCCGTAAGTGTTGGATTGTTGTGAGTTTATTTTCATTTGATTCCAGAAACTTTTGATTTCTCCCTTAATCTCATTCTTGACCCATTCATTTTTTTCTTTATTTGATATATTTTATTGATTATGCTATTACAGTTGTCCCATTTTCCCTTTTATTTCCCTCCATCCTTACACCCCCTCCCACCTGCATTCCTCCCCTTTAGTTCACATCCATGGGACATACATATAAGTTCTTTGGCTTCTACATTTCCTGTACTATTCTTAACCTCCTCCTGTCCGTTTACTACCTCCCATTTATGTTACTTATTTTTTGTACCATTTCCCCATCTCTCCCCTCCCATTCCCCCACTGATAATACTCCATGTGATCTCCATTTCTGTGATTTTGTTCCTATTCCAGTTGTGTGCTTAGTTTGTTTTGTTTTTGTTTTAGGTTCAATTGTGAATAACTGGGTTTGTTGTCATTGTACTGTTCATATTTTTTACCTTCATTTCTTAGATAAGTCCCTTTAACTTTTCAAATAATAAGGGCTGGGTGATGGTGAACTTCTTTAACTTGACCTTATCTGGAAAGCACTTTATCTGCTCTTCCATTCTAAATGATAGTTTTTCTGGATAGAGTAATCTTGGATGCAGGTCTTTGCCTTCCATAGTTTTGAATACTTCTTTCCAGTCCCTTCTTGACTGCAAGGTGTTTTTTTTTTTTTTTTTTTTTTGAGAAATCAGCTGACAGTCTAATGGGCACCTCCTTTGTAGGTAACTGTTTCCTTTTCTCTTGCTGCTTATCTTATCTTCTTATCTTTAATCTTGGGTAATGTAATTATGATGTGCTTTGGTGTTCCTCCTTGGGTCCAACTTTTTTGGTACTCTCTGAGCTTCCAGGACTTCCTGAAAGTCTATTTCTTTTGCCAGATTGGGTAAGTTCTTCTTCATGATTTGTTCAAATAAGTTTTTAATTTTTTGCTCTTCCTCTTGTCCTTCTGTCTCTCCTATGATTCGGATGTTAGAATGTTTAAAGATGTCTGGAGGTTCCTAAGCTTCTCCTCATTTTTCTGAGTTCTTGTGTCTTCATTCTGCTCTGGTTGAATGTTTCTTTCTTCCTCCTCCTCCAAACTGTTGATTTGAGTCTCTGTTCACTTCCTGTCACTGTTGGTTCCCTGTACATTTTCCTTTATTTCACCTTTCCCTCTATTTTGTGACCATATTCAACCAATTCTGTGAGCACCCTGGTTACCAGTGTTTTGAATTGTGCATCTTGTAGATTGGCTATCTCTTCATCGCTCAGTTGTATTTTTTCTGGAGCTTTGATCTGTTCTTTCATTTGGGCCATTTTGCTTTTGTCTTGGCACACCTGTTACACATCAGGAGCAGAATCATAGGTTTCCACTGGGGTGGGACAACCCATGTTACTTCATTGTAATGCTGCATGTGGAAGAGGGGTCTGAGAGGGGACAATGCTACTTGCCCTGCTCTCTGTCGATTTTCAGTCACTTCCCCCACAATCCATAAGTAAATTGGGCCCTTGTTGTGCTGATTCTTGGGTGGGCAGGTGTATGCATTCTATGAACCTGTGGGGCTCTCCAAAGAATTCTCCTGTGAGCCTAGGAGTTTCTCCCACTGCCCCCTCAACCCCCACAAGTGTTTTCAGTCAGAGGTTTTGTTTTTTTTTTAATATTTTATTTATTTAACTTTAGAGGGGAAGGGAAGGAGAGAGGAAGAGAAACATCAATGTATGGTTGCTTCTTGTGCATCCCCTGCTGGGAACTGGCCCCTGGCAGGAACTGGCCTGCAACCCAGGCATGTGCCCTGACTGGGAATCAAACCTTGATCCTTTGGTTCCCAGGCCCGCGCTCAATCCACTGAGCTACACCAGCCAGGGCTCTCAGTCAGAGGTTTTGAGGTTTTATTTCCCAGCCATGGAACCCTGGTCTATCTTGCTGCCCAGTTTTTCCACCTGGTTTATCACAAATGTGGGACTGCCCAGTGCACAAGCTGTCCAGTGCTTTGCCAGTCTGCCAACCGCTGTCTTGCCTGTCCCAGTCCTGTAGCCTCTGCCTTGCCATGAGTACACTGTGCCCAGCTTCCTGTCTCCAGCCCTCCTTCTGGTTTGGATGAATGTTTCTTGTTTAATTTTTGATTGTCAGACTTCCATACAGTTTGAGTTTCTGGCAGTTTTGGTTGGTTTTTGTTTTTAAATCTGTTGTTGTCCTTCTTTTGGTTGTGCAATGAGGCACAGTGTGTCTACCCATGCCTCCATCTTCCCACTCATTGTTTAATAGCATGCTATTCAATACCCATGAGTTTGAGTGTTTTTTAGTTTTTTCCTTGATATTGGTTTCTGGCTTCAGTCCCTTGTGGTCAGAAAAAATGTGTGGTATGATACCAATTTTATTGAATTTGTTGAGGCTTGTTTTGTGTCTTATCATGTGGTCTATCTTTGAAAATATTTCATGTGCACTTGAAAAGTATGTGTGTTTTGGGTTTTGGAATGAAAGGCTCTATATATCGGTTAAGTCCATTTGATATAGGACATTGTTCAATGCTGCGATATCTTTGTGATATTTTGTTTGGAAGATCTATTTTTGACAGTGAGGTGTTGAACTCTCCTACTATAAGTGTGTTGCTGTCTATATTTTTCTTGAAGTCTTCCAAGAAATTCTTATGTATTTGCATACTCCTATGTTAGGTGTATATATGCTTACAGTGTTTTTGTCTTCTTGATGGATTCTTCCCTTGAGTATTATGAAGTGACCTTTTGGGACTCTTTTTATGGCCCTTTTTTTGAAGTCTAATTTGTCTGATATGAGTATTGCTACCCCAGCTTTTTTTCTGTCCATTTGCTTGGAATATTTGTTTTCAGCTCTTCACTTTCAGTCTGTGTAGGTCTTTTGTTCTCAGGTGGGTCTCTTGTAGGCAGCATATACGTGGGTCATAATTTCTTATCCATTCAGCTATTCTATGTCTTTCAATTGGAGCATTTAATCCATTTACATTTAAGGTTGTTATTGATAAGTACTTATTCATTGCCATCTTTGTGCCTGTGTTCCTCTCTCTCTCACTGTTTTATTTCCTGTTCTTAAAATAGACCCTTCAGCATCTCTTGCAGAGCTGGTTTTGAGGGGGTATATCCTTTGAGGCTTCTTTGTTCTGGGAAGCTATTTATTTGGCCTTCTATCTTGATTGAGAGCCTTGCTGGGTAAAGTAGCCTTGGTTGCAGGCCTCTGGTTCACATTACTTGGAATATTTCTTGCCATTCTCTTCTGGCTTGAAGTGTTGCCATTGAGAAGTCAGCTGGTAACCTTATCGGGGACCCCTTGTATGTTACTTCCTGTTTCTCCTTTTCTGCCTTTAAGGTTCTCTCTTTGTCTTGGAATTTTGCCATTTTAATGATGATGTGTCTTGAAGTAGGCCTCTTTGGTTTCCTCTTGATGGGGACTCTCTGTCTTTCCTGGATTTGTGTGACTTTTCCCCTCATCACATCAGGGAAGTTTTCCATCATTACATTTTCAAATAGGTTTTCTATTTCTTGCTCTTCTACTTCTTCCTCTGGTGTCCCTACTATATGGATATTATTACATTTCATGTTGTCCTTTAGTTCCTTTAACACCTCTTTGGTCTTTCTGAGTCTTCTTTCCTTTTCTTGTTATTCTTGGTGTTTTTTTCTACCTTGTCATTTAGGTCACTGATGTGATCCTCTGCTTCATTGATCCTGCTTTTGATTCCTCCTACTATGTTCTTCAATTCAGAAATTGTATTCTTCATTCCTCTTGGCCCATGTTGATAGTTTCTATTTCATTTTTCATGTTGATATAGTTTGCAGTGAATTCATTGTAGTTTCCCTGTAGTTTTTGGTAATTCTCTGTGAGCTCATGGAACTTCCTTATAACCATTACTTTGAAATCAATATCTGATAGTTGATGTGCCTCTATTTCATTTTGCATTCTTTCCAAGTCTTCCTCCCTTCTGTTCATTTTGGGTGTGTTTTTCGTCTTCCCATTGTTTGTGAGATTGTTCTTGTTAGCCTCTGCTTCTTAAATTTATCTATTCTGACTCCCTGGGTTTATGGTGTAAACTTCTATGGCTGGAGACCTGTGATTCAGTGGTGCAGTCTCCTTGATCTCCTGAACTTGCTGCTCTCAGGCTGTCTTTTATGTTGGCTCTCTGGATGTCTTTGGGCTTTGATTATTGGGTCTTTCTTTGGTAGGACTTTCCCTTCAGCTGCTTTACTGAGGGTCACTCCACCCACCATTTCTTTTATTCTATTGTGCAGGTTTGAACAGACTGTGTTGAAACTGATTCTTCTGTCTGTTGAGGTTTTGAGGCTTCTCTATCACTCTTGCTGTTTTTTGTTCTGGGTATTTTCTCCACTATTTAGTTGTAATTCCAGATTGGTCCTGAGTGGAGGTTAGTGTGGCTTCCACTCAGTCCATCACCATCTTTCGTTATTATCTGATGGCGGTTTCTTTGTTGGTAGGTTCTCTCTTTCAATGGGTATACTGGTGTTTACAGCTCCAATGTACTCTTTTATGTGATCAGTTGATGGGGGAAGGCAAAATGGATTAAGACAATGGAGTGTATTCTATGGGACTTAAATTACCAACCCATAGAGAAGATATACAAGATATTTTGTATAAGTATGGGGTTAACCATTATATTTCACCTATCTAGTCACTTTTTAGAAAGAGTGGCAAAAAGATAAGACCCTTGTTAAGTGGGGAAAAGGATTGTGAATTGGATCCAGAAAATGGTGAGCTTGTGGGAGGTCATGTTATGAGATATAGTGAGAGTAAAGGATAGAAAATATGTGTAGTGTGTGAGAGAATAGAGTTAACCACAACAGTAATAAAGTTCTGGAAACAGTGAAATGGGCTAAGATCTAGGAGGGGTGCTGTGTAGTATTTACAATTGTATGGAACAACAATTATTTACAATACTAATGGAGCAACAATCATATGACAGAATCTATGTGATCTGAATAACAATAGGAAGTGCTGGACCTAGAGTAATGTGCTATGGAAACCCAAGTGAAGTGAAAAAGGAAAATTAAAAATACACTATGAAAGAGAGAACAAGGATAACCACTCAAACAATTCCATTAAACAAACAAAATGAAGAAAACTAAACAGAGAAAAGATAAAAATTTTAAAAAGTAATACAATGAAATAAAAATAATGAAGAAAAATAATGATACTAACAATAACTTTCAAGTTTTCTTGGAGTAGAAAAGTGAAATTTGTCTCAGTTTCTCATTTGCTGGGATAACCTTTCTTTGGGTCTGACTCTCGTACTTTTACGGCTTCAGTGTTTACTGTCTCACTTGTGGAGAAAAAAAGAGAGAGAAAAACGAAGAAAGAAAAAAGCCTTCTGCTGGCTTTAAACTGGCCCAACAAGCTCTGCTTGTCTTCCTGACTGCAACAGGCTGAGAGGTGGTGGGTTTCACTTTTCTAGCTTCCTGCTATTTGGGGAGGATGGGTGCTAGGTCTGAGCCTCAGTTTTTACAGTTGCCCAGCCTGGAGCCCAGTTCCTGTTTGCTGCTTGGCCCCCAATGCCCTTCTGCACCTCCAGTCCACCAGTTGTGCTGTCCTCAAGGTGCACCAATTTAGAGGCAACTCACAAACCCACTTCTCAGTCTTTGCTGTCCTAGGGATTCTCAAAGTCTCTTCAAGGTAGTTCGACTCCCCCAGTGAGTTAAGTCTTTTTGGGATCTGCTGACTCTCTGAGCCCTGCTGCTCTCCTTTGCAGGGGGTGGGGTGGGGAGGGAGTGGCACCTCTGCATTCCTCTTAGCAAACCAGTTCAGCCCCTTAGGGTGGGAGTGACTATTAGTGTGGCTCTTGAGCACATGCCTCTGGAGTGGCGAGATGTGTGTGTGGCCTCCTGTGCTGCTGCAGCAGGGGGCCGTGGGGTCTGGTGTGGGGCACAGCCCAGCTCTATGCTTGGGCACATGGCCTCTGCTGCAGCGGCTGCTGGCAGAACGGGGGAGCGACGGCAGATTTGGGCCAGCAGCCTCCACTGCTGTGGTGGTGGGGGCAAAAGGCACAGCTGCAGTGGGTGGTGCGGTCAGACTCACGTGGACACAGTGGTGCAGGGTCATGTGTGCTGCTAGGGCCACAGGTGTGGGCAGGAGCCTTCAGCTTCTGTGGCTTGGGGGCGGGCAGGGTAGGGGCGGGGCCACAGTCAAGGCTGCAGAGGCTACAGGGGCACAGCTGGTGGACTCTGCGGCAGCTGTTGCTGGACAATTCCAACACAGGAGAATTCCCTAAGCAGCCACTGAGAGCATTTTTTAAAAAATTCCTTCTGTTCAAGCCTGCTGCTCTTAACAAGCGTATGGCCTCTCTCACAGCCCAACTTTCAGCCACATGAGAGACTATCTGGGTCAGGGTCTTTCACGGTCCAGCTCTTCTTTCTCTAGGCAGCTCCCCAATTTCTCTTGTAAAGACCCAGTTGGGTCCACAGTCTCAGTGGGTGTATACCACCCCTGTGTGTTTTCCACTTCATCCTTATTTCCCACAGCAACTTCAAGCATCCAGGTCCATCCTGGTGCTGCTCCAATCTCCTTGTTTGGCAGAGGAGGGATCCATTGACCTGGCTCTCTTCCAAGAATCCTGCAGCTGGCCAGGCAAGTTCTAGGCGGAGGCTTTAGCTGTCCTGGTCCCCACGCCGGTCCCTGGGACCTTATTGTCCCCAAGCAATCTCCTTACTTTCTGATTTTTCAACGTCCTTTACAATTTTGGCATCCAACCATCATATATGCTGGGATACCTTTGGCTGTTCATTCTGTTCCAGAAGATGGGGTAGGTGTTCCACATGTGCACAGGGGTGAGTGAACTCCATTCCCATCTATCTCACCATCATCTTCCGTCTCTTTTCCCCCATTTTTAAATCGGATTGTTTGTTTCCCTGGTATTGGTTGTGTGAATTCTTTATGTATTTTGGAGATAAAACACTTGACTTAGGAATCATTGGCAAATATATTTTCCCACATAGTTGGTTCTCTTTCCATTTTTTGATGTATTCTTTAGCCATGTAGAAGCTTTTTAGTTTGATGTAGTCCCATTTCTTTATTCTTTCCTTTATATCCCTTACTCTAGAGGATATATCAATGAGAATATTACTACATAGGAAATCCGAAATTTTCCTGCCTCTGTTTTCCTCTAGGATTTTTATGGTGTCACAACTTATATTTAAGTGTTTTATCCATCTTGAGTTTAATTTTGTGCATGGCATAAGTTGATCGTCAAGTTTCTTTCTTTCTTTTTTTTTTTTTTTGCATGTACCCATCCAGAATTTCCAACATCATTCATTGAAGAGTCTACTTTCACTTAATTTTATGCTCCTGCTCCCTTTGTCAAATATTTACTGACTGTATTGACATGGATTTATTTCTGGACCCTCTATTCTGTTCTGTTGGTCTATTTGTTTTTATTCCAATACCAGACTGTTTTGATTACAGTGGCCTTGTATATATTTTTGATGTATATATATTTCCTGTTTTGATATCAGATATTATGATCCTTCCTACTTTGTTTTTGTTTCTAAAAATTGCTGAGGCTATTCGGGGTTGTTTATGGTTCCATATCAATTTTTGAAATATGTGTTTTCCACCTGTGAATTATGTCATTGGTTTCTTTGGTAGGAATTGTGTTGAATCTATTATGGGCTTTGGATATTATGGGCATTTTGATGATATTAATTCTTCTAATCCATGATCATTGCACATGTTTTTATTTGTTTGTGTCTTCCTTAATTTCTTCCTTCAGTGTTGTGTAGTTTTCTGAGTACCATTCTTTTACCTCCTTGGTTAGGTTTAATCCTAAGTATTCTATTTTTCTTGTTACTATAGTAAATGGAATTTTATTCCTAATTTCAGTTTCTGATATTTCAGTGTTAGTGTACAAAAATGCATTTGATTTCTGAATATTGACTTTGTATCCTTCCATTTTTCCAAATTCAATTATTAGGTTGAGTAGGTTTTTGGTGGAGTCTACAGGGCTTTCTATGTACACTATCATGTCATCTGCAAACAGTGGCAGCTTTACTTCCTCCTTTTCAGTTTGGATGCCTTTTATTTCTTTTTCTTGTCTATCACTGTGGGTAGAACTTCCAATACTATGTTGAATAGAAGTGGTGAAAGTGAACAGCCTTGTCATGTATCTGATGTTAGGGGGAAAGCTTTTAGTTTTTCCCATTGAGTATGATGTTGACTGTAGGTTTCTTGTACATGGCCTTTATTATGTTGAGTTATGCTTCCTGTATTCCCACTTTGCTGAGTATTTTTATCATAAATGGGTACTGTACTTTATTAAATGCTTTTTCTGCATCTATTCATATGATTGGGTGTTTTTACCTTTCATATTGTTTATATGGTATATTATATTCCTTGATTTTCATATATTGTACTATCCTTGCATCCCTGGAGTGAATCCCACTTAATCAGGTTGTATGATCTCTTTGACATATTGCTGAATCTGGTTTGTGAATATTTCATTGAGAATTTTGGCATCTGTGTTCATTGTGATGTTGTCCTATAGTTTTCTTTCTTTATTGTTTCTTTATCTTGTTTTGGAATTAAGAGAATACTGGCTTCATAAAAAGAGTTTGGGAGTCTCCCCTCTCCTTGGATTTTTTTGGAATAGTTGAGAAGGATAGGGGTTAGCTCTTCTCTAAATATTTGGTAAAATTCTCCCGTGAATCCCTCTGGCTTAAGGCTTTTGTGTGCCAGGAGTTTTTTGATCACAGCTTCTGTTTAACCAGCTGATATCAGTTTATTCAGGCTTTGTTCTTCTTCTTGACTCAAGAAGTTTTGGAGGATCACATATATCTAGAAATTTGTCCATTTTGCCCAGGTTTTGAAATTTCTTGGCATATATTTGTTTGTAGTAATTTCTTATGATCCTTTGTATTTCTCTGGCATTTCACCTGTTTGGTTTCTGATTTTATTTATTTGTGTCATCTCTTTTTTTTCTTGATGAGCGTGGTTAAAGGCTTGTTGATTTTGTTTATCTATTCAAAGAACCACCTCATAGATTTATTGATCCTTTGGATTGTTCTTTTAGACCCTATGTAATTTAATTTTGCTCTGATCTTCATATTCCTCCTTACTTCTTGCTCTGTGCTTTGTTTGTTGTTGTTCCTCTAGTTTTCATAGATGTAGGGTTAGGTCATTTATTTAAACTTCTCTTAATTTTCTTTTCTTTTTGTTGCTGCTGTGTGTGGATCCCCTGCATTGTCTTTGAGCTCACAGATTCATTCTTTTCCTTCATGCAGTCACCTGTTAAATGCCTCTAGTGTAGTTTTTCAGTTCAATTCTTGAGTTTCAGTTCTGTGCTTCTGTTTGGAATTTCCTTCTATTTTCCTTTTTTTTTTCAAGTTTCCTATATGTTTGTTCATTCTTCTCCTGAGATCAGTGGGCTTTTTATGACCATTATTTTTAACTCTTCATCAGTTAAATTACTTATCTCCATTTCATTTGTTTTTTTATCCTGTGGTTTAATCTTGGTCCTTTATTTGAAACATATTCCTTCATTCTTCTCTTTTGCTTGATCTCTGTGCTTTTTCTATCTATTAAATGAGGCAGCTGTGTAGCCCAATCTTGGAGTGGTCAGTCATTGGATGGTTGGGGGTGTGTTTTAGTCTGTTGTCTGTGTGGTACTCTAGGGATGGTAAGGTAACTTATTCCTCACCGTCTCTCTGCTTGGTGTAATCCCATGTATCTCAGAAACACAAGAACCCTTGGCCAACTGTGTCAGGTGTGCAAAAGGTGACCCCTTTGTTAAGTGTGCACACTCTCTGTCAGGGCATGGGCTACAGTGCAAGGTTAACAGCACTGGATTGGCCCACCGACCAGGAATGCCAAGGGGGGGTCCATGGTGATTGGACCCCCAGTGTCCACCAGGAAGGGCACTGCAGTGGAAGTGTGTTAGACAGAGCAGGGCCACAAGTTAACACTAAGGAGGGATCAACAGGTGTCAGAAAGGTAGATGGGGAGTGCCAAAAATGACATGCAGCAGTTATCAGCTCACATGGAAGAGTAGGGGCAAATAAATGACACCCACCAGTACCTCTGTCTCTAGAGATGGCTCCAACAGACCTCTGCCCCTCCATCACATGACCTAAGATTGGTCCATGAATCTTCTTTACATATGGCCCAGGTGCTTTTCAAAACTGCTACCTTTGTTCTGGGACTGATAATATGTCTGTGAATGATCTTTAAAGAGCACCAGTTAATATCTTGTTTTCCACAGCTCCTTTGTTCTCTTGGACATAAGCCCACAGTGATATTCGAAGCCAGATGTAATGAAAGCTCATCTTCCTTGCACACATCCTCCAGTCTGGGGTGCCTAATGTGGGGCCCAGAGCCCTCATTCCTCAAGGTATTTGTGTATTTGTGATATTTCTCCTCCTTGTGTTTTGAACTCCGGGGGTGTGAGTCCTGGTATGACCTTGCATCTGCCTTGTTTATCCATCATGATATGGCTTTCCCATTTTTCCCTAACTGTGAAATAGCTGTTCTTCTAGTCTTTACATCTATTCCATAAAGAGTTGCTCTACATGTAATTGTACTTTTTGTGTCTCTATAGGAGGTGAGCGCATGGTTTTCCTATGTTGCTATCTTGAATCTGCCCCTCTAAGATTGGCTTTTAAGAATTTTTAAATCATTAACTTGTTAGGACAGAAGAAAATCTTTTGTGCATATACACACATGAACACACACACAATTTTTATTTCAGCACATGTATTATCCTTTCCTATGTGTCTTTTGATACAAAAATGAGAGAAAGCACTGCTCCATCATAGAGCATTTCTCACTCTAGGTTTGGTATCCTTCCCCACAACCCCAGAAGGTGAACCCATGTGTGCATTTATTTACCTGATATCCCCAACTGGGACAGAACATGACACCAATAAGTACTGATGGGATTAATGATTCTGCCTTATCCCTCTCCAGAGAGTGTTTGAGAAAGTTTGTGTAAGTGGCATGACCTTGACAGGACAAATATTAATATAGAACATTTAAATATTCTCCACACTCATGTTGGGTTCTCTTGTCCAGGTTAGTTTTGAGGCCTCCATGGGTGGAGGGTCCAAAGGGAAGCAAAGAAGAAAATTAGAAGCATCAGTAGAAGCAGGCTAGTTCATCAGGAAGAACAGGAAGTCACTCATGGAAGAAGACAAAAAGTGGTGGTGGAAGACTCAGGTATGAAGGAAAAGAGGGGAGAAGGGGGAAATTCAGCCCAAAAGAGGTTAAGGGAGTTCTGGGCAAGGTCGGAGCCATAGCTATGCTTGACAGCGGATAGGAGTGAAAAGGATTTGAGGAATATCATCTTGTGTACAATTATCTCTTTGGGAAACTTCAGTAAAAGCTTAAAATGCACTTTAAGGCCTTTTTAGAGTTAGCTTATTTTTTCCATGTGAGTCCATTTGTGCCCAATGCTGAGGCTAGCCAGAAGGTAAACAATTTATTCCACATACAGCCTAAAAGTTGTAGGAATAAAAATATAAAATCAAAGCCTTTGGGAAGCTCTGCTTAGAAGGAAGATGCCTGTCAGTGATGTTCAGTGAGGACTAACACTTCCTTGGGTAACACTTTGCTCAAGAGACTCATCAGAGACACTTCATCTACACTGAAAGGACTGGGAGTAGTATTGACAATGACTTCTGCCATATTTGACAACAAATGCACACCCAGTTGTCTTAGGTCCATTTCCTTTACTGACTCTTGACTAACTTTTGAAGGGCATAGCAAACCACTACATATCAATAAAAGCAATTCCACTATGGATTTGGAAATCTTATAGCTACTTGAGTGTAGTAAGATATTTTGTTAAGTTCAGATTGCACATAAAAACAAACACTCATGTACATTTGTTCATAATGAGATATTTATTTGTGGGGAAGCCAACTAAATCAGAAAGTGGTTAAGTAGATTATGACATGTTTACATGGTGGAATATTAGGCAGTATTAATAGTTATGTTTTCAATGGGTATTTAATGACTGAAAAATGCTCACAATGGTCAGAATAAGAGATGGGAAAATTATGTTACTTTATTTACAAATAATTTTAAAATAAAATGTGAGCATATTGCTCTAAAAGAATTACAAAATTATATATAACTGAATTTTACTTAAAATGTACACATGTATTTGAGATACATGTAAATATATACAAATGATATTAACTGTTGCAGACAGCTCTGCCTGGTTTTAGAATTGTATCTCTACCCCTGTGGCTAAGAGCAAGGGACAACCTGTGGAATGCAAGCCACAGGAGACAAAGCTTGTCTCTGGTAGCAAAGGCTGCCTCAGTTTCCTCTCCCTGCCCCCAAAACTTGGTCAGAAGTCAATGACGGGTAAGACCCCTCACAGTGGGGGGCAACCTAAGCCAGACTTGATCCCTTGGGAGGCCTTCAAGGACGGACTGGGGCGAGGAGGGGGCTGGCTGCAACAAAAAGCAATGGACTCTCGCCCCCTGGCTTTGACATAGCCCAAGTACCCATGTTCTCTGGGAGAAGTGCTTCCTGGCTCTAATCCCCTTAAGCCTGAATACCTGATGGGGAGGGGTGCAGCTCCTTGCCTTGCTAGAGCATGTCCAGGAGACTTCCTGATAAACCTGTGAAATCTGCTCTGCTAAGAGTGCTTTCATTCATATGTTAAGGGTTTGAGCAGGAAACCCTAAAACTGTGTTCCTGACAGACTGACTCATAGTAAGCCCTCAGGTATCTTTGAAATGTTATCTACTGTTTGACCCTTGCTGCCCTGTATTCCTGTGTATTAGTACCCAATAAAAGGCCCTGGAGGAGGGGTCTTGGGGCCTTTTTCTCCCCTGAGAAACTGGCCGCTGCCCACGGCCTTTTTCCTGCAGGAAAAGAGCCATTTCTCCTCCCTAAGCAGATTACATCATGTCTTGGTCATATTTACTCTCATCCGTGGCACCTGGGGAGACTTGCCAGGAAAGTTGTCCCATAATTAACAGTGGCTGCCTTTCAGTGGAATGATTATGGGTGAATATAGTTCCGACGTTTTATTTTAAAATTTGTAAAGCATGAAAGAAATGCTTAAAGAATAGTATGATGAGTACCCATATGGTCTTTAACCAGATTCACCAGTAGTTAATATTGTATTTGCTTTGTTTCTTTGTATATGTGTGCATACACCTTTTTGTTCCAGTATCATATCTAAGAAAATTAACAATGATGACATAACATCAGTTGTCTATCCATATCCAAAATACCCCTACCCAAATTTTTTTCTGATTTTATTTTTTGATCTATAACTTGATCAGGGTTTATGCATTACATTTGGCTGCTATGGAATTTGTAGTCTTTTTCAATCTAGAAACAATCACTTCAGTTTTCCATGACAATGACTTTTGGAAAATTATAGGACAGCTGTCTAGTATAATATAAATTATGGGTTATTATTAACATATTTTTCCTTTTATCCCTTTTCTAATTTATTGCTATAAGTAGTTTTTTTCATAAAATAACAAAAGGTTTAAAATATTTTTCCATTTAGTTTGATGGTTGTGCTAAGGGAGCATTTACTAGGGGTTCGGGGCAGGGAGTAGGGGGTGGTTCTCAACAAAGGACAAAGAACCAGGAGGCCATAGTTTTTACTCTGTGAGAGTGAGCATGGATTATCAGAATTCTCCCACCCCAGATATTCAATGCTCCTGTGATCTTGCAGGAGGCTAGACAGACAACTGGAGACATCCTATGCATTCTCAAGGTCAGTGTGCTAAACCAAAGGTTTGCAATAAATCTTTTTTGCCATCAAAGAACTTGACCATACCAGCAGTGACTGCCTCCTCTAGACCCAGAGAAGCAATGAGGAATAAATAGGACAAAATAATTTCCATCTCAACTAGCATACTTTTTAGCCTGAGAAGGATGCTATTTATAATTGAGACAAGACAAGAAAATCTCAGATATTTCACTCAGAAACTTTTTACTGATATGTCCCCTAGAGCAAGGGACATAAAGGAAAGAATAAACAAATGGGATCTCATCAAAATAAAAAGCTTTTGCATGGCTAAAGAAAACAGCATTAAAATATAAAGAAAACCAACTGTATGGGAAAACATATTTGCCAATTATACCTCAGACAAGGGTTTAATCTCCAAAATATACAAAGAACTTACACGACTCCACTCTAAGAAGACAAGCAACCCATTAAAAATGGGCAAAGGACTTGAACAGACATTTCTCAAAGGAGGACATACAGAAGATCCAGAGACATGAAAAGATGCTCAATATCACTAGCTATCAGAGAGATGCAAATTAAAACCACAATGAGATACCACTTTACACCAGTCAGAATGGCCATCATAAACAAAGCAACAAACAATAAATATTGGAGAGGTTGTGGAGAAGAGGGGACCCTAATCCATTGTTGGTGGGATTGCAGAATGGTACAACCACTATGGAAAACAGTATGGCATCTTCTCAGAAAACTAAAAATGAACACACCTTTTGACCCAGCAATTCCACTGCTGGGATTATATCCTAAGAACCCTGAAACACCAATCCAAAAGAACCTATGCACCCCAATGTTCATAGCAGCACAATTTACAGTAGCCAAGAGCTGAAAGCAACCTAGGTGCCCATCAGTAAATGAATGGATCAAAAAATTATGGTACATATACACAATGGAATTCTATGCAGCAGAAAGAAAGGAGTTCCTACCATTTGCAACATCATGGATGGAACTAGAAAGCATTATGCTGAGTGAAATAAGCCAGGCATTGAAAGACAAATATCATATGATCTCACCATTATCAGGAATATAAACAACAAAACAAACAAGCAAACACAATATAACCAAATACACTGAAATAGAGAACAGGGCTCAGTGACCAGAGGGGAGAGGGGAGAGAATTTCAGGGGAAAAAGGAGAAGGATTTATAGGAACTAGTATAAAGGACACATGGACAATAATTAAGGGGGGTGGAAATGGGAGGGATGTGGGGAGCACTGGGGAGGGTGGGCTGGGATGGGAGTAAAAGACAGAAAACTGTACTTGAACAGTAATTAAATAAAATTATATATATAAAATAATAATTGAGCCAAGAGACCAGTTATAAACTCCCAGGTGAATGCAGTGTTTAGCCACTCAAGGAATTAGAGAAATGGAGGTCTTGCTTTGGAGACACACAAAAAGGCAGTTTCTCAGGACTAATGCTAAAGGTTTTCTAAGCCCCAACCAATGTTTCTTTTCACAGGACTCCATTCACACTACTGGCACCAGATGCCTAGCACATCTGGTGCCAGGCATCACATCTTCACCCTCACTAGGGTGGTTCTACTCATATGTCCACTTTCTATGCCACATACCAACTGAGCTCTACTATCACATAGAGCTTTGGGGAGCACTGGCTTGTCTGAGAGGTACCAGTCCCTACCCTAAGCCTAGGACTCCAGTGCCAGGAAGTTTTCTCTATAACTTCTGGCTGTAAAAACCAGTGATGGTAGAGGCTGTGGAAAAGAGAACCTGGTAGAGTCTCAGGCAGTTACCCTTAAGGGTCCATGAACAGATTTACATGGACTCATTCCCTCTGTGCTCCAGCATGGGGGCAGCAGATTGAACACATCAGAGACATATAGGGTGGAACTGATTGTCTGGCATCAGGGAAAGAGCTGGGTGGGCAGCTTTCTTCCAGACAGAAGTGGTAGCAGAGGCCATCATTCCTTTCCTGAGCCTTCCCTTGATAAAACCACAGAGCTGGCAGACAGGCACCATATCTGAGACTATATCAACCTGTTTCACAATGTTTGCCTCACCATGGTAATTCCCCAAGACCCTGTTTCACCCAACTTTCAGGCCCACCCAAGCTGTTTCCAGTGTCTTTTCCATGTGAATGGCTTGTCTTGGCCCATGCCTCTGATTTTCCTGAATTCTCTCAAACAAGCAGCATCTGGCTTCAGCAAGAACCATACCTCCCATTAAGTTGCCTCAGGCTAGGCACTAGCAGCACTCAGCCTTGGTTCACAGTTTGGCCTCTCTTGGGCACCTCCAAACCTAGCACAGGAGGCAGTCATCTGCAGATTGCTTTGTAACTAATGCTCTGTGACCCCAGATAGAACACAGGCAGTGACTGACCTGGATTATGCCAACAGCTACCAAGGTCCAACTACAAGAGAAGGATGTGTACACAGCTCCCACAGTGGGCACACCTTGAGTACTCAGCTTGGGTAATAGGGGAGGCTGTGCCACTGCACGCTACAGGACGCCTACTACATTAGGCCACTCTGTCAAGCCTGGAAGATGTAACAGCTATACCTAATATATAGAAATAAACACAGAGAGGTTGCCAAAATGAGAAGTCAAAGAAACATGGCCACAATGAAAGAACAGAACAAAACTTTAGAGAAAGAAGTAAACAAATGGAGAAAAGCAATCTACCAGACGCAGAATTCAAAACACTGGTTATAAGGTTGCTCCCAAGGAACTTAGGACCTCAACTGCATAAGAAAGATCAAGTCAGAAATGAAGAATACACTAATTGAAATGAAGAACAATTTATAAGGAATCAACAGTGAAGTGGATAAAGTTGAGAATCAAATTACAGATTTGGAACATAAGGAAGCACAAAGCAACCAATCAGAACAGCAAGGAAAAAGAAAAAGAATCCCCCCAAAATAAGCATAGTGTAAGGAGCCTCTGGGACAACCTCATGCATACCAACATTGGCATCATAGGGGTGCCATCATAGAAGGAGAGGAGAAAGAGCAAGAAATTGGAAACCTATTTGAAAAAATAATGACAGAAACCTTCACTAACTTGATAAAGGAAATAGACATACAAGTATAGGAAGCACAGGGTCCCAAACAAGATGCATGCAGACAGGCCCATTCTAACACACATCATAATCAAAATGCTAAACGTAAAATACAAAGAGAGAATCTTAAAAGCAGCAAGACGAAAGCTGTAAGTTACCTTCAAGGGAGCCCCCATAAGGCTGTCAGCTGATTTCTTAGAAGAAACTTTGCAAGCTAGAAGATTTTGGCAAGAAGCATTCAAAGTGGTAAAAGCAATGAGATACAATCATCACTCTACACAGAAAAGCTATCACGTACAATCAAAGAACAGATAAAGAGCTTCCCAGCAAATAAAAGCTAAAGGAGTTCATCATCACCAAACCAGTTTTATACAAAATGTTAAAGTGTCTTCTCTAAGGAGGAGGAGGAAGAGGAAGAAGAACAAGAAGAAGGGAAAGAAGAAAAATATGAAAAATAAAATGGCAATAAATACATATCTATCAACAACTGAATTCTAAAAAAACACAATAAACAAACAAGCAGAACCAAACAGAATCACAGATATAGAGAACATTTTGCTGGTTGCCAGATGGGAGGGAGGTTGGGGGGTGAGTGAAAAATGTGAAGGGACTAATAAGTACAAATTGTTAGTTCCGGAAGAGTCACAGAGATGTGAAGTACAACATAGGGAATAGAGTAGCCAAAGAACATATATGTAGGACCCATGAACTTGGACAACATTGTGGGGATTGCCTGAAGGAGTGAGGGGTGCTTGGTGGAGGTGCCAAAGGGGAAATTTTGGGACAAATATAAGAGCATAAAAAATAAAATATAGACTTCCAGCCAAGATGGAGGCGTAGGTGGAAACACTGTGCCTCCTCACACAACCAAGTTTAAAGACAACAAAGGTTTAGTAAAAATGCAACCAAAACATAGAAAATTGAACTATATGGAGGTCCAACAACAATGAACCGTTCAGCCACACTGGTAAGAGGGGCGGAGCCGGTGGCTGGTGGAGCGGGGTTGCTCAGGAACACTCGGCTGGACTGACCCAGGCTCAGGAGGTGGTTGATGGATCCCACGTGTGGGGTTGCAACGGACAGACCCAGTGAGGGCGCAAGGCAGCAGACTGACCGCAGCCACACATTTACCCGCAGATAAACCAGGTGAAGAAGTGAGCAGTGAGACAGACAGCGCAGGCCCCAAAGGCGGGAAGCAGCAGAGGGGACCACCGTTGCCCCTCCTTGACCCCGCCCACACATACAGCATCACAACCCAGCAACTGAGTTGCCCCGCCCTGGTGAACACCTAGGGCTCTGCCCCTAGTACATAACAGGCGCAAACAGACCAAAACATTATGGCTCAAGAACTGATGCTGACCACATGAAGCAGAATTCACCTCAGCAGGGTATGGTGCCTGACAAGATCTTCTTTTGGATATGCCACTTATGAAGCTTATTGGAATCTGCTCTGATGTTGTCTAAAGCTGGCCAGTGGATGTGTTTTTTCTGGGTCTCTTGGGAGGCACTCTTGTGCATACCAATGTCAGACACTCCTTGTGACTGGCCCTGTGCCACCTGTTTTGAGCTGCAAGAAATCTCCCATTTGTGGCTGCCTTTGAGGGGCCTGGGTGTGTATTGTAAGGACTCAGTTGCACATGAAGGCCACCATTTCCCAACACCTGGCCTGGGGGAAGGTCAGTAAAAGTCCCAAGGCAGCCCAAGATTCATCTCTGCCTGCTTCTGCCTGCCAACTACCAGTTAGACTTAGTTACTGAAAGAGCCTCTGGCCATACACAAGTTGCCTGAGATAGGTTCACAGTGAGTCACCAGGTAGCGGTAAGTGAGGTTCACTGGACTGATACAGGTTCAAATTGGTGCCAGTGCTTGATTTGAGGCTACTCAGCAATGTTTTGGGGTACACCAAATTTAGCTGTCACCCACTGGGTGCTTGTGTACTTTTGTGTAGGGGCAGGGTCTCAAGGAGTAAGCAGAGTGAGACCAACAGAATCTATCAGGCCCATAGAGGCTTGATTTGGCTATGTTAAGGGAGGGGCTCTGCTCTGATATGGAATGTGGGGAAAAATGACTTCCATTCAAGAGCCACAGAGCTCAGTCTGTCCCAGATTCTGCCAGGAGGAGATAGAGCTCATCAGGTTGGGGCCACTGGAGTTGGCAGCATGGGGTAGTATATGTCTTATAAGGGGAGGAAAAGGTCAGGAGAAGGTGGGGTGTGTGACTTTTGCCCCATAGCCACATCATTCAGTTTGACCTGGCAGTGCAGAGCCACTAGGAGTCAGGCAGATCCAGAGCCTAGAGGGCGCATTTGCCAAAAGCAGGCAAGCTGGTTCTAGTGGGTCTCCTATGAAGGTAAAATGCCAGTCAGGTTCACTGGAAAGTGGGTGGAATGGCCTCTGCCCCAGAGCAACTCAACTCAGTCACTGAGATCTTTAGAGTCTTCCCAGACCTCTATACCCTGGCCAAGGCAGCTGGTTCCTCAGAAGGTTGTAAGTTTCACAGGGTACGACAAAAGGGATCCAGAAGGTAGGGCTATTCCTTTCCTTCAGGTTAATGCTACAGGGAACAAAGTGCTCCACTCAAGAAAAAAAATCTCTGTGGTACAGGAGAATGATTCAGCACAGGGATCCTGGCAGACTTTTCATTAGCCCTCTCCCCAGAGCCACAGAGCCCAGACCCTCCTCACACATCTTCTGTCTGCTTCACCTTCCCTTTGCCATGGCCCAGAGAGAGTGGCTGGGAAGAAAATTTTGTGTGTCAGCCCTTAAAGAGTATGCTTGTCATCTCCAGTAGAATCTTTCTCTTCTTGGTGGAAAGAAACCCTGATGCATTTCACAGCCAGATGTTATGTGGGCACTTCTTCCCAGCTCTGGTGCTCTGAGTTGAGGAGTCTGGCTTGGGGTTTAGATCCCAAGCTTCTCAGGGAGCTCTTCCCCACCCACAGCCTCTGAAACTTCAGTTGTTGCCTCTTAAAGTGGGGCCAGCTGCAATGTTTCTTCCTTTTGTTTCTTCATTATAAGACTTTTCTTCAGCAATGTTCAGTTTGTTATTTATTCTATAATTTAGTTGTAATTCCAGTTTGGTTCTGGAGGAGGTAGTGTAGTTTCCATGTACTCTGCTCCTTGGACAGTCCTGTATATTCATTGTTTGCTTTTTCCTTTTTTTTCTACTTTAGTAAACTAGTGGTTTCAATGGCAGAAAGTTCTGTTTTATGTTTCCTTTTTATGTTTTGTGACTCTCCTGTAGATTATTGCTTTGTGATTATAATGAGGATTACATAAAATATCTCATACAAAGTCTGTCAAGAATGTATCCAGCCATGTAATCTGAAAAATATAGACATTTATTGAAGAAGATAGAAGATACAATAAACATTGTCCATAGGACAATAACACCTTAGTCCCCTTCCGAGTAAGCACCTTGGGACCTCACACAGTTCTCCCAATTGCCATCGGCTGCCTCATTGTATTTGCCTGAATCTCACTGATGGTCTAAAATCTCTTCCCTTCAAAGGTGATTTTAGTTTTGGGGAAAAAAGAAGTCACAGGGTACCAAGTCTGGGCTATAGGGAGGCTGAGTCAACCGGGTGGTTTGATGTTTTGCAAAAAAACTCTGCATGAGACGTGATGCATGAGTGGGCACATTGTTGTGATGAAGCTGCCAATTGCTAGCTGTCCATAGCTGTGGTCTTCTGAATCATCTGAATAGTTTCTGTGGAGAAATGGTCATGCACAATGCAAAATTTGATGCAGATTCATTGCTGTACTTGCTCAGTCATTTTTTTGTTTAGATTTATTTAATTATTGTTCAAGTACAGTTTTCTGTCTTATATTCCCAGACCTGGCTCCCCCAGTGTTCCCTACCTCCCTCCCATTTCCACCCCCCTCACCTTAGTTATTGTCCATGTGTCCTTTATACTAGTCTCTGTGAATCCTTACCCTTTTCCCCTGTGATTCTCTCCCCTCTCCCCTCTGGTCCCTGTCAGCTTGTTCTGAATTTCAGTGTCTTTGTTCATATTTTGCTTACTTGTTTGTTTTGTTGTTTAGCCTCCTGTTAAAGGTGAGATTATATGGTATTTGTCTTTCACTGTCTGGCTTATTTCACTCAGCATAATGCTTTCCAGTTCCATCCATGATGTTGCAAAAGGTAGGAGCTCCTTCTTTCTTTCTGCTGCATAGAATTCCATTGTGTAAACGTACCATAGCTTTTTGATCCAGTCATTTGCCAATGGGCATCTAGGTTGCTTCCAACTCTTGGCTATTGTAAATTGTGCTGCTATGAACATTGGAGTGCATAGGTTCTTTTGGATTGGTGTTTCAGGGTTCTTAGGATATACTCCTAACAGTGGAATTGCTGGGTCAAAAGGCACGTTCATTTTTAGTTTTCTTAGAAAATTCCATACTGTGTTCCATAGTGGCTGTACCAGTCTGCAATCCCACCGACAATGGATTAGGGTCCCCTTTTCCCCACAACCTCTCCAGCACTTGTTGTTTGTTGCTTTGTTTATCATGGCCATTCTGACTGGTGTAAAGTGGTATCTCATTGTGGTTTTAATTTGCATCTCTCTGATAGCTATCAATATTGTACTTGCTCAGTCATTTTGAATGCACCGACCATACAGTAAACATGTTTACTCAACAGCATCTACTGCCCCAACTGACTAGTACAGTAAAGTCGTCATGGTTTATGCATGTGCATTCTAGTTCACTCTCCTTGGCTGCCAGCTTATATGGATGTTGCACAAACTATTCTTAATATATTAACAATACACAGACAGACTTCATAGATAATCTATTTTATCCTGATAGTAACTTATTATTATCTACCTATGAAAACTCCACCCTTTTACATCTTTTAAAAAAATTTGCTGTTATGATTTACCTCTTCTTATTCTGTGTAGTTGTTAAAAAATTATAGTAGCTATTGTTATTTTTAACACTTTTTTCCTTAGTCTTTCTACTATAGTTAAATGATTAATAAAATATCTTGTTATAGAACTGGAGTTTTCAAAACCTAGCTATAAAAGTTTCACCTTTACCAATGTGTGAGTAGTTTCATAAGTTGTCATGATGCCTTTTTTCATTTCAGCTTGGAGAACTCCTTTAAGCCATTTCTTGGGAGGCAGGTATATTGGTGATGAACTTCCTCAGTTTTTGTTTATCTGAGAAGTCTCAGCTATTACTTATTTAATAAATTATCTGTCTCTACTCCTGGAACCCCAATTATTCTGGCATTTGCCTTTATGATGGAAGCAGTTTTCATACACTTTCTTCATTATTTTAAAATCATAGTTCCCTCTAATCTTCTAACTATATTTCTTCTATGTGCCTGTCCTACAAGTCACTTAGTCCTTCTTCCATATGGTCTGCCCTGCAACCTTCTACAGATGCCTTCTATTGTACTCTTTATCTCATTCATTGATTTTTTTCAGATCCAAAATTTCTGTTTGGTTCTTATTTCTATACTTTCAATCTCTTTGGTAAAGAACTCCTTCTGTTCATTAATTTTATTCCTGATTTTATTGAATTATCCTTCTGAGTTTTCTTTTTTTATTTCTTTTTAAAAAAATTTAATTCTTGTTCAAGTACAGTTTTCTGTCTTATATTCCCAGACCTGCCCCTCCAGTGCTCCCCACCTCCCTCCCATTTCCACCCCTCTTAGTTGTTCTCCATGTGTCCTTTATACTAGTCTCTGTGAATCCTTACCCTTTTCCCCTGTGATTCTCTCCCCTCTCCCCTCTGGTTCCTCTCAGCCTGTTCTGTATTTCAGTGTCTTTGTTCATATTTTCCTTGTTTGTTTGTTTTGTTGTTTAGCTTCCTGTTAAAGGTGAGATTATATGGTATTTGTCTTTCATCACCTGGCTTACTTCACTCAGCATAATGCTTTCCAGTTCCATCCATGATGTTGCAAAAGGTAGGAGCTCCTTCTTTCTTTCTGCTGCATAGAATTCCATTGTGTAAACGTACCATAGCTTTTTGATCCAGTCATTTGCCAATGGGCATCTAGTTTGCTTCCAACTCTTGGCTATTGTAAATTGTGCTGCTATGAACATTGGAGTGCATAGGTTCTTTTGGATTGGTGTTTCAGGGTTCTTAGGATATACTCCTAACAGTGGAATTGCTGGGTCAAAAGGCACGTTCATTTGTAGTTTTCTGAGAAAATTCCATACTGTTTTCCATAGTGGTTGTACCAGTCCGCAATCCCACCAACAGTGAACTAGGGTCCTCTTTTCCCCACAACCTCTCCAGCACTTGTTGTTTGTTGCTTTGTTTATCATGGCCATTCTGACTGATGTAAAGTGGTATCTCATTGTGGTTTATACCACTTCTGAGTTTTCTTATAGCTCTTCATAACAACTTCATAATAAGCATTTTGAATTCTTTATTGTTAGAAAGAATAAGCTGTTCCTTTGAGTTTGGTGGCTAGAGAATTAACATTTTCTTTTTGTGATGTCATATTTCCTTGATGTATCATTGCTTATAATTATGCCTTCATTTTGCATTTGAAAAAGCAGACACCTCTTTAACTAAGTTTTTATATCTCCTTTGTGTCTACCCTATTCACCAGGGTGGATATTAGAAACCTGTCTTGTTTTGCAGAAAAAAGTGGTGTTGTAGTTCAGTTTGTGGTTTCTCCCTTGCGGCTTAATACCTGAGTTTTCTTTCTGTCTACCAAAGCTTGATCTTCAGATCACATTCAGGAATGTGCATAAGAGCTGGTGTCAGAGTGGAGAGAGATGGTCTGACACTAAATGGTTCTGGAGCTTTTTGCAGACCCAGTAGGAAATCTCTGGGCTGGCTTCTGCTGGCATAATCCTTTCAAGGCTATGTGATGGTTTGTTTGTTTTTTAACTACCGCTTTTCCAGTATCTTCCTTCCACTCAGTAGCAGAGGTTCCACTTCGGTATCTCAGATGCTTTCTGTGAGAAATGGGTTTTTCACCACATCCACACACACACACCAGCTGAATTAACTGGGCCTCTCTCATTGCCAACCTCCTTCTCATTGCCAGCCTCCTTCTCTCATTGCAAAACTCCCACAGGAGGTTTCCTTTGTCAGATCAATTAGCCACAATCGGTACCTCCTTGGACGTTGGGTGGCATCAGAAAAGTTTTTTTTTAATTTTAATATATATATTTTATTGATTATACCATTACAGTTGTTCTATTCCTCCCCTTCATTCCCCTCCACCCTGCACACCCCCTCACCCACCATTCTCCCCCCCTTAGTTTATAACCATGTGTCTCAAGTTCTTTAGATTCTATATTTCCCCTACTATTCTTGCCCTCCCCCCATCTATTTTCTACCTACTGTCTATACTATTTTCTGTACCTTCTCCCCCCTTCTCCTCCTCCCACTCCCCTGTTGCTAACCTTCCATGTGTTCTTCATTTCTATGGATCCACTCCTGATCTAGCTGTCCTCTTGGTTTGCTTTTGTTTTAGGTGTGGTTGTTAATAACTGTGAGTTTGCCGTCCTTTCACTGTTAATATTTTTCATCTTCTTCTTTTTATATAAGTCCCTTTAGCATTTCATATAATAAGGGCTTGGTGATGATGAACTCCTTGAACTTGACCTTATCCGAGAAGCACTTTATCTGTCCTTCCATTCTAAATGAAAGTTTTGCTGGATAAAGCAATCTTGGCTGTAGGTCTTTGGATTTCATGACTTGGAATATTTCTTTCCAACCTCTTCTTGCCTGTAAGGTCTCTTTTCAGAAATCCGCTGACAGTCTGATGGATACTCCTTTGTAGGTGACTGTCCCCTTATCTCTTGCTGCTTCTAGAATTCTCTCCTTCATTTGAATCTTGGCTAATGTAATTATGATGTGCCTTGGTGTGTTCCTTCTTGGGTCCAACTTCTTTGGGACTCTCTGAGCTTCCTGTATTTCCTGAAAGTCTATTTCCTTTGTCAGACTGGGGAGACTGGGGAATTTCTCCTTTATTATTTGTTTGTTTGTTTTTTATGGCCTCTGCTGGAACCAAATTTGTCTATACTGTGACCAAACTTGTTTTTTTCCAATACCATGTCAGAGTTTCACTTTGGGAGGGTTTGACTTCTACAAGTTCTCTCTCATAGGTGAGTGTCTGCTTGAATGAGCACTCATAAATTCTTGCTCACAGCAGTAAGAGATGTCTATGTGGACTTGCATCCATGGCCTATAAAGAGTTTTGCCTATCTTTTACTGGCTGCACTGCTGGGTAAGATTTTTCCAAGTCCCTTGAAGCAAGATGCAAAGTCTGAAATCCCCACAAAAATGCTTTAGTTTGAGTATGGATATTTAATTTGTTGAGCAAAATGAGAGATAAAAGGAGAAATGTCTTATGCTGAAATGTTGCTGATATCAGTCCCTACAATGTTCTTAAACACTTCTCTACCAGCATTGCAGAACAGGCACCACTTCCATTCACTAATATAACACTGTTAAGAAAGTAAGCATGTAGCATTCCTAAAAATATGTTTACTACAATTTTTCTTAAACTTCCACACATGTTTCAGAATGGGTGTTACTTCTATTTACGAATAGACCACTGTTCTGAACACAGCAAGATGTTTTTAGAAACATCTTTTTACATGTATTCTTAAACTATTCCCTACTTGCATTGCAGAATGGGTGTCACTTGGAGTCACTGATATAATACTGTTATCAGTGTAGCAAGCAATAGGAACACTTCTCTATATGCATCACACTATGGGTATAAAGTTGTTCACTGATATAACACTTCTAATCAGAGTCAACAAGTAGTGTTCCCAGAAACATCTTTATTACCAGTGTTTTTAAACACTTTCTTACATGCTCTCTAGAATGTATAACTCCATTCCCTAATATTACATTGTTTATGGGTGTAAGTAAGTAGCATTTTTAGAAAAACCTTGATTACAGGTGTTTTTTCTCCTATTTAATAATTTTTATTTTAAAATTACAGTTGTATACAGTATTATATTATTTTCAGGTGTACAATCCAGTTATTAGACATTTGTATAACATATGAAGTAACCCCCCTGATAAATCTATCACCCATCTGACATCACATATAATTATTAAACTATTATTTACTATATTCCCTGTGTTGTACTTTGTATCCCCATGACTATTCTGTAACTACCATTTTGCACTTCTTTATCTCTTCACATTTTTTCACTTACCCCCACCAACCTCCATCCCCTCTGCTAACCATCAAAATGTTTTCTGCATCTGAGTCTGGTTTTATTCTACTTATTCATTTACCTTCTTTATAAGAGTTCATATTTAAGTGAAATCATATGTTGTTTACCTTTCTCTGGTTTATTTAACTCAGCACAATACCCTGTATGTCCATCCATGTTGTTGCAGATTATAAGATTTTATTCTTTTCTATGGCTGAGTCATAGTTCATCATATATATGCACCACTTCTGTACCCATTTATCTATTGATGGACACTAAGACTGCTTACATATGTTGGCTAATGTAAATAATGCTACCATGAACATATGGGTGATAAGTATATATTTATTGCCAAATTATTATTCATATTTTTATCTTTTGCTTTTTCTTCTTAAAGAAAACCGTTGAATATTTCTTATAATTCTGGTTTGTCAGTTATGAACTCCTTTAGCTATTTCTTGTCTAGAAGCTCTTTATCTGTCCTTCAATTCTAAATGATAGCTTTTCTGGGTAATCTTGATTGTAGGTTCTTGCTTTTTGGTGCTTTGAATATTTTTGTGCCAATTCCTTCCGTTCTGCAAAGATTCTGTTGAGAAATCAGCTGACAGTTTTATGGGTGCTCCCTTGTAGGTAACTAACTGCTTTTCTCTCACTGCTTTTAAGATTGTCTTTTTCCTGACTTGAACAGACACTTCTCCAAGGAGGACATATGGAGAGCCCAGAGACATATGAAAAGATGTTCAGTATTGCTAGCTATCAGAGAGATGCAAATTAAAACCACAATGACATACCACTCACACCAGTCAGAATGGCCATCATAAACAAAGCAACAAGCAACAAGTGTTGGAGAGGTTGTAGAGAAAAGGGAATCCTAGTGCACTGTTGGTGGGATTGCAAACTGGTGCAGCCACTGTGGAAAACAGTATGAAGTTTCCTCAGGAAACTAAAAATGAAACTGCCTTTTGACCCTGCAATTCCACTGCTGGGATTATATCCTAAGAACCCTGAATCACCAATCCAAAAGAACCTATGCACCCCAATATTCATAGCAGCACAAGTCATAATAGCCAAATTCTGGTCGCAACCGAGGTGCCCATCAGTAAACAAGTGGATCAAAAACTTTTTTACACTTACACAATGGAATTTTATGCAGCAGAAAGAAAGAAGGAGCTCTTACCCTTCGTGACAGCATAGATGAAACTGGAGAACATTGTGCTAAGTGAAACAAGCCAGTTGATGAAAGAGAAATACTGTATGACCTCATCTTTAAGTGGAACCTTATCAACAAAATAAATAAGCAAGCAAAATACAACCACCAGCATTGAAATAAGGAACAATCTGACAGTAACCAGAGAGGAGTAAGGAGAGAGATAATAGGGGATAATGATGGGGGGCATTAAGGAACATGTATGAAGGACACATGGAGAGAGCCAAGGGGGTTGGGTTCGAGGGTGAAAGGCACAGCAGGGTGGGCACATGGGTGGGGCACAGCAGGGCATGGTGAGGTGAGAATGGAGAAAATTGTCCTTGAACAACAATAAAAAAAGATTCTTTATGTCCTTAACCTTTTGCATTTTAATTATGAGGTATGGAGCTCTTTGATTTCATCTTGTTTGGGACTCTGCATTTCCTGGACTTGTATGTCTATTTCCTTCACCAAGTTAGGGAAGTTTTCAGTCTTTATTTTTTCAAATAGGTTTCAATACCTTGCTCTCTCTCTTTTTCTCCTAGCATCCTTGACACAAATGTTGATATTCTTGAAGTTGTCCCAGAGGCTTCTTAAACTATCAACTTTTGGGGGGGATTGTTTTTATTTTTTTGTTGCTCTAATTGATTGCTGTTTTGATTCTCTGTTTCATCCACTCTACTGTTTATAGGGAACTGATCCGTGTGGCAGTGGCAAATGTAGCCCAACACCTGATTTGGAAAACCAGTGGAAAGGAGTCAGCACACAGGAACTGGGCCCATGGATCAGTTTTCCTGTGGGGAACCAAGCCTGCATTTCACCTAGGCTGCTTTGAGTCTTGCTTTTTGCTAAAACTCCTTCACCCTGAATTGAGGCAACAAATATTTACTGCATATCTTTAAAGTTACCTGTAAGAGGTAATCACCTAAAGTGAACCTGGGCATAGTAGATGAGGACCATCCTCAGTGTAATGTGCCCAGAAAAGCAATAAAAGCCTGTTCAGGCAAGGGTTGGGACCTTCTCTCATTCAGAGAGTGGCCATTGCCATCCCTTTTTCTCCACGGGACTTCTGCAGTCCATGTAAATTTGTTCATCACATCCACAGCACATGGACCCCACTGATCAGAGTCTGCATCAACTGTTGATTCCCTGTAATGTGTTTTTCACTTCAGTTAGTGTATTCTTCATTCTTGACTGGTTCTTTTTTGTGTTTTCTATGTTCATTTTTATGTTTTCTTTCTCTTTGTTGAAGTTTTCATTGAGACAATTAAGCATCCTATAACCAGTGTTTTGAACTCTGCATCTGGTAGATTGTTTGTCTACATTTTTCGAGTTCTCTCTCTCTCTGTCTTTTTGGGTTTTGTTCTGTTCTTTCATTTGCAACATTTTTTTGTCTCCTTATTCTGGCTGCCTTTCTATGTTTGTATGTATCTGGTAAAGCTGCTACATCTTTCAGTCTTGGTAGAATGGCCTTTTGTAGTAAGTGTCCTGTAGGGCCCAGTTGCACAGCCTCCCCTGTAACCTGAGCTTGGTGCTTCTTGTGTGCCCCCTGTGTGGGCTGTGTGTACTCTCCTTTTGTAGCTGAACTTTGGTTGCTGTCAGTGAAAAAGATTTACCTCTAGGTAGATCACTATGAGGACTGGCTGTGGCCACACAGAGAATCTGCTGTGTGGGGGCTTACCCCATGGATTAAGACTTGCTTCTGCAGGGCTCTTGTGCCTGCTGAGTTTACCCCTTTGGTGTGCCAATCAAACAGGTGATTGGGTGAAGCTTCAGTACAGTCTGAAGCTGCCCACCTGGTACATGGGCTCTGGAGCCTCCTAAGAGGTGCAGGCCAAGATCAACTTCTGCCTATGCCCTACCTAAGGCTACCTGGCATGAACTTCAAAGGGATATATGCAGATAGCTGCTACTTGTGCTGGGCTTGGAGGGGCTTGGGCAAGGCCAAGCTTAGAACCAAGTTCAGCTGCAGTTAGTGTTGTGCCTGGAGCCACTTAATAAGAGGTTTAATGCACTCCAAGGCCAGATGCTACTTGTTTGCTATTTGTGAACCTTTGAGAGATTTTAGGAAAGTAAGCAGTGTGAGCCAAGACAGGCAATTTGTATGGAAAAGCCACCAGAAACAACTTGGGTGGGCCCACAATTTGAGTGGAACAGGGGTCACAAGAGCCAGGCAAACAATTTGAGCCAAGTTGATGGAGACTCAGATATAGCACTGCCTGCTGACTTTGTGGGGAAAGAGCTCAGCAAAAATGTGGCAGCCTCTGCCAACGCTTCTGGCTGGAACAAAGGTGCTCTCCAGCCCTCATCCTAAAGTCTAACAATTTAGTTCCTCCTCATAGGTCATTTGTATCTTTTGAACTGCTGCTCTAGTGCTGGATCTCAGAGCAAGTTAGTCCAACTAAGTCCATGTGTAGACCCGCGAAGACAGGAGTGTCAAATTCATTTCACCGGGGGCCACATCAACCTCATGGTTGCCTTCAAAGGGCAGAATGTAATTTTAGGACTGTATAAATGTAGCTACTCTTTAATGGTTAAGCAAGAGCTCGGCATTACAGCCAGATAGAAACAAGGTGCTGAGCTGGATTCAACAAGGTGGAGGGCCAGATTTGGCCCGTGGGCCTTGTGTTTGCCACCTGTGCTTTAACAGTAATGCTTAGAAATTTAGAAGCCCTCAGTCTCATTCAGCCACAATCCTGCTGGTTTCCACAGCCAGAAGTTTTGGGGAATTCTCTTTCTGACACTAGAGCATTGGGCTGGGGAACCTATTAAAGAAGCAAGAGCCCTCACTCCTCAGGGAAGACCTCTGCAGCCAAGATATGTCTCCTGATTTAGTCGGTTCTGCACCTCCACCTCTCCTACCAGTCTCAGTGTAATTTTTTTTGTTATGTCCTAGTTATAGGACTTTTTTAAAGCTAGATTTCAGGCAGGTTTGAATGATGGTTGTCTTGTTGCTTAGTTGTAATTTTGATGTGCTAGTGGGTGTATGTGATTATGGTCTTTACCTACCATGCCATCTTGACTGGAAGCCCCACAGGTATTCTTAAATTCTTCTATACGCACATTGCTGAATAGGTGCCACTTCCATGATCTGATATAACACTATTCTCACTGCAGCAAGCAAATAGGATTCTTAGAAACTATTCATTGCAAGTATTAATTTTTACTTAAATATGTTTGACAAATAATATTATATTGTTACACAACACATTGATTTGATACACTTACCTACTGTGATATAATTGCCATTGTATTAATAATTAGATGTTTATCAGGTGATATAATGGTCATTCTTGTGGATAAATGATTAATATTATACTACTACATTATTGTTTATATTCATTACACTATATACATAGATCTAGGACTTGTTTAGTACTGACTGCATGTTTGCAGTCTTAAAAAACATCTCTTTTATTCCCGTAAGGAATAAATATTCCCTGGCCTCTGGTAACCACCACTTTGCTCTGTTTTTTTATGGATCTGACTCTTTTAATCCCACACATATGTGATATTATACAGTATTTGTTTTTCTCCAGTTTATTCTACTTAGCATAATGTCCTTAAAGTTCAGTCATGACGCAAATGGCAGTGTTCCCTTTTTCTCATGAATGAATAATATTCTATTATATATATATAATATAAAACATTGCATAAAATAAAATTTATTTTATATATCATTTATTTATTTACTGATGGTTACAAATGTTATTTCCACATCTCAGTTATTGTAAAAATGCTACAATAAACATGAGAGTGTGCATATTACTTTGAAATACTGTCTTCATGTCCTTTGGATATTAACCGGAAGTAGAATTGCTGAATTATATGGTAAATATATTTTTGATGTTTTAAGAAACTTTAAGACTTTTCCACAGTGGGTGAATTGATTTACATCTTCACCAATGGTGTAATATTTTCTTTTTCCTCCATCATCACCATCACTAGTTATTTCTTGTCTTCTTGGTGACTATAATTTTTATAGGTGTAAGGTGTTATGTCACTGTGGTTTTGATTTTCATTTCCCTGATGTTAGTGATGTTGAGCATCTTTTAATATACCTGTTGGCCACATAGATGTCGTCTTTGGAAAAATGTTTACTTAGTTTCTCTGCCCATTTCTCTTTCAGATTATTTTTTGTTAATAAGTTTTTGAGGGATTTTATTATGAAAGAGTGTTGTATTTTAACAAATGTTTATTTGCATTTATTGTGATGATCATGTGGTTTTTATCTTTCTATTATTGTGAGGTAATGCATCACAATAAATAAATAAATAAATAAATATTTGCATATGTTGAATTTAATTTGCATCCCAGGAATAAATCTCAAGTGTTCATGATGATTTAAATTATATTGAATTAAATTTGCTAGTATTTTATGCAGGATTTCTGCCTCTATTTATTAGAGACATTGGTCTATAGATTTTATTCTTGTAGTGTCCTTACCTGGCTTTGCTATTAGGGTAATACTGCCCACATAGAATGAGTGTGGAAGTGCTTCTCCTCCTCAATTTTTGGAAGAGTTTGATAAAGATTGGCATTAATTCTTCTATAAATGTTTGTTAGGATTTGCCAGTATAGGCAGTCTTGGAGTTTTCTATGTTGGAAGGTTTTTGATTACTTATTCAATCTGTTTACTTGTTATTGGTCTGTTAAAATTTCTTTTTTTCAAACCTAACCAACGACATAAAAGACATGTAGTCAGAAAACTACACAACACTGAAGAAAGAAATTAAGGAAAACACAACAAATGGAAACATATACTGTGTTCATGGATCATAAGAATTAACATCATCAAAATGTCCATACTACCCAAAGCAATTTACAGATTTAATGCAATGCCTATTAAAGTGCCAATGACATATTTCACAGATAAAGAACAAATACTTCAAAAATTCATATGGAACCATAAATGACCCCGAAGAGCTGCAGCAATTTTGAGAAAGAAGAACAAAGCAGGAGAGATCACAATACCTGATATCAAACTGTATTACAAGGCCACTGTAATCAAAACAGCCTACTACTGGCATAAGAACACATGCATAGACCAATGCAACAGAATAGAGAGCCCAGAAATAAACCCAAGTCTCCATGGTGAATTAATATTCAACAAAGTGGGCAGAAGAATAAAATGGAGCAAAAATAGTCTCTTCAACAAATGGTGTTGGGAGAATAGGACAGTTACATGCAAAAAAAATGAAACCTAAGCACCAACTTACACCATACACAAAAAAAAATTCAAGGTGGATAAATATTTAAATGTAAGTCATGGCATCATTAAAGTCCTAGAGAAGAACTTAAGCAGGAAAATCTCAGATATCCCATGCAGCAATATTTTCACTGACATGCCCCTAGAGCAAGAAACATGAAGGAAAGAATAAACAAATGGGATCTCATCAAAACAAAAAGCTTCTGCATGGCTAAATGGAACAGCATTAAAATGAAAAGAGGATCAACCATATGGGAAAACATATTTGCCAATGATATCTCAGACAAGAGTTTGATCTCCAAAATATATAAAGAACTCACACAACTCCACTCTAGGAAGACAAGCAACCAATTAAAAAGTGGGCAAAAGACTTCAACAGACATGTCTCCAAGGAGAACATACAGAGGGTCCAGAGACATATGAAAGATGTTCAGTATTGCTAGCTATCAGAGAGATGCAAATTAAAACCACAATGACATACCACTCACACCAGTCAGAATGGCCATCATAAACAAAGCAACAAACAACAAGCGTTGGAGAGGTTGTGGAGAAAAGGGAATCCTAGTGCACTGTTGGTGGGATTGCAAACTGGTGCAGCCACTGTGGAAAACAGTATGAAGTTTCCTCAGGAAACTAAAAATGAAACTGCCTTTTGACCCTGCAATTCCACTTCTGGGATTATATCTTAAGAACTCTGAAACACCAACCCAAAAGAACTCCAATGTTCATAGCAGCACAATTTACAATAGCCAAGTGCTGGAAGGAACCTAAGTGCCCATCAGCAAATGAGTGGATAAAAAAACTGTGGTACATTTACACAATGGAATTCTATGCAGCAGGAAGAAAGAAGGAGCTCCTACCCTTTGCGACAGCATAGATGGAACTGGACGCATTATGCTAAGTGAAATAAGCCAGGCAGTGAAAGACAAATACCATATGATCTTACGTTTAACAGGAACCTAATTAACAAAACAAACAAGCAAACAAAATATAACCAAAGACACTGAAACTGAGGACAGGCTGACAGTGACCAGAGGGGAGAGGGAAGGGGATTATAGGGGAAAAAGGTGAAGGATTTGCAGGAAGAATTATAAAGGGCACATGGACAATAACAAGAGGGGTTGGAAACAGAGGAGGGAGGTGGGGAGGGCTGCAGGGAAAAGGCAGGAGACTGTACTTGAACAACAACAAAAAATGTAAAAAATATATATATATATATTTTGTAATAAAAATTATGTTTTTCCTGATTCAGTCTTGGTAGGCTGTGTGTCTATAGGATTTATTTATTCTAGGGTATTTAATTTTCTTGCATATAATTTTATGGTAATCTCTTATGATCCATGGATTTCTATGTTGTCAATTGTAATGTTGCCACTTTCATTCCTGAATTTATTTCTCTCCTTTTTTGTTTAAAATTTTGTCAATTTTGTTTATGTTCTCAAATAAACAGCTCTTGGTTGTTTAAATACTTTCTTTTATTGTCTTTATTCTTTCCATGCTGGTTTTTACTATTTTTATACTTCTGTTAATTTTGGGCTTAAATTGTTCTTTTTTCTCCAATCCCACGAGGTATAAAATTATGTTGTTTATGTAGATTTTTTCTAATTTCTTATTACATGACTTTATTGCTGTATACCTTTCTCTCAGAACTGCTTTTGCAGCATCCTATTAGTTTGGGTGTGTTATGTTTTTATTTGGGAGGAGATATTTTTAATTTTCCTTTAAATTTTTTGACTCATTTCTTGTCAGGAGTTTGTTGTTTAGTTTCCACATACTTATAGATTTTCCTGCTTTTCTCTTGCTTTAGATGTCTAGTTTCATATCATTTTGGTCAGAAAAAATAGTTGGTATAATTAATCTTCTTAAGTTTGTTAAGACTTTACCAGCCTATGATCTTTCTTGGAGGATGTTCTGTGTGCACCTGAGAGGAATGTGTATTCTGTTGCTGCCGGGTTGAATGTTCTATATACCCATTAAGGCCTTTTGTTTCACTGTTAGTCCTTTTGTTAATACCAACCTTTCCTTGTTTATTTTTATTTTTATTTTTATATATATTTTATTGATTATACCATTACAGTTGTTCTATTCCCCCCTTCATTCCCCTCCACCCTGCACACCCCCTCCCCCACCATTCCCCCCCTTAGTTTATAACCACGTGTCTCAAGCTCTTTAGATTCTTGCCCTACTATTTAGATATTTCCCCTATTTAGATTCTTGCCCTACTTTTTAGATATTTCCCCTACTATTCTTGCCCTTCCCCTATCTATTTTCTACCTACTGTCTATGCTATTTTCTGTACCTTCTCCCCCCCTTCTCCTCCTCCCACTCCCCTGTTGCTAACCCTCCATGTGTTCTTCATTTCTATGGATCCACTCCTGATCTAGCTGTCCTCTTGGTTTGCTTTTGTTTTAGGTGTGGTTGTTAATAACTGTGACTTTGCTGTCCTTTCACTGTTAATATTTTTCATCTTCTTCTTTTTATAAATAAGTCCCTTTAGCATTTCATATAATAAGGGCTTGGTGATGATGAACTCCTTGAACTTGACCTTATCCGAGAAGCACTTTATCTGTCCTTCCATTCTAAATGAAAGTTTTGCTGGATAAAGCAATCTTGGCTGTAGGTCTTTGGATTTCATGAGTTGGAATACTTCTTTCCAGCCCCTTCTTGCCTGTAAGGTCTCTTTTCAGAAATCCGCTGACAGTCTGATGGATACTCCTTTGTAGGTGACTGTCCCCTTATCACATGCTGCTTCTAGAGTTCTCTCCTTCATTTGAATCTTGGCTAATGTAATTATGATGTGCCTTGATGTGTTCCTTCTTGGGTCCAGCTTCTTTGGCACTCTCTGAGCTTCCTGTATTTCCTGGAAGTCTATTTCCTTTGTCAGACTGGGGAAGTTCTCCTTTATTACTTGTTGAAATAAGTTTTCCACTCGTGGCTGTTTCTTTCCCCCTTCTGGTACCCCTATAATCCGGATGTTGGAATGTTTAAAGATGTCCTGGAGGTTCCTAAGCCTCTCCTCATTTTTTTGAATTCTCATTTCTTCATTCCTTTCTGGTTGGATGTTTCGTTCTTCCTTCTGGTCCATTCCATTGATTTGAGTCCCAGTTTCCTTTCCATTGCTATTGGTTTCCTGGATATCTCCCTTCATTTCCATTAGTTTAGCCTTCATATGTTCCTCTAATTTGTGACTATAATCAAGCAATTCTGTGAGCATCCTGATAAACAGTGTCTTGAATTGTGCTTCTGAAAGGCTGGCAATTTCTCGGTCGCTTAGAGTTATTGGCTCTGGGACTTTGAGTTCTTTTTGAGTCATGTTTTGGACTGTTCCTGCCTGTTACGTAGGAGGAGTGGAGCCCTAGTTGTTCACCAGGGCAGGGCAACTCAGTTGCTGGGTTGTGACGCTATATGTGGGGGCGGGGTCAAAAGGAGCAATGGTGGTCCCATCTGCCGCCTCCCGCCACTATGGCCACAGCTGGGGCCCGTGCATTTCATCCCACTGCACGTGAGTGTGCCACTGCTGTCAGCCCTCCACCACTGGGTTTGCCCTCTGGGGCCTGTGTGGTCCGTCTCACTGTGCGCGAATGTGTGACTGTGGTCAGTCTGCCCTGCACCCCAACTGGTTCCAGGCTACCTGCGCACCTAGGTCGGGGGATCCTTCCTGCCTGACCCTGCTCCGCTGCTGGCTCTGCCCCTGTTACCGTCCCAGTTGAATGGTTCGTTGTTGGCAGACTTCCGTATAATTCAATTTTCTGTTCTTTGGCTGTGTCTTTGTTCTCCAAACCTTTGTTGTATTCAAACTTGGTTGTGGGAGAAGGCACAATGTTTCCACCTATGCCTCCATCTTGGCAGAAGTCCTCCTTGTTTATTTTCATATGTGGACAATCTATCTGTTGGTGAAAGTGGGCAATTTTTAAAGTTTTTAATATTTTGATCACACAAACACAGAAAAAACACATCTAATACTACAGAGACTTTGTTGAACAAACTCAAGAAGAGTGTAGAAGTTTGCTAGAAATAAATAATAATAAAGATTTATTGAAGGCTCTTGAGGGTTACAAACCAGTAACACAACTAGGCAAAAACACAAAAGTGCTCCAAAACAGAAAGAAAAGTTAAGACTTTTTATAGTAAAATGTACATTTTTTAGAATAATTTGTCCTGCATTATTAGCCCTAGTATTGGTTCAGGATGGTTATCAGTAAGATATCAGGTGCTCTGGATGTGTAAACATTTTTATTTAATCCTTCAAGAGGTAAAAATAGGGTTGTCTGGAGATCTGCTATATATCCAAGCATTGACAAAGAACTGGGAAATTTAAAGGTTTCACATTCCAAGCTAGTTAAAGAAAGAATAGAATAATTTCCTCATACCTCAACCTTCTTGATTTAATTTAGCAATTTGACTGTACTATAATTCTTCCATTTTATTTTTCCATTCTTTTCTTATTTACCACTTTTGATCATGATTTTTCTCTCAGAAAATATAGGTCACACAAAATGTTTTAAAGTTCCTGTGCTCTGAAAAATATTAAAAAATAAAGTCCCTCAATGCCAAGGTAGCAATGCCTTTCATGTCTGCCATGCCCCTCAGAAGGAGGGACATGGGTTAGAGATACTCTTGTCATATGTGACATCACAGTCAGCTCAATATTTGTGCCAATTTTTAGGTTCAAGCATTAAAAAGGGACAAATAAGACATTATTATCACATATTAATTTTAGAAACCAGTCTCAGTCTTAAGAATAGGTCCATTTAATTAAATAGTTGTCTCTTATTACAGAAGATGATGCAAGTGGTCTCCCAATGTTTGGCCTCTGGTACAAGCATTAAGATACTCACTGAGAGGCATCTCTGTGAACAAAGGAAAAACAATGGTTAGTAATTGAAGCAGAGTATAATGTTAGTTTCTGAAGGCAGTCAGGCAAGACTGACTGATTTTCATTTTTTTATTTACAAAAATTTTAAACTTTATTTATTTTAGAGAGAAGAGAAGGGAGGAAGAAAGAGGGAGAGAATCGTCAATGTGAGAGGGAAACATCCATTGGTTGCCTCTCATACGCACCCTGACTGGTGACCAAATCTGAAACCTAGGCATATTCCCCAACTGGGAGTAGAATGGGCCACCTTTCACTTTACTGAACAACACCCAACCAACTGAGCTACACAAGTCAGCGCAGTCAAGAAGATTTTTAGATATGCAGCGTAAGGTATTTTCATATCGAATGGAAGTAGGCAGTAACAACCTGATAAATTATCCTGGTTTGCAGTTCGAATATCTTTGGTGATTTTTTTCTGCAATACACGTGAAGATTGTCCATATGTAAACTGTTATGGTGATTTCTCTGAGGTTTATATCAAGTTTTCTCATGTTAGCTTATATGGCTTTCAGAAAAGGACAGTTTTAATTATCAATGATTTCAAGTCAAATAATGAATGAAAATTGAAGATATTAGTTTAGAGAGTCATAACCAGATGTTGGAAAAAACTAGAAAAATTCATAATTCAGTTTAGTTCACAAGTGGGAACAAAACCTCAAAAGTAATAGACAACTCTAGAATTTAACATTCAGAAATGTACATTACTGAAATAATTTTTCTCTTTAAAATCAACCTCATTTTTACCAATGATAGCCAAATTGTACTAATTTGTTTATAAAAATAAGTCTAGTTTTAATAAAGGTGGCACCCTGGCTAGGTAGTTGAGTTGGTGGTAGCATCATCCTTTATACCAAAAGATTGTGGGTTCCATTCCTTGTCAGGGCACATACCTGGGTTGATGGTTCAATCCCCATTTGGGTGCATATGTGAGGCAACTTTTCATTTCTCTCTCACAGTTATGTCTCTCTCTCTCTCTCTCTCTCTCTCTCTCTCTTTCTCTCTCCCCCTTCTCTTTCTGAAAATCAATAAAAAACAAACCCTTGGGTGAGGATTTTTTTTAAGTATTAATAAATGTGGTATGCTCTTTATATAAGAGCAACAAGACTAGTAATTAACCATATAGGCTATATTAAATCTACTTTGCTGGAATTTTTCATAAGGAATCTTCAGAGTGAGGTTTAAAAAGTCCCCTCAAGGCCAGAAAAGCCAAGGCAAGGACTTGCCATCAGTCTTCATCTGCAACATATATAGATTTGTGTGAATTCCTTTAATTTCAAGATTCCCCAGATACCTCGAGGATTCTGTACCTACCAGGAAGTGACCTTCTTTAATCACTTGGTAAGGCTGCTAGAGACCTTGTAGTCAAGGTACCAGGCCTGTATTTCCAAGAGTTTTATTGGTGTCAATCTTAATTCCTTAAAGCTGTTTTTTCATATCTGAGTCTATGCATGTTTCTCTCAAATGTGACATTTCCATTAAAGTCTTGGTAATATAACTAGTTTCCAATTGGGTCCTGTTACAAAGAAAACTGATTTTTATTAACCATATGAAAATAATATTTCCATGACAATAAGAGTACCCACTGAGCCCTGGCTGTTGTGGCTCAGTGGATTGAGTGCCAGCTTGAGAACTTCAATTCCCAGTGAGGGCACATGCCTGGGTTGTGGGCCAGGTCCCCATATGGAGGCATGCAAGAGGCAATCTCACACAATGATGTTTCTCTCCATCTCTTTCTTTTCCTCTCTCTATAAAAATAAATAAATAAAATATTTTTTAAAAAGAGAATATGCACTGATAATTTCCAAATTCTGGAGGGCATTTCAATTCTACTTACAAAGGTATAATTTATCAGATTGTTATGTCATAGGTAGCTTATGAGAAGTGATTTCTTTAGATCTTGATAACAAGATTAAATGTGAAGGGGGGGCTCCACCCACAGCCCCCCCTTTCCCCCACTGGCCACCATGAATGAGAATAAGTCTACCAAGACATGATCTGCTTGGGGAGGAAATGTGGCCAAACTCTCAAAGGAGAAGGGCCAAGAGCCTTTTCCTCAATGGGCTTTTATTGGGTTCATTTTGCACAGGAATACAGGTAAAGCTCATTAATCATCGTCAGGCAATAAGGATCAAGCAATACATAATGTACAAAGAACTGAGGGCTTATTCTGAGTCAGAGTCTGATAGGTAAAGGGCGACAAAACTTTGGGAAACAAACTCATTTCCTACTCAGACCTTTATTATTTAATTAAGAGCATTCTTAAGAAAGCAGGCTTCACAGGATTTTATGTATTCTTCCTTAGGCCTGATCACCCAGGGAACCTGCCCTTTCCAGCACAGGGTTGCACCACCCTCTGTCATTGTTTCAGGCTTAAGTCAGGCAGGGGAAGGAGGGCAGCCAAGAGATTAGGAGACTTCTTGCAGACAGAATGAGGACTCAGGCTATGTCAAAGCTGAGAGGTGAGGGTCCATCACCCCCTTTCTCCATAGCCCCCCAAGTCCTTGCCTGGGGCCTCCATGTGATCATGCCTGTCTTAAGTCATCCCCCTCTTGCGAAATCTTACCCATTATTCTCTAACTGATCAAGCATTGGGGGCCAGTTATGGATGAAGAAAAAGGAGCAGAAGTGGCATCCCTGCCAGGGAGATAAGCCTTGTCTCCGTTAGTGGCTTACAGTTCGAAGGTCACTTTCTCAGCCTTAGCCATGGGGGGGTTACAGCTCCTGAAACCAGGCAGGGCAGTTCCCAACAATTAAAGAACCAGATTATTTGTGATTCAAATAAAATGTCATAAAGTTATAATCATCCTCATTAGTTCATTCAGTTTTACATAATTATTTTTTATATAAGTTTAGTTTTTCTTCAGAGTGCTGCATATTCCTCATGAAGTTTGATGATACAGTATGAAAGTTTATCAGAATCCTGTATCTTAGAGCATGTCAGTCCTCTTTATTAATCTCTCTGCATATACAACATTTTTCAAAATAAAACAGAGTAAGATACTGACTCTGTAAATGGCAAAGACTTAAAGTTACATTGTTAAAAATCTGATTACAATGAAATTGTCAAAAATATTTGCTTTTCTCTGCAACATACAATATATTAAGATAACAACTGGATTTTCAAATAAAAACATCAGGACATTGTGGTTTCTCAGAAATTTTATATACTTTCTGAAACATTTATTTTAATAAATATTTGCATGCAAATACTTTATTACTTTTTGCCAATGCTTTCCCTGTAATTTCAACATATCAAATATATCTACTTAGTGTAATCTCCCCTTTTAATAATGAGAAAGAGATTTTCTTTGAAAAGTTTCATGAGTCTTCCTTAAAAAATCTCAAAGTTATTTTTAGATTACGAAGAAGACTATTAAACATTTGAGTTTTGAGATGTTTGCTAAGCATATCAAAAGTTTTAAAACACTTGCTCTAATAAAATCATAGGGCACTGTGAAACAATACTTAGTTATCCATTTAATAATGGTGACAGTGAAAGACTTTGTAGACAGGCTCTCTGTTCCTCCTGTTCCACAGACACCCACATCTTCTTACACAGTGCCAGCCTCAACCCTGAGACATGATAGTGAAGATTGGAGTGAAGGGATTTGGCCATATTGGGAGCCTAGTTACCAGAGCTGCTTTTTACTCTGGCAAAGTGGATATTGTTGCCATCAGTGATTCTTTCATTGACCTCAAACACACAGTCTACATGTTCCAGTATAATTCTACTCATGGCAAGTTCAAAGGCACAGCCAAGGCTGAGAATGGAAAGCATGTCATCAATGGAAAGTCCATCTCCATCTTCTGGGAGCAAGATCCTGCGTTGGCAGGATCTGGGGTGATTATGCTGCTGAATACATTGTGGAGTCCACTTGTGTCCCCATTGCTATGAAGAAGGCTGGGGCTCACTTTAAGGGTGGAGTCAAGAGGGTCATCATCTCTTCTGTCTCTCTGGATGCCCCCATGTTTGTGATGGGTGTGAATTGTGACAAGTATGACAACTCCATGAGGATTGTCAGCAATTTCTTCTGCACCACCAACTACTTGGCCCACCAGGCCAAGGTCATGCGTGACAACTTTGGCATTGTGAAGGGACTTATGACCACAGTCCATGCATAACTACTACCCAGAAGATTGTGGATGGCCCCTCTTGGAAGCTGTGGCATTATGGCCAAGGGGCTGCCCAGAAAATCACTCATGCTGCTACTGGAGCTGCCAAGGCTGTGGGCAAGGTCATCCTTGAGCTGAATGGGAAGTTCACTCACATGGCCTTCTGTGTCTCCACCTCCAATGTGTGGGTTGTGGGTCTGACCTGCCTCCTGAAGAGAGCTGCCAAATATGATTACATTAACAAGGTAGCGAAGTAGATATTAGAGGGTCCTCAAGAGCATAGTCCTCCTGGGCTATAATGGAGACCAGGTTGTCTCCTGCAACTTTAACAGTGACACCCACTCCCCCACCCTTGATGCCAGGGCTGGCATTTTCTTCAATAACCACTCTGTCAAGAGCATTTCCTAGTATGACAATGAATTTGAGTATAGCAACAGGGTGGTAGACTTTATGGTTCACATGGCCTCCATGAGTAAGAGCCCTGGACCACCAGCCCCAGCGACAGGAAGAAGACTCTCAGCTGCTGGGAAGTCCTTGCCCCAAATCAGTCCCCCAACGCACTTAGAATCTCCTGACCTCTGGTTTCCATCCTAGAACCTCTGAGGAGGGGAAGAGTTTAGGGAGCCCTGCCTTGCCGTGCACCATCAATAAAGTTCACTGTATCCAGCTAAAATAAAAATTTCCTCAGAAATGCATTTCCATAATTTATGCCTTGTTTTACCAAAAAAATTATGTTTTTCCATTCAAAGTTGCTTCTATTGTTACTCCTATAATTCATTTGCAGATATTCATTAACAGATCAAAATTTATCTTTTAGCTTTTCTGTAATAAGAAGTCAAAAATAAGTAAACTGATATTTATTTACCAGTCAATGTTTCAGTATTTTATCTTATTTGGAAATGATCTGAGTATTCAATGACTATTCATCACTTATTTTGCTGGCAAAACTTTAAAGTCTCAAGTTACTAAACAGTTTGGGGAAACTATTTTTAAGTACAAATACTATAACACATATAATCATTACTAAAAAGTTATAGCTTAAAAACAACCTTTTCATCTTACTTATATCATCTAATTTACTAGATTTTAACAATTATTGATAGATTACTTATAAAAATTTCTTCCTACCAAGTTATTATTCTTGCTGACAACTTTTTGCTACAGGGATGAATGAATATATTTAACTAATAAGCCCAGGTAGAATAAAAGTATTATATTTAATGTTGATATATCCAAAGACATGCCTATTTAACAAAACCAAACCAAAATTGTCTCCAGTATCAAATATTTTTCCAAATTATGTGATCCTATCCAACCTTAGGGTTAATTTCTATTGCATATTTTTTTAAAGCCTCAACTTTTTATTTTATTTTTGACTAATTGATTATTTTGTTTTGTTTTTTATTCTCACTGGAGAATACGTTTATTGATTTTAGAGGGAGGTGGAGAGAGAGAGAAATATCTGTTTGTCACTTCCCTGGCAGGAGGTCAAATCCACAATCACTGGAAATCAAACCCACAACCTTTTGAGACCAAAAGGGATGAGGTTCCAGCCAACCAAGCCACCCAGCCAGGGAAGTTTCTATTATATAACTTTGATATAAGTGTTTAATTTCTTTAACCAATTAAAGAGAGCATTTTACATACATACCAACTTTAGTAATATCCTATAGAGGTAGATGTATATACATGGACATATACACAGATATAACCAGAGACTTAATAGTTTCATTTAAAATTTTCAGTCAAAAGGGAAAGCCCCCAATAATTTATAGCAGTTGAACTAAGTTAAGTATATTATTTCAGATAGCTAAGGTATTTTTTATTAATATTTGTGGAGAAGACAATTAAAATTTGTATTTGTCCTTGGCAAGGAGCCTTGAAGCCACATCAGCAATTTACAGTTTAAGAAATTTTAAAGTACCTGCTCAGATGCCTGAATCTTTTGGGATCCTTTTAGAGCTCTTCTCTAAAAAGTCATTTTTGTGTGCATGTGCACTGTTAGTGAGAATGCAGATTGGTGCAGCCACTGTGGAAAGCAGTATGGAGTTACCTCCAAAAATTAAAAATGGGCTCTGGCTGGTGAGACTTAATGGTTTGAGTGCTAGCCTGTGAACCAAAGAATCATGAGTTCCATTCCCAGTTAGGACACATACCTGGGTTGTGGGCCAGGTCCCCAGTTACAGGGGTGGGGTGATTGTGCAAGAGGCAACTGATCAATGCATCTCTCGTGCATTGTTTCTCTCCCTCTCTTTGTCCCTCCTTTCCCCTCTCTCTAAAAACAAGCAAATAAACAAATAAATAAATAAATACTTCAAAAATCAAAAATGGAACTGCCTTAAACATAGTCATTCCACTTCTGGGAATTTATACAAAAAAATCAAAAAAACATTAGAAAGAATATATGCACCTCTATATTCATTGCAGCCTATTTACAATAGCCAGGATTTGGAAGCAGCCCAGATGTCCACCAGTAGATGAGTAAATAAAACAACTATGGGACATTTATGCAATGAAATACTCCTTGACTACATAAGAGAAGAAAATTTTACCTTTCATGACAGCATGGATGGACCTAGAGAGCATTATACTTAAGTGAAATAATCCTGTTGGAGAAAGACAAGTACCATATGATTCCATTGAAATGTAGAATCTAATGAGTGAAATGAATTAACATGCAGAATAGAGACAGACTCATTGATAGAGAGCAGGCTGACATTTCCAGGAAGCCTGGGGGTGAGGGGAGCAGGTGGAGGGATCAAGCTAAAAAGAAAAAAGAGAAAGAACTCTTGGAAACAAACAACAGTGTGGTGATTGTGTGGGGGAATGTTGGGTGGCAGTGGAGGAGGGTATGGGGGAATAAATGGTAGTGGAAAAATTAACAAAAAGAAAAATAACTAAATAAAAAGTCATTCTGTTTTTTAGGAGCTTCTGCATATCAATCACATTGTCCCCAAGAAGTTTGGATTCCTCTTCTTTAGAGGGGTGGGCCCTCCGGGTGGACTTAGGACAAAGATTTATTTGAATGACAAATAGAGTTTTAATTTATTTTGACTGAGTTGGTCTATTTTATTAGAAAAGCATAAGAGGAAGGACCAATATGTTTGTACATACAACGAATAGAAATTTTGAGGAAGGAACTCTTTGGGAACTTTTAGAGGGTGAAGTTCATATGTTAAAGATAAATTCCCCTGAAGCTCTCATGTCCAGACAAAAAGGCAAAGGAGATGTTAAGTTTATCTTTGAATCATTTAATTACTTAGAAACCTCTAAATACTAACTGAAAATGCTTCTCACTCAACTTGTTTAATATTTCTAAAATTTCCTCATTGGGTGTGTAAATACACTAATTTGGGAATTTCAAAAGGTCCCGAAGTGGCCACTGTCATTCTAAATTGTCTTTTGTAACAGAGGATTATCTATCCATCAAGATATAATTAACAGAGGATTAACCATAATGTTTAAACATAAATCGAGCTGGTGTTGCAGATGGTGGGGGTTGTTGTTTTGTAGCAGCTGTAGACAAAGAATGCCTCATCATAAAAAACAGTACCCAACTAGTGGAAACCTAGAAGACAAAGCACAAAGGGTTCAAGCAGCTACCTTGCTTAAATCTAGCAGTATTGCTGAAATAAAACAGAGAACTTGAATTTTACAATGCTGACACTGTAAGTATCACTAGAATACAAAAAGTCAGGAGGTTTTGTCTACAAATAAGTGATAAAGATTAATTCAAGGGTCTTAGAATTTGCAAACTGAAAATAGAGTTAGGCAAAAACCCAGAATTGTTCCAAGAAGAAAAAACTTGAGATTTATAGTTAGAGTTATATCCTTGAGAATATTCAGTCCTGCATTCTTAGCCCTTGGATTGGCCCAGGGCTTAAAATTGGTCCTTAGATTATTAATTAGATGTCAGGAGGTCTGGAGGATGGGTGCCGGGAGGTCTGGTCACGTCCTGAGTCCTTTAGGGAATCGTCCGAAGGCTACCAGTTGGTTTAATATATTTCCAGGCTTGACACACAATGAATTAGTGTATTTCAGGAGCTGCAAAGTTCAAAAGTTTAAGTTCCCAGGGTAGTTTAGAAAAGAAACGAATCATTTACTCAAGCCTCAACCCTCATAATGTTAATACTTTGTCAGCTTGGTTAGAATGACAGCATTTTATGTTTTCCTCGTCTTTACTCTTTCTTCAGAACTTGTGCAGTAGGCGTTCTCTCAGCAGGCTTTATGCAGCAGGACACAGCCCCAACCACCACACAGTGTTCCTTGAAGCAGCCTCTCCCCCAGGGGCCACCTCCAGGAGGCTACCCTGGTGTTCAGGTGTGTTACTGGTAGTTACCCCAGCTGCCCTCACCACTCAGCCCTAGCAAGGCAGTCCAGAAACTTGGAGTTCTGCATTTTGTAAGAATTTTCTTAGTAAATATTTTAAGGCTTGGGAGGAATCAAGACCCCAACCTCCCCTGACTATGCTCAGTAGTAGATCCCTAGCTACCCAGACCTGCTCGGGACAGGCTTGCACAGTATGTGCCCTTTCATCATGCTTTGGGCAGCGGGGGCCCTTTAAACCTGTAGTGCAGGGACCTGGCCCCAACACCTGTGAGTCTTCATTGACTATGTGGACCACCTCTAGAAAATTGCCCTGAAAGAGCAGCTACAAATTAAGGACAGTCAGTCCTTACATGGACACTCGGCATGAGTAATCCTAGGATTTTCCATCAACCAGGGTCTCAGGTGTCTCTTTTGAGATGATTCCCCAGTCAGCCAGATCTGCCCTACCCTGACAAATAGGCTGGTACCCTCTAGTTCTGTTTTCAGGGAGAAGATGCTCACTTGTATAATTTGAGGCTTAGAAAAAGGCAGCTGTCTTGTGTTACAAAGATTCTATTTCTGTGACCAGTTTTCTCTTGACCTATTCCTTAGCTTAGGCTCCAGGCTACCCTGTGTAGTCAGGCCATGTATGTGCAGTGTGAACTGCTTCAGCAGGCTTTGACAGCAGGGGTCTCCAGACCTGAGGAGCTTGGGTCCAGCCTCACCTACCTGCATACTCTCAGATGTGGAGAGAGACCACCCTTTCAAAATCACCTTGGGGCAGCCGCTGGATTTGGAGACAGCCATTTGGACTTGCTACCTCCTGTTGCTGTGAGCTTCTCTATCTCCCAGAGTTTCCAGCCCCACCCAAACAAGGCAGTCCAGTAACCTGGCACTCTGCAATCAGTTTGAATATTGCCCATTTTGCAATATTCAAATATTGCAATATTCAATATTCAATATTCAAATATTCAATATTCAAATATTCTGCATCCTCCTCTAGAGATTGGGCATTTTAGGGCTTGCAAGGTGACATCCCGTGACTCAACCTCTCCCAATCTTGTCAGTTCCAGATCCCTGGCCATTCCACAAATGCATGAGCAGTAAATATCCCATCAGCCAACCTGGGCAGCAGGACCCTTCAGACTGTGGGCTGGGACCCAGCCTAACCACCTGAAAGTCTTTAGTCAGGAGGTGGCCCACCTTCTAAAAATAACCTCAAGGTGGCAGCTAAAATTGGTCACAGTCATTTTTTAAAATTTTTTTATCCTCACCTGAAGACATTTTCTCATTGCTACTGGAGAAAGAGAGGGGAAGAGAGAGAGAGAAACATCAACATGAGAAAGACTCATGGTTAGGTTGCCTCCTGTAGGTGCCCAAACAGGGGATTGTACACACCTGGATAAAGGATTGAACCCGCAACCTTTTGACTATGGAACAACTGAGCCACACCGGCTAGGGCCACACCAGCTAGGACCATAGCCAGCCACCTGAGGGTCCTGGTCTGACTTCTCTGGCAATCAGTGTGCCAGCTGTTTGTATTAAATGTTTGCTCAGTCAGATGGTCTGGCCCCACCCTTACAGGGCAGACCTGTATCTTCCATTTCTACTTTCAAGGGGAATATCTGATTTTAATGTAGTTGAGGGATTGAATTTGCACAAACGCCTGTGTCCACAAGATCCTATTGTTGTAACTCAGCCTCTTCTAACCCACGTGCTTTTCCAGGTCCCCAGCAACTCTGGGCTGGGCTTCTCACAAATACACAGTTTGCATTACTTCAGTGGGGTTCGGCAGCTGGGTCCTCCAAACCTGCCGATCTTGTGCCTGTTTTCAACCACCCACATAGGCTCCAGTTTGGAGAAGTCCACCTTATGAAAATCACCCTCTGGCTGCAGCAGCAAATTGGCCATAGTTAGTCTGACCCGTGTGAGGTAATATCTCATTGTGGCTTTAATTTTCATCTCACTGATGGCTAGTGATGTTGAAGATCTCTTCATATGTCTAAGGGCCTTCTGTATGTCCTTCATGTCCTTTGCATAATTTTAATTAGATTGTTTATCTTCCTGATGTTGAGTTGTATGAATTCTTTATATATTTTGGAGATTAAACCTTTGTCTGATATATTGTTGGCAGATATGTTCTTCCACACAGTTGTATTGGATGAGCCAGCACCTGAGATGCTGGCTCCCTCCTGACATCTGCTTCTTATTGCAGGTGCTGGTTAGCCTAAACTACACTGGCCAGAGCATGGGCAGTACACACTCTGTCAGATGATTCTACATAGCTGGTGCCTTCAAGGCCAGGGGCTCTGGGGTAGTCCCCAGTCTCCCTCAACCTCCAGAGATAGAGGAGCACCACCCCCTTGTGGTGAGAGTCAGTTCCCACTTGGACATACTGCCCAGTGGTGGTGTCCTGGCTTCCCCAACAGTCGTGATGTCCTTATGGAGGGGAGCCTAGGCCACCCAGCCCAGTGGCCCCTTCCTGGACAGGCATGAAATCCTGCCTTTTGCAGCTCAGCCTTCAAAGTAAATATCCACATTGTGGTAGGTTGGGACCTTTAATTAGGCATCTGCTTTGTATGCCCAAAAGCTAGAGCTTGGTGGCTTTCCTTAAGAAGGTAAATTAGAAGCTAAATTAGTCCTAGACTTGCTTGGTTTCTTTGGGGATCTCTTGCTAGGAACCAAGCATTATACTAACTGCTACATGTCCCGGGCATTTCTGTTTCTGCTTCTCTATCCTTGGTTTGTGGCTTTCCTTAAGATGTAAGGTGGCTACTGAGCCCCTGGGTGTTGGGAAAAAAATCTTTCCATGAATGAGACATAGTTTTGTATGGTCCAGGCTTTCTTAACAAAGGTGTGTTACGATAACAAATCCTTGGAAATTGGAGATAGTGTCTCTTAAGCTAGAGACCTCCAAGAACATTTGGAGAGTTAAAACCAACTCCTCCACCCTGGAGACATTTCTTACATTCCAAGTTTGTAAACCTAGTGGTGTCTTCCTTCTCTTTCCTGAAGGAGATTTCATTAATGAGTAATCTCAAGGGGCAAATCCAAGAGAAGCTTATAAAACTCCTAACTTTGGGATTCCTTTACTTTGACACAAACCACGTTGTATTTGAAGGTAACATCTGGGCCTCACTGCATCCTCCTCTAGAGATTGGGAAACTGGTGTTAAAATGCTGCTCTGGCTGCTTTTGTCATGAGTAATCACCTGTTTCTCTGATCCAGAACACCTCAGGTCTCCTGTCAGTATATATAGAGTATATAAACTGTGGTAGACTAACTCGTTAGTTTACAATTAGGGCACCATGTCAGACTCTTCAGTTTCTGATTTAACAAATCTGAGTCTCAGGTGCACCAGCTGAGTCTATTTCTTATAAAAACAATCTTAGAACCTGTGTCTCATATAGTAGTCAGAACTTAGCAGCTTAGCACTCCCAAAGACAAAGAAGTTCCTGGTATGTATGAGTGTTCTAGCTGAATGTCTTGCCACCCCAGACTAGATCAGAGTTTGATACCAAGAAATAAAGTGAGAGTGGATGTTAGTGATGCATCTCATAGTGGTTGGTTTGTCCCAGGAATTTTGTTACACTGTTTCATTACTACTGTTACACTGCCATCTTTCCCAGGTTTTCACAATGTCTTGTCAGTAGAAAATATTTTCCAAGTTCCAAATAATTTACAGTTATGATGGGAAATAAAATTAAATAGGGAATTGGTAGACCTATATTGTGCTGTTTATTAATGGTATGCCCTTAGGAAGGTCATGATCCTGTTCAGTCTCAGCTCCTGAAAATTGAAAATGATGATTAAAAATTTCAGACATGGAGACTGGGAGGAAAAATGTGCCAATGTATGTGAAGATTTCTAGTAAACGTGAATCTCAGCTGAGAGAGTGGAAGGTGAAGCACAAGTCCAGGCAGCATGGAACTGAGTCATCTTTCAGAGCAAAAGCTAGCAAAAGCTAGCTCCAGTGATGTCAAGTGTCTGAATTCACATATGGTCAGCACAATACTTCACATCCTGACAGCAACAATGCCCATGACTGCTAAATTGTACAATCAACTTGCAGTAGTTATTACCACTTTGTGTAAATAATCCAGAACACATAGCACCAGGCTGCTCAATGGTCTTCAGGAGCTGAAGTCTTAGGCTTTCACTTAATGCTGCTTTAATGGAGATAATTGAGTAATCATGTTTTCCAATTTGCTTAAAGAAAAGTATCTTTCATCTTGGCACAGGTGCTTTCATGCATACAGAGTAATACTTAGCATGGGTGAAGAGAAGGAAAAACACATGACTGGAAATCAGCATCCAGTTTTTACCACAAACATCTCTTAAAAATACACACTGTGCTAAGATGGTAAAATTTCAGCACCTGAAGTTATAGTAACTACAGAATTATGTGTGCCTATTCAAATGTATTCTGTAGCTTTCTCAAAAGTTATTGAATAAAACAGATATCAGAATATTAAGAAGTATTGCTGATTTGTATTAATTATGTATCATTCACTGTTATTCTAATAAGGAGTGCATAATTAATACACATAAGAAAAAAGACCATAATACATATAAGAAGCTCCAGTGATAAAAGATGATTGGTTGCTCTTTTCTGAGTTTTTATAAATGATTTCTAAAGTTGTTTACTGAATTAAATCACATCTGAATCAAAACCATTATCTGATTGTTTTATACCCCAGTGAGAGCAGCCTGCTCCTCTCCAGGACTCAGTCTGCCCCTTCAGGCCTTCAAAGCTTTCCTCTCTTGGCAGCTTTTTAAATCATGTGACTTGACTCCTGGACAATCAGTTGTTCTCTCTCTCTCTCTCTTTGCAATTTTTAAAAATTACAACTTAAAGTGTACAATTAAATACCATTAATATATTACAAATTTGTGTGACCATCAGCACTGACCCTAGAACATTTTAATTATCCACAAAAGAAACCCCATCCTCCTCAGCAGTGTCGTCTTATTTTTCTCTCATCTAGCTCCTTGCAACCACTAATATACTTTCTGTCTCTGTAGATTTGCCTATTCTGGAGATTTCATATAAATAGAATAGTATAATATGTGGGCTTTTATGTCTGCCTTCTTTCACTCAGCATAATGTTCTCAAAGCTCATCTGTGTCATAGCATATTCATCCGTGCTCCAGCATTCCTGTTGCAGCTGAATAATATTCCATTGTATAAACAGACTACGTTTTGTTTATTCACTCATCAGTTGATGGTCATTTGGTTTGTTTCCACTTTTTGGTGGTTATGAATATGTTGCTATGAACATTTGTGTATAGGTTTTATATGTAGATATTTTCAATTTGGGGGGGGATGCACCTATGAACAGAATCGCTGTGTCATCTAAGTAAACTCTTAACATCTGAGAAACTGGCAAATTGTCTTCCAAAGCAGCCACACTAATTTACATTCCCACCAGCCTTGTGTATGAAGATTCCTTTTACTCCACATCCTCAATAACACTTGTTATCTGTCTTTTGACTCTAGCCATCTAGTGGGTGTGAAGAGATATCTTGTGGTTTGGATTTGCATTTCCCTAATGACTAATGATATCGAGCCTCTTTTTAAGTGCTTATTGGCCATTTGTGAAGTTAATTTGGAGATGTCTGTTTATTTTTTTTAATTTTTTTTATATAATTTTTATTTAATTCTTGTTCAAGTACAGGTTTCTGTCTTATATTCCCAACCCTGCCCGCCCCCCACCCCATGCTCCCCGCCTCCCTCCCCTTTCCACCCCCCACCCTTAGTTATTGTCCATGTGTCTTTTATACTTGTTCATGGAGATGTCTGTTTAAATCCTTTGTCTATTTTTAAACTAGGTTGTCTTTTTATTATTGAGTTGTAATAGTTTTTTATATATTCTGGATACTTGACTCTTATCAAGTTTATGATTTGCAAATATTTACTCCCATTCTGTAGGTGATATTTTTACTTAATAGTGTACTTTGATGCACAAACATTTATTTAATTTTTATAAAACACAAACTGTCCACTTTTTCTTTTGTTGCATGTGATTTCAATGTCATATCTAAGAAACTATTGCCTGTCCAAGGTCAAAAAGATTTATACCTATATTTTATTCAAGTGTTTTATAGTTTTAGTTCTTACATTTAGGTCTTTGATTGATTTTGAGCTAATTTTTGCATATGATGTGGGGTAGAATCTATATTCACTCATGCATGTGGATGTCCAGTTGTCCCATCATCATTTATTGAAAGCATATTCTTTTCCCATTGAATGGTCTTGGCATAATTGTTAAAAATTGGTTGATTCTATGTTTATTTCCAGACTTTCAATTCTATTCCATTGATATGTGTGTCACTTCTTACACCAGTACCACACTGTCTTGATTTGTACTCACTTTATACTAGGTCTCAAACTCAAGAAGTATAAGTTTTCCAACTTCATTTTTCTGTTTCAAGATTGATTTGGCTATTCTGAATTCCCTGCATTGCTATATAAATTTTAGGATCAACTTGTCTGTTTTTGTGTAAAAAAAAAAGTTAATGACATTATACCAGTCAGTTTTTGCTTGATAATTAATTTGAGACTATTTATTAGAAACCTTTACTTACAGACTCAGGAATTCAGTGATCTGAGGGTGATTTAGACTACTTGAGCTTAAATATTAGCCCATCTATTCAAAAACCACTATACACAGTAAGTGAAATGATGGATATTCAATTTGGGAGGTCAAAATGCCTGGAGAGACCAAGCATGTCCCCACTCTGAATGTCATCTGCTATCCCATCTGCCTTGCTGTCTTTGCCAGCTTGGACTCTAGGAAAAACCTGAGTTGTGGCCTGTGGTCTGCACAGCTGGCTGGAGAACTTCTGACAGGGCACTTTCTTTTCCAGCAGTGCTATCACATGCTTAGGAAGGGCTCTGTTCCATAACTCCTACATCCCAGTGCATGGAGACCTTATAAATCCTCTGTGCACACAGTCTTGTAGAAGCCTCCCTTATGAGATGAGGGCTTTGCAGGAACAGCACTTGAAAGACCAGGAGCTCTGATTTGAAGCTCTCTGGCTTTAAAGTCATAGACAGGTAAGCACTCTAATCCATAAGGGCAAGAAACAAAATAAATAAACAAAAACAAGTTTTAATCTTATAAAAACTAGATGTCAATCCATGTAGGAGTGTCGTAGAACTCTACGAATGTAGAGTTCTACTACTCATGCTTAGGACTCAGAATTCTGTCTTCCTCATGGGCCACGCAGAAGTTTTTTTTTTTGTAGCTGCACTGTTCTGAGAGTCCTAGGCAGGAGATTCCCAATGAATTAAATTTCTTGTTCTGTGAGACTTTTGCTCCTATCCTTTCACAGGGAGTCAGAATACAATTCACAGAAGAGCTTCTGGCCTCCCCTCCTGCTCACAGAATCATGAAGAAGATCTGCAAGTGTTGGTGAATCTGTCAAAGGGCTTGGTGGGAGAGCTCTGTGGAAGGTACCTTTGTTCCTGTGATGGATTTAAGACTGTCCTGGATGATTATGAGCACTGTAGAAAACACCATTGCACCTTAAGGCCCTTTTTGTTGGGAGCCTCAGTTTCCCTAGCCTTTGATTTATTAAGGACCTGATCCAGGGGATGGAAACCTACTGAAAGTCCCTGACTGGCCTATGTCCCTTTCTGGGAATGGATGCCCTGGCTTCTGTGTGTCCTCCATACGATTCATTAGCTGAGCAGTGACCAGTCACCGTCTCTCTTTCTGGAACCTGAAACCTACCCAACCTGGAGTCATTCAATGATAGGTGCATGGGCTTGTGTCAGTATGCCAAATGGACACCCTATGTGGACCAAAGGTTGGAGAGCAGGCAACTTGAGTGATCAGAGAAAGTCATAAATAGGAAGAAAGGGAAAGAACCAAAGGGCATCCGTCCATGTCCACACTCCCCATAAGGCCCAGCTGGGCCTGCTATAGTGACCAGGCCCAGCCCAAAGTCAAAACTAAATCTTAAAGGGCATCTGTCCTATCTGGCTCCACGAACTTTGCTATCTGAACTTTGCTATCAGGACCCAGGAGCACGAATGTGAATCCAGGGGCGCCAGGGCATATCTTGAGGACATTTTTTAGGTGTCTTGGCTTTTTTTCTTTAAAATTGTGAAGTCCTAGTCAGTTTGGCTCAGTTGGTTGGAGCATCTTCCCATTAACCAGACGGCTGCCAGTTCCACTCCCAGTCAGGGCCCATGCCTAAGGTGCAGGTTCAATCCCTTGTTGGGGCATGTAGGAGAGGAATCCAATATTTCACTCCCCACTCTCTTTCCCTCTCTCTTTCCTCTTCTCTAAAATCAATAAGCATGTCCTCTAGTGAAAATAAACTTTAAAAATGTATTAAATAAAATAAGGAGCCATTTTACTCTGGAATAGATATATGCTTTTAAAAAGTGTTTTCCTACAAAGAATGTTTTAGCTAAAATGGTGTCATTTGTCCCCTGGATTCTGAACTCCTGACTTACTAGCCCCACTGTGAGAAACAGGAAGTGTGTCAGGTGCCTGATTTTGCTGGTGAGAGAATGAAATCAAAGACAAGGGCCTTTCTCCTCCCACCTTGCCCTTAATTTTCTAATCTGAAAAATGAGATTATATGATACTTCCAAGACTGCAATGAAGATAGAGACTGAATAAAGCACTTAGCAAAGTGTCCTATAGACATGCCAGTGAGGAATAAATAGCCATGTTCTTATCATCATTCCCCTCAGCTTTCTCCTCCCTCTCTACCCCTCCCCCCACCTTTCCTCCGCCCTCAGTCTCCCTCCCCCACAGCCCTTCTCCCTCTTCAACCGGAAGCCTGAGCTTGTCGGAGTGAAGTGCACACGTCAGCAGCTGGGCAGCTCTGCAGACTCTGTGTACCCCTGACCGGCAGCCACGTGCGACCCGGGCCGGCAGCCCTCTGCCGGCAGCCCACCACCGATCCCTGCCGGCGTGGGGTCCCTACTCGCTGCGGAGACCACACCACCCTACTCCAGCCAGCCGGCACCCCAGTGGCCTTGTTCTCCTACGCCCATTGCGCGTCGTCCTGGGAAAGTCCGTTTTATCGGTATTTCTGATTTCTTGAACTTCTTGAACTCTATGAGGTTTCTTTTAACCCTGACTTCAGCGGGACTGTGTTGGCTCCCGCCCCTTTCTGTAATTAACCTCTGGTTCAGGCGCTACAACTTGCTGGAACCTGCGAGGGTTGAGGGTTTCCGATTCTTTGCACCTAGTGCAGGGTTCCTGCGGTGTTTTCAGAGGCTGAGAGTGGAGCCCTAACCTGCAGATCTGTTCAGAACCTTTTAGGCTCTGGGCGTGGTTAGCGACCAGTGACCTAGGAGTCATGCCTGGGGCTTACAGGGGCCTCCACTCCCTGGGACACAGTCTGTGATCTGCCCACAGTGGCCAGGGGGGTCCAAGTCTCTGCCCCACCACACCCCTTCTCAGAAAAATCTCTCCACCTTTCAGGAGCCTTTCCTCAAAGGGTTCCCAGCCTTGGGGCAGTCTCCTGTTTCCTATGTTATTCATCAGGTTATTGGTCAGTGTTTCTGACCCATCTCTGTTCTGGAATAGGATGCAAAATTAGTCACAAGGGTAAATTACAAAATATTTTACAGGTCACTTAGTCCAGTCCCCATCAGACTGAGTGCTTAGAGTCCCCACACAACAGTCCAACAAAATTGCTTCGTTTTCTTCCTCAACTTCACCTCCTGTAGCAGCTACTTCTACTTCTGGGCTTCTGTGTTTGGTTTATCTTACATTGAACCCAAGGATGTGTATTCTCTGTAGCTTTGCCCTGGAAGTGCTGGCTCTTAGGGTCACTGGACAAAACAGGAGCAGTCTTTCCCAGGCAAGGATCATCACCTGCATGCTTATCAGTCCATTTCTTGACACTTACGTGTGCAGAGCCTGCTGGCAGGCCCTCTCCTTTGCTCCTGGGTGTTTGTCCGCATCCTTCATGAAATGCAGAGGCCAGTGGCCCAGATATGATGTAGTCCAAGCCGTCAGGGAAGGGCATTCCACAGATACTTTCCTTATAGCTCTGCCTGCACCTGCCCCTGGCCTGCGGCAGCTTCTTTGGCAGTTCAATCGCATCCTTTCCTCTAGTCTGGTCCTATGAAGTGTCTGGACAGGAACTCCCTCTTGTTACTCCAGGGTCTTGGGCAGTTGGCATTGACTCTAACACTTGCCACAGAGTTTCAGAAATTCCTTCCCTCACTGAAGGTTCTGCTAGTCCCCAGAACACCTACCTTGGTTCTGTTTTGTGAAACACTGGGCCTGCTTTGCTTCCCTGCTGCAGTTGACCTTTGGAGTTACTCTGATTCCATTTCTTTGACATGCATTTCCATACCATATGTCCCAGTTTGCCTGAGACAGTTTGGGCTTGTACCTTTGTCTTTGCCTAATTATTAATAGTACCCACTTTTACTTTCCAAGGATTTATTATTTGGTTGATTAAACTTGTCTCTGTCTCTAAATTGGATTCATTTGAATTTGAAGGCAGCAGGTAGCACCCAGCAGCCCTCACAGGACTGGCACAGGACTCAGAGGTGTCATCCACAGTCCAGAAAACTGCAATTCCTCCGGGTCAATGCTAGCTCATACTTTTTCTTATACATGGGAAGCTTCAGGCTGTTTTTCCCCTAGAGGGCAGGGGTTCCATTCCCCTCTGGTCTTGGCACAGAAATGAATCCAAGCTGGTCCTGAGAGCTTCTGTGTATCTAGTGAAATTCATTCCTGGAGGTTCTGTGGCTTTAAAATGAGAGCCTCTGAATTCATAGCTATGACCCAGAGCAAGATGTTCAGAGTTCAAACCCAGCTTCTTGACATGGCTCCTGGCTTCTGGAAGTCCAGCTGCTGTGGCACTGTGACCTGAGTTAGGCCTGAGGGGCCCTGGGATAGCCTCTAGCTTATCCCAGGCAGAGGCCTCTGGGTACCCATAGGCCAGTCAGTGTGGCTAGTGTATTAAAGGCAGCATCTCAGCACTTCTAACTACTCTTCTAGGATTAGGCTGAAGTAAGGCACTGGTTTTCAACTAGGATGACCTACTCTCCCAGTTTGCCTGGTACTAAGGAGTTACCTGGACCATATGACTTTCAGTTTTAAAGTTAGGAAAGTCCCAGGAAGTGTGGGATGGGTTAGCCACCCTGTTCTTAACCCCGGCTGCCCATTAGCCTTAAATAAAGAGCCTCTCATTTAGAGATTCTAGTTTAGTTGACCCAGGTAGGGTCCCTAAGTAGACATTTTTTTTAAAGATCCCAAGTGGATTCTAACAAGCTTCTAGAGCTGCAAACCACTAGGTTATGGGTCACATGGCTAAATAACTATTGAAGTTGGTGATTTTTCAGCAGAAGTGGCACAAACTGCTCTCTAAAGTGTATATGACCAAGTGTGGTGGTATTCTTATCCAAAGAGTTATCAAAATGACAATTATTCTCATTGCCCTTATCTTTCCCCACTCAAGGCCTTCCTCACCAGTGAGGACCAAGTATCTTTCCTGGCATGGTCTAGTACCCCTTTTCCCAAGGTAGTAAGTCAGTAAAATTGCTTCATTTTGACCGGATGGTTATGATTTGCTTAATCCCAGATGAAGCTGGAATGAGACTTGAGGCAGGGCTCCAGAATTCTGGTCTGGTACACTCACCCCAGTGAGTGGTGACCCAAAAGCTAGCTGAAGGAGCTGTGTACACTTCAGCTTTGCCCATGGGGTGCTGGAGAAAGTGACCAGGTGCCTCTGTCTACTTTGCAGGCTCTAAGGATCATGTGGTATGTCAGCACCAGGGGGATGGCCCCACGTGTTGACTTTGAAGGGGCCCTGTTCTCTGGCTATGCACCTGATGGGGGCCTCTTCATGCCCGAGAAACTCCCCGAGCTGGACAGGGAGACCTTGTGTCGGTGGAGTGCGCTCTCCTACCCCGGCCTGGTGATGGAGCTGTGCGCCCTCTTCATTGGTCCTGAGCTTATTCCCAGAGATGACTTAAATGGTGAGCATCCATCCTAATGCCATTTTTCCCACCCCTGCCAGCCCAGCCCCCAGAGAGCTGAAAATCTATCACTTCCTCTGTAGGAAATCTTTAGTAACATTTCCTAAAATTTAGGTGTTTTTTTTCAGATGCTAGAATTCCAGAATTGGGAATATCCCAAAAGAATGAATCTATTCCAGCTCCTCCCACCAACCAAAATGACCTGGGGAATTTTTTTTTTACGTTTTTGTATTTATTTATTTATTTATTCTAATCCTCACCTAAGGATATGTTTATTGATTTTAGAGAGAGAGGAAGGGAGGTAGAAAGAGAGAGAAACATTGATGTGTGAGTGTGACTACCTCCATATACACCCTGACCCAGGACTGAACCTGCAGCCCTTTGCAGTATAGGATACCTCTCCAACCAAACTGAGCCACCTGGCCAGAGCTACTTTAGTTTATTTTTAAAACACCTTTTCAAGACTAATAGCTTGAATGTTGGGATTTTTCTTTCCTGTATATAAGGCACACAGATCTGCAGATTGCTGTTTCATTTCCTTGAATGGTGATTCCAGAAGGCATTTTTGCATGTCCTGGACTTACTAGTCTCCAACTATAATGTACCTATGGACTCCCCTCAGAGATCTCATTAGAATGCAGACTCTGATTGTGCAGATCTGGAGTGAGCCTGAGAATCCTGTGTTCCTAGCAAGTGTCCAGCTGAGCCAGTACTGCTGTTTCAGGGAACAGATATGTGATATCCACAACTTAATGGTAAGAGTTTCAAGCTAGAAAGAGAAGAGGACCACTCAAAATGTCTGGTGACCAGCACTGATGGCATTGCCTGGACACTTATTAGCATTGTTAGATTCCTTCAGACTTACTGAACCAGAGTCTGCATTTAAAGATCCCAGGTGATTGGCTTGCCAATTAAAGTTTGAGCTGTGTTCCACACTGACCTGCTTTGGGTAGGGTTGTATGCAAACCCTCCAAAGGTTCTGGCGTCACAGGTATGAATTTAGTAATGCAACAAACAAACAGTATCCTGTCTTTAGGAAGAAAAATTAGAAGAGATGAGACCAACATTGATTTGTTTGTCACATAACTTTAATTGACTCCTCTGTTGGAATACATGCTCACAGGAAATCCAAATGATGAAGATATTTGTAAAATTTAAAAAACGAAAGTCTTACAGTACATTTCTGCTCTCTGGGGAATCACTATGAGGACTCTATCAACAGTTTGGTGCATGTCATTCCAGAATTTCTGTAAGATTATAAATAATATTTATGCATGGTATCATGTAGGATAAAAATTTCTGCCCTTTTTATCCTGTAGCAGAGATAAAATCTTCAAAATCAAAAGTGTAAAGAGACTAAGAGAGAATTGGAGGGAAGACATACTAATGCCCTTCACCTGCTGTGCCCACAGATCTGATCCACCGAGCCTTCAGCAGATTCCGCCACAGAGAAGTGGTCCATTTGTCCAGGTTGAGAAATGGGCTAAATGTGTTGGAGCTGTGGCATGGGGCCACATATGCATTTAAGGACCTGTCCCTGTGTTGCACAGCACAGCTTCTGCAGTACTTCCTGGAGAAGAGAGAGAAGCATGTCACTGTGGTTGTAGGTGAGCATTATGGGAGGGAGTACTAAAGCCCCTTAGTGCCCCAACTGGCTGGTGCCCACCCACAGCATGTCCTCTACTGATGTCTATCTGGGAGTATATTACTGGCTCTTCTAGACCAGGGTTCTTTTTTTTTTAATGTTTTTTTTAATTTAATTATTGTTCAAGTACAGTTTTCTCTTTTACTCCCATCCCAGCCAAGCCCCCCAGTGCTCCCCACCTCCCTCCCATTTCCACCCCCCTTAGTTGTTGTCCATGTGTCCTTTATACTAGTTCCTGTAAATCCTTCCCCTTTTCCCCCTGAAATTCCCCCCCCTCCCCTCTGGTCACTGTCCCCCTGTTCTCTATTTCAGTGTCTTTGTTTTTATTTTGCTTGCTTGTTTGTTTTGTTGTTTAGTTTCCTGTTAAAGGTGAGATCATATGGTATTTGTCTTTCAACATCTGGCTTATTTCACTCAGCATAATGCTTTCCAGTTCCATCCATGCTGTTGCAAAGGGTAGGAGCTCCTTCTTTCTTTCTGCTGCACAGAATTCTGTTGTGTATATGTACCATAATTCTTTGATCCATTCATTTACTGACGGGCACCTAGGTTGCTTCCAGCTCTTGACTATTGTAAATTGTGCTACTATGAACATTGGGGTGCATAGGTTCTTTTGGATTGGTGTTTTAGGGTTCTTAGGATATAATCCCATCAGTGGAATTGCTGTAGACCAGGGTTCTTAACCTTCTCTCATACTTTGGCCCTTTTAACAGTCTGGTGAAGGCTATAGAATCTTCTAAGAATATTTTTAACTATATAAAATAAATATGACTATGTGGTTCCAAGTTCACAGGTGCCCTGAATTTGATCCATGGGTCTCTTGGTGGTTCATGGGCGCAGATTAAGCACTAGATTCCTACCCTCAAAGTATTTGATAGTAGATATTGCCTCATTTGGCAGCAATACTTTAGGGACCATTTTTTTCCTTTTATATCTCCCTTGGTCTAAATGGGCAGTTCTTTTTTCTTCCTATCCAGGTACTTCTGGGGACACAGGGAGTGCTGCCATTGAAAGTGTTCACGGGGCAAAGAATGTGGACATCATTGTTCTCCTGCCCAAGGGGCACTGCACAAAGATCCAGGAGCTCCAGATGACCACAGTGCTAAAGGAGAATGTCCATGTGTTTGCAGGTGAGTGGTGGGACCGAGACTCCAGGGACAGCATGGCCTGTTAGAAAAGGTGGGCTAGGACAAAACTGGTTGCTGACTAGCTGACCATCCCTTCTTCCCTTCCTCCCTTCCTTGAATAGTCATATTTTCAGGTTGGTAATATGCCTTGGCTTAGCTTTGGGCAGGTTCTTGGCTATACAGTCTAATAAACTATTAGAGGTGACAGATGCATAAACCAACATTGACAGTACAAACTAGGAAATGCAAGTTTAGAAACATATACCAAAGAACACCACCTCCATGCAGTTCAACTTACCAGTGCCATGTATATATGCAGCAACCCACAGCCATACCTTAAACTAAGGGACCTGGGTTTTTCCCCCCAGGGCACTGAAGTTTAGAAGGAGAAATATGCTACATAATTATTTTAAAAGAATATGTCATTACAGCTAATGTCCTCCCTTCTAGTATGGAAGTAACTAAGGCTAAAGTATGAAAAGAACTTGACTAGCAAGTCTAAGTGTTGAAAGTAGGAAGCTCCTCAGCAGACTTGGGCCACATCACGAATCGTAGCATTTTGGGAAAAGCAAAAAACCATCTCCCTTAATGTCAGACCATCTATTCTAAATGAATTTAATCTTTATGGAGATTAAGAATGGAGAAAGAGGGAGTTAATTTTTGTTTTTATCTCTTATATCCTACAAGACTCCAGGTAGCCCCAAGGTAAGGGTCTAGGTGACGTTTTGTGCACCATGTCCTTGGGCAGGCTGTCCAGGCTGTCCTGGCTTGCTTTGGTCATGTATCTGTCAGGACAGCAAATATTGCAGAAGACATTCCTTCTATAGCTGGCCTGGCCTCCTGCTATAATCTCATAAAGTCTGTTTTTATATAATACTAGGTCATTAAGGAGAAAAAACTCAGTAAAAACAAACCTTACCCATGGGAATAGCATGAGTATCCTTTGTCTATTTGTTCAAGAAAAAAGCCCCCTGTGCTTTTTTCTTCAGCAAGCGCATACGCATTTATGGTTTAACTAATACAGGTGTTGCAAAATCTCACACGTTAGTCTTGTTAATTGCCTATATTTGGCTGCATTTTCCTGTAGTCATTGCAAGGTTTTAATGCACAAGATTCAGGTTCCTGAGGGTCCCTGTTATACCCAAAGTTCCAAAATTGCTAATTGTAGAACTAGGACTGTGTTTTCTTAGAATCAAAGCAATGAGTAGTTGTGTTTTGTATCTCTGTCCTGCTATCTACTCCCCCCCCCCCCATTTGTACAGATACTGGAAGGCTTTTACCTGAGTGTGTGCTTGGAAGCTTCATTCCTGACCATGAGTTGGAGAATGGTGCCCATTTGCAAAATAATGAAAGAAAAGTGGATGGTGATGAGTTCAGTTTCTCAGAAATATGTTACTGCTAGAGTCAAAGGGGCATTTCTGTTTTGTACATGTTCAGAGCTTTAGGAGAATCGAGCAACAGAGTTTAAATTAGTTTTTGTTTCTAGAAATCCCTGTTTAAGTTCTTCCTTTCCTTTCTAGAATTTTCTGATTTGGTTTCTGGGAGGATGTGTGTTAGTTTAGGAACAGTGAATATGTATTTTCACTTAGACTGGTGAGCTCAGGGTGTAGGGGTGGGTCACCTAGATTGTTATGTGTTGGACACTGTTTCGTAAGTCATTAATTTCCATATACATTGTATGCGTGTTGTATTCTTAAGTACACAATAATTGTCACATGCTAGTTATATATTATTTGGGATGGTTTTGGCTGGAAGTAACAGAAAATCCAACTCAAACCAGCTTGAGCAAGAATATTTTCCAGCTTATATAAATGGAAGTCCAGAGGTGGGGTGGTCTGCTGATTGGTTGATTCAGTAACTCAGCAGTACCTTCAGGGACCCAGATTCTTTGCATTCTCTGTTCTGCTTTCCCCAATCCTCAGGCCCATTTTTCTTGTGGCCTTTGATGGTTACCTGAGATAACCAAGTCTCTCTCCTCCTGTGACTTTCTCTTAAAAACAGTGAATCTTTTCCTGGAACCACAGCAAACATTCCCTTTGGCATGGTTCTAGAGGCATCCCCCAGACCTCATTGTTCTTGCACAGTGGTGGAGGTAGAATGGGTAATAACCTCAGTGTGGCACTTCTCCCAATAAATCTTACTCCACTGTCCTTCAAGTTAGGATCTAGAGGAGAAATAACCCAGATTTCAGATACGAGATCAATATTGGCTTGATTGCTGATTGAGCTGGGTTGGAGGATGCAGCTTGTACTAGTAGCCTGTTCACTCATAAATTTACCCAATTCATTTGTGAATTAATCTATGTGTATACTTTGCTCAGGGAGGAGATGTCCTGCCTGCACTAGCATACCTACCATGTAGGGGCAGAGAGCAGAACCTTCACCCTTGTCATCTAAATGAGTGAAGAAGGGCAGACCACATGGGACTCTTCCCCCCAACTCCTGATAGAGGATGGTGGCGTAAAGGATCAGCCCCTCGCTATCTCACTGTGTGTTAAGCCATTCCTTCTTCTTCCCAGAGAGTCAGGGAGGTGGGCATGGAGTAGCAACAGGAATTATTTTCCCAATATCCCAGAAAGTTGGCATTTTATATCTTATTTTATATAATAGTAAAAACATCATTACCTTTGGAGAACCATAACTGCAAGAATATGAGGCATGGTTTCTATAGTTTAAGAGCTTAATTTTGAGTATAGAAAGCCAGGCCAAGATAAACCAGAGTAAAGAAACCAAGGCCGAACCAAAATCCCAGGTGGATGGGCTTAGCCTGGAAAGCCTTGCTATGGCAAGTGTTGACTGCCTGGGATTCTTTGTGCTCCTAATAGCTGCCTTCTCTCTCCCCTGACAGTGGAAGGAAACAGTGATGAACTTGACAAGCCAATCAAGGCTGTCTTTGGGGATGTGGCTTTCGTCAAGAAGTATAATCTGATGAGTCTGAATTCAATCAACTGGGCCCGGGTCCTTGTGCAAATGGCTCACCACTTTTTTGCTTACTTCCGGTGTGTGCCATCCCTAGATGTGCACCCACTGCCTCCTGTGGAAGTGGTTGTGCCAACAGGGGCCGCTGGTAACCTTGCAGGTAAGGAGACCCCTGGGCGGAAATGGGCTTTCCAGAAAAAACATCTATGGCCCTGGTTCTTGCAGCTGCCACTTGCCTGCAACTGTGAGGAGAAAGATTGAGTTGCAGTTCTGAAGGTAATGGGAAATTATGCATAATAAGCTCCCAAAAACTTCTCCTTAATACTCTTGGGAGACATCTAGCCTCTTGCTGCAGGGGGAGACATCCTCTGGCCAGTAGATCTGATGTTCTAGCTTGGTAGAGTGTGGAGAGATGAAGTGGAGGGCAACTGCTTTCCTTGGCTGGCAGTGCCCTCTTCCAGAAATATGGACTTAACTCCTAGCCACAACCAGCTGCCTGCAATGAGGGCAGCAGCACAGCAGGTAGTGTGTTTGCACTCCTAGAACGTGACTGAGACCTACACAGTGGAAGAAGCTCTGGACGTCAGGTCTTGTTCTGTTCCAGCCTCAACTAGTGGAATGGTGTGGGTGGCCCCTGAGGCTCTGGCCCTCAGGTGTAAAGTGGCAGTGTGTCACTTATCATAGCTCTCAGGACTGCTGTGAGGTGCAGATAAGATTGTTTTGTTTGTGTATGACCTTTGTATAGCTGCGTGATATTACAATCATTATCTATAATAATAATTAACATTTATAAAGCACTAACTATACAGCAGGCATTGCTTTAAGTGCTTTTCCATATTAAATCATTTAATTCTCATATGTCCTATGATAAGGACAATACTATTATTTCCATTTTAGAATGAGGAAACTGAGGTACAGAGAAGTTAGTTGGCCTGTCCCTGTATCCACACTGGTCAGTGGCAGAGCCAGGATTCCACCCAGTGGGCTGCTCCAGAGCCTGTGTCCTCACTTGCTTGCAAAGCTGCCTCTTGAAGGGAGTGCCTGTTCCTGGGAGTTCTGTCAGTGGGTATCAACGGGGTGGATTAGGTGAGGCCATGCAGGCATTTCAGTGGTCAGGAGTCTTCCTGAGTCCTTCCACAGTTAAGCAAAGATGACACTGCCTTCCTCATCACCCATAGGGTGAAGCCCACCATGCTCGCCATTTGCCGTACCCTCTAGCAAATAATGCCATCTACACACATGCAGGCTGCGCATGTCCCAGTGCTGACCACAGTGCCTGCCACAAAAGAAACATTATCAGACGGGGTTTCTAACTCCTCCTGCTCCAACAGGAACTAGCTGTTTGTCCTTAAGCCGCTTGGCCCTCCTGAGCCTCCATTTCTCTTCTTTCATAGAAAGATATGACATTTTCATGAGGATCAAATTAAATAAGAATGTGAAAGTGCTTTGCAAAGTTAACAGTAATATTGGGGCCGGGTGGTTATCCTAACATCTCTTAACTACTCATGAGAGATAAACCATTCATGGAAGTATACAGGGTGGGCAAAAGTAAGTTTACAGTTGGAATACAAATAAATAATACAATAATTAATAAATATTAATGGAAGAATAAACTTTCAGGCTCACAACTATAAGCCTACTTTTGCATGCCCTGTCTAAAATCTTCCTAAGCCTTGTTACTGTTCTGGGCTTTCCACCTCTCAGGTGAGGAGAAGCTCCTTGTTTGTCCAGTCTGAAGGTGCTGTTCTAGGAGGCTGAGGCAGAGGATCAGTGCTTGTGTCTGGACTAAGACCTCATTCAAAACTGCACTTTGCTACTTAGCAGGCTTTGGATGGATCATTTAAACTTCTCAGAACCGCCATTTTCTCTTCTGCAAGTGGCAGCTGGCATGTGTGTCAGCACCTGGTGGGGCAGGGATGTGGAAAACAGTATCAGAGCACGGTAACATTCTCCTCCTCCCCTTTCCTTCTCTGTTTTTGGTAATAGCTTATTGCTATTTGAGTCATATACTGTACAACTCATCAATTTAAAGTACATAATTCAGTAGTTTTTAGTATATTCAAAGATTTATACAATCATTACTACAATCAACTTTAGCACATTTTTATCACCCTAAAAGGAAACCTTGTTCCCATTAGCGGTCATCCCCTGACCCCCTCATTCCCCTAGCTCTAGATTTTATTTATTCTGCCTCTACAGATTTGCCTATTCTGCAAATTTTATATAAATGGAATAATACAATACGTGGCCTTTTGTGTCTGGCTTCTTCCACTCAGTACAATATCTCCAAGGTTCATCTGTGTTTTTACATTGATCGGTACTTCTTTTCTTTTTATGTCTAAATAATATTCCATTGTATGGATAGACCACAATTTGTTTATCCATTTATCAGTCAATAGACATTTGGATTATTTCAATTTTTATCTGTTATGAATAATGCTGCTATGAACATTTGTGTATATGTTTTTGTGTGAATCTCTTTTTAGTTATCTTGAGTGTATATACCTAGGAGTGAATTTCTGGGTCATATGGTAACTCAGTGCTTAACTTTTTGAGAAACTGCTAGACTGTTTTCCCAAGTGGCTATACCATTTCACATTCCTACCAACAGTGTATGAGAGTGGTAATTAATTCACATCCTAACTAAGATATGGTATTATCTGTCCTTTTATTCTAGTCATCCTACTGGGATGTCTCTACTGTGACAAACAATGACAAATTTGTTTGTCACTGTACCTGGTTTATATTTTCTTAATTACTAATGATGTTAGGTTACTTTTCATGTGTTCATTTTCCATTTGTATATCTTTGGAGAAATGTCTACTTAAGTCCTTTGCCTATTTTTAAATTGGGTTATTTGTATTTTTATTGTTGGGTTGTAAGAGTTCTATGTATATTCTCTTATACATATAAGTATACATCTCAGATATAAGTCTCTTATCAGATGTATGATTGGCAAGTAGTTTTTCTTTGGGTTTCTTTTTAATTTTCTTGATGGTGTCCTTTGAAGCACAAAATCTTCAAAAACACAGAGGTTTTAAAATTTTCATGAAGTCCAATTTATCTGTTTATTTTCTATTGTCTGTGTCTAAGAAACCATTGTTCTTCTCCTCTCTCATCTTAAGCCGGGTGCATTGCTCAGAGGATGGGCCTGCCCATCCACCTGGTTACAGCAGTGAATTGCAATGATATCATCCATAGGACTGTCCAGCAAGGAGACTTCTCTCTGTCTGAGACCATCAAACCAACCCTAGCATCTGCTATGGACATTCAGGTGGGACCTGTCGGAAGGTGTTCAGTTCTGTCCAGTTGTTGGTTGGGTGGGGATGGACAAGGGCTGAGATCAGAGTCCCCCCTGCCACTGGCTCCTGCCTTTCTGTGCAGGTGCCCTACAACATGGAGAGGATTTTCTGGCTGCTATCTGACTGCAACAGTCAGGTGACAAGAGCCCTCATGGAGCAGTTTGAAAGGACCCAAAGTGTGCATCTATCTAAGGAACTGCAAAGCAAGGTCAGTTACCACCCATACACCACAGAGAAAGAAAGGGTGCAGCTCTAAGACACAACCAGACTTCCAGTTTGAAAATCTGTTCAAGGGATGTTTCTTGAGCACATGCTCTGAACCTGGAATTTTTGCAGTCACTTCATTGAATGAGGATAGGAAGTAGAGAGTACTGACTTAGAGTCAGATGGGCTCAATTCCAAGCTAGCTGTGAGACCTTGGACCAGTTTCTTACACTTGGTGCCTTAATTTCCTCATCTGTAAAATGAGCATAATAAGAATGCCTACCTCATAGTCTTGTTGAAGATTTAAGTCAAATAATACCCATTAAGTATTTTGAATACTACCAGGCAATATAGGGCTTAATATATTAACTATTGATATTATTTTAATTTTTATTGTTGTTGATTTCCAGTCATAGCAACAACTGGAAGTCACTTTGTCCATCTAGTATGAACAAAGACTATTGTCCTGTTAGGTTTTTTTTTCTTTTGAAGGAGGTGAAATTTTATCTCCTCAGAGTGGTAGAAATCTAGTTGGGAGGGATTGCTTTCATTTTAATGTCACCTGGTGATGGTCACTTATGCAAAAAAATAGAATTTTCTATCTTGAAGTTGCATTTAATTTTCTCTACTGCAATCCCACCAAGTGGTCATCCAGACTGTGTATATCTCCAGGGACCAGAACCTCATGTTCTCATGTCAGCTGTAATCATTACACAGTTCTTTATGTTGCTCTAGAGTTTGTTCCTCCAAGCTTACACACTGGTTCAGTCCAATTCCCATATTTCAAGAGGATCTTTGTTTACCCACTAATCCTTCTTGGTTCCTTTAACTGTGTTTACATGACAGGATTTTGAGTGGTTAGTTTCCAGAACTAGATACAATTCTCTGGGCTTAGGGACCAACACAGAGCAGAGTGGTCTTTCTGTCATCTGGAATATGTGCTGCATTGACATAAACTTTTTTAACCAGCCTAGTCTGCTATAACAAAGTACCATAGACTGGGTGGCTTATAAACAACACAAATCCATTTCTAACAATTATGGATACAGCCTGGAAGTCTGAGATCTGGGTGTCAGCATGGATGGGTTCTAGTGAGAGCCTTCTGCCAAGTTGCAGATGGTGGCTTCTCATATCCTCACACAGGAGAAAAGAGATTTAGTGAGCTGTCTGTCTTCTTTTATAAAAACACTAATGCCATTCATGAGAGCTCCACCCTTGTGACCTAAATACCTATTAAAGGCCCCACCTTCTGACATCATCACATTGGAGTTATGGTTTCAAGATACGAAATTTGGGGCAACACACACATTCAGACCATAACACAAGCAAAGATCAACTTAATTGGTTAATGGTTTGTTTTGACCTCCACTTTCTCCTCATGTAAGTAAGGAACTCCATGAACACAGACACAGAATCCCCCAGCTCTTTGTTCCCTTTCTGACAGTGCTGTAGAAGACACTTCATCTACTAGAACAGCCTTCATTCAATCATTTGTTCATTCATCACATAGATACTATGAGCCAGAAACTGTGCTAGGCACTGGAAATAACAATATAAATAAAACACATTCATTGTCCTCCTTGAGCCCTAATGAAGCAGGTAGCTATATAAACAATTTTATAACACCTTCTGGTCTCTATTGATGTTGAATATCTGAGGTCTTTCCAGAAGATATCTGGCCATGGAATATGAAAAATAAGACATTTATTGAAGTTACAAGGTACAAGAAATACTGTACACAGGACAATGGCACCTCAGTCCTCTTCAAAGTAGGCACCTTGGGACCTCACAGAGTTCTGCAAATTACCATCAGCTGCCCCATCATATTTTCCTGAATCTCATCAATGATCTGAAATCTCTTCCCTTTCAAAGGCAATTTTAATTTGGGGAAAAACCAGAAGTCACAGTCGCAGAAATCTGGGCTGTAGTGAGGCTGAGTCACCTGGGTGATTTGATGTTTTGCCAAGAAACTGCACAGGACATGAAGCTAGGTGCCCACAGCTGCAGCATCCCGAATCATCTGAATAGTTTCCATGGAGGAATGTTCAAGCTTAACTCAAAACTCGATGCAGATTCATTGCTCTGCTCGCTCAGTCACTTTGAATGAGATGGTCACTCAGTGCACATGCTCACTTAACAGCTTCTACTGCCCCCACTGACTAGTAGAGTGAAGTCATCATTGTTCATGCATGTGCATTCCAGTCCATTCTCCTTGGCTGCCAGGTTACATCGATATTGTACAAACCATTCTTGTTATATTAACAATGGATGGACTTGTTCCAGACAGACCTCACATGCAGGATGTTTGGCATATTATAGGCATGCAACAAATTTTCAGAGAATGATCGACTTAGCCGTCTATACTGAGGGACACAGAGAAGGGAGTTTTTCTGTCTGAGAGCAGTGGAGCAGTGAGGGAGTTTCCTAGAGGAGCTGCTGTACAAACTTGGTGGGAACTGACAGGAAGGGGTTTCACACCCACAGAAAGAGGGGACACCAAAACACTGTCAATGTTTGAATGCTCTTGACCTGTGGATTTGAGGTTGTTGAACCAGACTCTGTATTTGCTGATTCATGAGCCAAATCCTAACTAGGTTTATTGACCTGAAAGTCAAAAAAATTTCCCCAAGTTGAGTGAATCAGCTTAACAACCGGGAAATGTGAGACTTGGCTGAATCTAAGCCATTCAGTCTGAACATTTCCCTTGGGTATTGTGTTGGCCTGGCTATGTTATGAAATGGGTTTTGGTCACCTTTCTCCCTGCTTTCCCCTAACTCTGATTCCACCCCTTTGGCCCTGGGACCTGTCAGCTTTCAGTAGCAGTGACATCTGAGTCAGTGTCAGATGAGACCATCACCCAGACCATGGTCCGCTGCTGGGAAGAGAATCAGTACTTGCTGTGTCCCCACTCGGCAGTGGCTGTGAGCTACCATTACCAGAAGTTGCGTGGGCAGCAACCCAGGTATGGCTGTGGACACCTGGGTCACTTGGTAGTGGGGATACTTTGACTTTCAGGGACCCTCTTTTTCCTCAAGCAGGGGAGACAGGAATATGAACAGATGGCTTTAATGAACATAATAGATGCTCTGTGAAACTGTGTCCCCAAAACCATGGTCCTAGAAGTGGGTGTGTGATACATATCCCAGGGAGAGCCCACATGAGAGGCCCAGCTTCTTGCTGGGCCTCTAGCAAGAAGCAATTTGCTCAGCAGTCATTGTAGAGATAAATTTAAGATACCAAACATCTGTCTTTCTCTTTTTCCTCTGTGCCCCATACTACCATAATTTTCCCTGTTCCCTTTTCACACCCCTCCTCCCCTTTCCCTTTCTGTGCCTGTTCCTCCATCTATTATCTCCCACCCACTTTTCCAACTACTCCACTCCACAGCACTCCCAGGTGTTGTCTGGCTCCAGCCTCTGCAGCCAAGTTCCAAGAAGCTGTCCTGGCTGCTGGGCTGACCCCAGAAATTCCCTCAGAGATCTTAGCCCTGGAGAAAAAGGAGACACACTGTACCCTAATGAGGAAGAGTGACAACTGGATGCTGATGCTTCGGGACACAATTGAAAACATGGACCAGCGGTGGAGGAATTGCTTCCTGAATGCTGCAGAATAGCCAGACTGGAGTTGGCTTCCTTTAGATTTCAGACTTTGGCAGTGCACTTGGTGCTACCTTGAGCACCTTCTCCTTGCAAGTGTTGATATAGGAGGTTCCCAGGAGGCTGTGCAGTGGGGTCTGGAGCCAGTGGCCTTGCTTGGTTCCATGGCTGCTTGCTCTGTGCTCTCACCTGGTGCTGTGGTACTTAGTTACCAGGGAGGCTGGACAGGGTTTTGCATGGTCACTGGAGGGGCACCCCAACCGCTGGACAGTGCAAGGGGCATCGCTGCTGGATGGGAAAGTTTCAGGACCTGCACATGAAGAGCCTTGGGCACAGAGTCAACCTTGGCTCCAGGGTTTAGGACCCCAGACCCTAAAGCCTTTGCAGGTGGGGCCTGTACACTTCATTAGCACAGGTTCAAGGCTCACAATGCCTGACCCTGTTTATCCAGAGGTCTGGGCCTGTCTTGTAAGAGGCTACCACCCTGTTGAAATGTCAGAATCCCTAGAATACAAATGCACATCTAGTATGATGGTGACTCTGTATGGCCTGTGGGCTGGGGACAGTGACTGCTGAGGGGTGATGGTGCTGTGGTGTGTCCTACATCTACCAGTTGTTTCAGATTGGCCCAGCAGTGAGGGGCAGCAGAGCAGGCAGTGGGGCACAGGTGGCAGTGAACAGAATTGAGATGTGGGGTCACCAGGTCTAGTCATGTGGGAAAGTGTGCTCCTCAGGCTGCAAACTGAGTCAGGTTGCCCTGCTGCTCATATGTCAGTTCACCAGGGCATGTGACATACCAGCAAGAAGCAGTGATTTCTCTTGACCACTAAATGAAGTCCAGATGCCTACATTTCCATAGGTATCACCAGAATCACAATGCCCCAAGAAATCAAAGCATTCTTCTCTGAAAACATGACTCATGCTTTCCTCTCTCCATGCTTCCAAATTTTCACTTGCCTAGGCCAAAAACCCACAGACTACTTGAGTTTTGGTTCCCATGTCTTGTTTTTTGTGGGCCCTCATTAGTCCAGCTGTAAATAATGATTTTTGTATTTGATTCTGAGGACTTTATTTGCAAACAGCTTTCTTCCACAGCGCAATATGATTTATTTTCACAAAGGCACATTTTATCACTGCCAGTATTTTTATGTTCTAGCCCTGCATTGTCTAGTTTGGCGGCCACTAGCCATGTGTGACTGTTGAGTACTTGAAATGTGAATAATAGTCTAACTAAGGAACTGAATTTTAAATTTAATTTTAATTTACATTTAAATTTCAAAACTTACTTGATTGAGTTATTGGACAACTTTTAAGTGTGGTTGGGAAAACGCTGGTATGTAAATCTGCCTTTTCAGCTGTAAATTCTATGAAGTGCATAAAACACAGAAACGTGTTCCCAATAAAGTAAGAGTGATAAATTCAAACACTGAGGTATGTCACAACTGTAAAATGCATATTCAATGTCAAAAACTTCGAATGGAAAAAATCTAACATATCAACAATTTTATCTTGATTACTGGTGAAGATAATATTTTGGTGTTTTGGGTTAAATAAAATATCAAATTGGTTTAATCAGTTTTCTTTTTTAATATTATTTTATTGTTGTTCAATTACAGTTGTCTGCATTTACCCCACACCACTCCCCACAACCCCAGCCAAATCCTCCTCCATCCCTTGCTTCCACCCTCCCTTGGTTTTGTCCATGTGTCCTTTATAGTAGTTCCTGAAAACCTTTCCCCCCATTATCTCCTCCTAGCTCCCCTCTGGTTACTGTCAGATTGTTCTTAATTTCAATGAGACATTCCATGCAGCAATATCTTCACTGATATGTCCCCTAAAGTAAAGGACATAAAAGAAAGAAGAAACAAATGGGATTTCATCAAATTAAAAAGCTTCTGCATGGCTAAAGAAAGCAGCATTAAAATGTAAAGAGAACCAACTATATGGAAAAACATATTTGCCAATGATACCTCAGACAGGGGTTTGATCTCCAAAATACATGAAGAACTCATACGACTCCACTCCAGGAAGACAAACAACCTAATTTAAAAAATGGGTAAAAGTTGAGGGAGGTGGGTTTGGAGGGGGTGGGGAGAAAATACAGACAACTGTAATTGAACAACAATAAAATAATTTTTAAAAATGGGTAAAAGACTTGTACAGACACTTTTCCAAGGAGGATATACAGATGGCCCAGAGACACATGAAAAGATGTTCAGCATCACTGGCCATCAGAGACATGCAAATTAAAACCACAATGAGATACCACTTCACACTAGTTAGAAAGGCCATCATAAACATATCAACTCACAAGTGTTGGAGAGGTTGTGGGGAAAAGGGAACCCTAGTACATTATTTGTGGAAATGCAGACTGGTGCAGCCACTGTGAAAAACAGTATGGAATTTCCTCAGAAAACTAAAAATGGACCTGCCTTTTGACTCGACAATTCCACTGCTAGGATTATATCCTAAGAACACTGAAACACCAATCCAAAAGAACCTATGCACCCCCATGTTCATAGTAACACAATTTACAATAGCCAAGTGTGGGCAGCAACCTAAGTGCCTATCAGTAAATGAGTGGATCAAAAAGCTGTGGTACACCTACACAATGGAATACTACACAGCAGAAAGAAAGGAGTTCCTATCCTTTGTGACAACATGGATGGAACTGGAGAGCATTGTGCTAAGTGAAATAAGCCAGGCTGTGAGGGACAAATTTCATGACTTCATTTATAAGGACATTTAAAGTTATATGTATATAACTATATATATGCCATATAGGATATATATATATATATATATATATATATATATATATATATATGCACACATATATATGCCATATATATATATGGCTCACATTGTATTTCTATTAACAGCAGTGATCTAGAGCCTAACCTTGGCTTTGTGTACAAATATATACACAGCACATAGTTGTGGGTTTAGTTATATTACTGGATTGAAATCCTGAGTGAATCAAGGGGAGTTTTACACAAACACGAATACGTGAATGTCAACACAAGCCTCATTCCTTCCCTGGACATGGGTAGGGGGAGGGCCCTTCTGGAAGGCAGGTGAGGTGGGTACAGTATGGATAGAGATTTGGGGCCAGTAGAGGCCACTGCTGCCACCACTCTGAGGGCTATCATGGAAGGACCTAGTGGCTATTTGGCCTTGAGAGCCCCTTTCTCATGACCTGAAGTGTGAAGGAGTTTGTCATCCAGGCTATTCTCTATAATATATCCCCACATAAAAACATGCCAGTCCCACATCTCTGTGGTGCCCAGGGACTGAAGGGAGGGGCCAGAGGCCACCCTCTTAGTGGAAAACTTGACCTTGCACCATGACATTCAGTACAAATGTGATGGAAACACAGCAAGATGGAAAGAGCATTTCTGAAGGAAAGATTATGATTCTTACAGAACACAGCACTTGACAATTGCTGAGATACTTCAACATCTGCAATAACATACATGATACACCCATTAGGCACAATAAGGCCCAATGGTTTGGGGTCATGATACACTTAGACACCCATAAAAGTGTTTCAATTTCTTTTGAAAGAAATGTGCAAGTGCCCAGGGCCCATAGAAGTCATAATGTTGCAGTGATAGCACCTACTATATTAGTTGAACAATTATCTAACTTAATCCTGCCAGCAACCTGTGAAGCAGGTGTTAACTATTGTCTGCATTTTAGAGAAGATGAAAGTGAGGAGCTGAGGTGAGGTAACTTGCCAGGGTGGCAGCACGAGGGAGCAGAGAGGGTGTTACTTGAACCTAGGCATGTGACTTCAAGTCCAGTGTGTAGCTTTTATCACACCATGTCCAATGTATCTGCTCACATAATGCTGTGGTCTGCCATTCTCTGTCCTTCTCCAGGCCATGGCCTTGCCTCTGGGCCTCCTTCCCCCTCCTTTTTAGGGCGGATGTGGGAGCATGGCTGTGCTTCTGGAGAGAGCCCACCAGGGGCTGCTGCAACCTGCTTTCTGGGTCTCTGTTATCGGCACTGGCCCTGCACCCCAGACCCTGTGTAGGTAGGCAGAGCCAGGGGTTCCTTCTCTGGTGTGTATTTCTGAGGGCCTCAGAGGGCAGTGTTGGGGTTACAGGTCACAAAATCCCCCGTCCTCTAGATGGTTCAGAGTTTGAGTACCTCTGAGAGGCCATGACAACTGTGAAAGGAGGCCCAGAATAAAGCCACCAGACACAGAACAGACATGAAACGTGAGCTACAGGATATTATTCTGGCCATAAGGGTCTTGGGCCTGAATGCAGGAGCAGAACAAGAGTGAGATGAATTCTGAAGAAGCATCATCCTTGTGAACGTACACAAGGGCATGCATGCACACACACACAGATCACTTAATGGGAAAAGCAAAGAGCCTCATACCCAGTGAAATCAGAATCAGGCGGAAGTTATCCTTTCTGAGTCACTCACTTACTGGTGCTGTGATCACAGACAAGCCGTTTCATCTCTGTGATCCTCAGTTTCATCATTTGCTAATTACAATATTAACCATGCTGGTTTGTTTGGGGGGTTATATGAGATAATGTATTTCCAAGTGTTGGGTAAATGCAAAAATGCCATAACAAATGGTTCTTACAATTAACAGAATATAGCCTGCACCAAACAATTTTGTACTTCTAAACTATCTTGTACTTTCTACTAATTGCTTTGACAATTCGTTCTATCTTGCCAGTGAGTTTGCGTCTTCCCAGAGGACACAGTTCTATTGTGGCCTCACAGCTGGCTCAGCTCTTATGCAGGTTTGCAGTTGCCATCACCTAGCTAGTATGCCCAGCAGCAGGCTCTGTGACAACCATTTAGGGGGCTGAATGTCATGGATTAGTCAGTGGTGGATATGCTAGCCAGTTAACAGCCTTGTTAATTTCCATTGATGATGATGGAACAAGTCCCTTTCTTGAGCACTAATGATGTGCTGAGCCCTTCATAAAGCACTTTCCAGACATTGACTCCTTTAATCCTCATGAAGACTGTATGAAAAATACTGCTAGGATCTCTATTTTAGAGATGGGGAAATGAAGATCATAGAGGTTAAGTAACTTGCCCAAGGTCACCCATCCACTAAGTGGTGGAAGAGAGATGTAAGGCTGACTGCAGGGTCTTTGAGCTCAACCACTGTGCTAGACCAAGAGAGGTGCTTTGGGTCAGAAGGCCTCCAAGTCGTCTTCAAACTAGAGTCTTCAGGCTAGACAGGGAGATAGCTATGTCTGAAGGTAGAGGGAAAGAGAAGAAGTCCCATCATTAGGAGAAGGACCGGATGCTCTGTGGAGGGGGCACAGAGCTGGTACATTTATGGGGAGCTTTTCTCTGGCTTAGCCTCTTAGTTGGAGCTGGGTTCCTCATGGGGATGGCTGGGAGCAGGGGTGTGCTGAGTGGAGGGGGTGTTATAGTAGAGTACCCCTGGAGTTAGAGTAGTTCTGTGGGATTTCCAGCTTCTGGAAAGGAGGCTGAATCAGGTTGGCCCCAACTGAGAAGACTCAGACTGCAACTGGATGACGCCATGGAGACTTTACTACATTTCCTGTGTCCCCAAATAAAGGGCAAGCAACATGGAGAGATTGGGCCATTGGACTCCTGAAAAGAGAAGACAGATTCCTGCTGACTTTGCCCAAAAAAGCATCTTCCCAGATCTTCCCTTTCCAGGCCATCAATTCCACAATCTGCATGTCTCCTGGGTGCCAGGGCCTGGGCAAATGCTGAAGACCAGTGTGGTGACTTCCTACCAAGTTCTGGGCACTGTCCTGGGTACCAAGGGATAGATAAAAAATAGGAAAAGATGTGATTGGAGTTGACTTATATAGAAGGGTAAAAGTTTATGACAACACCCTGGGGCTGCCCAGTAATTCCTCCTTCATGCCCTCTCTCTTCCCCATCCCACTTCAGCAATGATCCACTGTGTCCTAGTGATTGGTTTAGGGGTCTGCTTTCCCAGTACTTAAACAGTTTCTTAGAGTGTGATGTTGAATACCCCTGAATCCAAGACCTAGCCAGGGAATCCAGCCTTCACTCAGTGTAGACTCTGTGGATGGTGGATTGGGACAGACATGGCAGAAGAGCTGCAGGGCCCAGAGGAGGAAAGCTGACTGGCCAAGATGGGGAGGTGGGGGCGGGGGGGGAAGAAGGCTGGGTTGGGTCTCCAAGGATCTGCTAGGTACCAAGGGGATTCTCCTAGATTCAGGACTGTTGCCTCAATGGTTTTGTCATCACAAAGGTCTTTTACAAACCTGTACCCTGAAGAGGGAATGGAACCTCCTGTCATAGCAGGAGAGTCTGTGAACTTAGGGAAGAGTTCCTTTACTCTGAATGGCAGCTCAAGACAAAGCCCTGTACCAGGTTCAAAGCCGAGGACTGAGGCAGTGTGCTCAGTCCTTCAGGCCCAGGTGAAGCCCCTGGAACTTCTCCATGGTTTGGCCACTAGGAGGCTATGGGAGTGTCATTTCTGCAGCTTCCTCTTCACCTCATCACTTTCTTCACTGTCTTCCTCCCACTATGCCTTATTTAAGACTTAGCCCCAAGCAACAACAGCACTTGTTTGTAAAATTGATTAAATTTAGGTTTTAAGGCTTGAGAAGCGTCGGGGTCCAGATTTGTGCAACGTTTCTGCAAATAAAGGTTACTTGAAGCTTTAATCACCCCCACCTCCTTCCTGTCCCCACCACCTGTGGGCAAATATGTATCCTTTCAAATTCTCCAAGCCCAGGTGAGCCCAGACAATGATTCACGTGGCCAGTAGAGGGCAGCAGAGCACACTCTCATACCTCCCTGACAGGCCTGCTGGTCTGTTTCCTGGGAATCAGGAACCAAATATTTTTTCAGTTCACCGTTTCTCAAATTTAATGTTAGGAACTCTCATTTTTAAAAGTAAAACATCATTCACATTTACTTCCAATATTTTAAATAGCTTTTCTGTTTTGTAGTGATGCTATTCAGACATAATCAAACCTTTAAACTTCTTAATCTGATAAATGCCATACAAGGATACACAGAAATTATTTTTTTCTTGTTTTTATTGTTGACACTATCGCAGATGTTCTTTTTCCCTTCCCCTCTGCCCACCCCACCCATTCGGCTCCCCTCCCCTCTGGCCATCTATGAGTTATGCATATATGTTCTTTGGCTAATCGCTGCACCTTCTTTCACCCAGTTCCCCCTCTCCTCTGACAGCTGTCAGTGTGTTCCATGTGTCCATACCTCTGTTAATAAAAAAAATTAATTACGAACAAATAGATAAAGTCAATAAAATTCAAAGTCATCTCATTAGTATACATGATACATCATATGCTGCACTCAAATCTCCTGTGCATGTAACTACCCACTTCATTCCTAAGGCATGATTTTTGTTGTCATTGCTTGTTTAGCATATTTATTTTTCAATTGTGGAATAACTAAGATCTTCCATTGCTTTTTGCATTCTAACCACAGGGAAACATCCCAATCACAGCACATTGTGATGTCACATGGTTTTACTTGGGACCAGCTTTTCATATATGTGTCACATTTGTCTGCCTCTCCTTACTGGTTTGTGGCAATTGAGATAGTAGCAATTGTAAATACCAATGCAAATTCAGACACTGAAATATTTAAGATTTAATTGTAAGGTGTCCAGACTGATGATACAGCAAATGTCTTTAAAAAAATTATCAAAATGAAGTCACACATAGAGAGAAGCTCACCATTCACTGAAAATTCTGAAACACTAAGAATGCATGTCTAGAGCCCCATCTGAAAAACATCTCCTTCAACCCTTGCTTTTTATAGATGAGCAAACAAGATGAAAGATGAACATTGGCCTAGCCAAGGTCACACAGCTAATCTGGTGGGACAGCTTGGGAAGTCTGGACTTTTACTTTGCAAGGTATTACTCCTGTCAACACAGGTCTGGCACAAGGTCTTGTGCAAGGAAAGGGATCCTGAAGATTCTCTTAGGGTTCAGCCCTTGCAACTGAGGTAGAGCTTCCTGCAGGTTCCAAGTAGCTGTCTTGGCTTGGAACATGAAAGAGACTGGATATACACAGACACTGCCACAGATAGGAAGAACTTGTCTAAGCCCTTCTAGACTCCAGGGTCTAAAAAGAAGGCTCAGTGTGCACCACACTGAGTGTGTTCTCATTTTCTGACATGTACACACACACATTTAATTAGTTCTTTCAGGTATGGAGACCTTATTGGATACTATTTTTAGGACCTTGGGAAAATAGACCATCTCTGCCCCAACTCCACGGGCAGGTCTTTAATTTGAGGTCTGTTAACTCCCAAACGGTCCATGGATAGAACTGGGGTAGGGGGTGAGGTGGGGTAGAGAACTTGACTAGGAAACACTGCATCTTTACTTTTACTAGCCTGCGTCTGAATGTTAGCACTTTCTTAAAATACAAATGTTGGCGACAAGCCAATTAATACTAGCAGCACCTGGGACTTTACCAGCAATACAAATCATAGACATTTTCACATGATGTTGTTGCAGGTATATAAAAATATCATGAGCAATCATCAGTACTTTGAAATAATATTAGATCTGACACTATGTTTTTATTTAACAATAAGGAACCTATCTTTCTATATTACAAATATTTTTAAATATTTTGATAACTGACTTTGATACAGTTGGTTTTCTTTTTTATCCTATGTATTTTATTTTATACATTTGAAAATATTATTTGAGACTGTCAAAGTAGTTCACAGTACAAGAAAATCACCCTTTATCTGGGGAAAACGAATCTTTAAAGAGTTATCATTATTTGGGCATCAACTAGAAACCGGGAACATCCTCAGTGCTGTATGTACATTATCTCTAAATTTTGCAACAATAAAGTGGACATTATTCCTGTTCTTTTGTATATAAAGAAACTGAGGCTCAAAAAGGTGCTTAATGACATATGTACTACAAAATATGATAACAGTAGAGAGGTGATCAATGTCACATACTCCACAAAATATAAGTAAAGAAGTACTTAATATCATGTACTCCACAAAATATAACTATAGAGAGGTGCCTAATGTCATACACTTCACAAAATATAGTTTGTGAAGTACTATCATTTTGGAAATGGAATAAAATAAAGGCAGCACTGTGTTTGATTTTGTTCACTACTATGTCCTTTATGCCTGGCATCTCCTAGATGCTCAGTGAATGGTTGGTGAATGACTAGATGAGAAGCAATCAAAAAGTCATACCAATTTCCAAATTGGCCTGTCACCTGTCCCTGACCCATGAAATGCAAGGGGAAGCTCATCCAAGACTGGCTTTATCTGTTGACATTCGTATAGGAGGTGGATACATGTATAGCTGCTGCAGCCCACTGTTCCCATGAAGGTGGTAGATCAGAGCAGGAACGAGGCTCTTGGCCTTCAGTGATGCTGTGAACCTCAGAACTGAGCATTCCTGGAACTTTCCGCCTCTGGACTTCTAGTTAGGGGAGAAAACAAGGTTAGTTATACTGAAATACATTTTAGCTGAGTTTTCTGTACCTTACAGTTAAAGGTGTCTTAGTGAGAGATATGTGTGAAGAGAAAGGCAGGGCCATATCAGGAAAGCCTTCCATATGCTATTATTATTCTAGGGAGCTTGTGGTTTATCCCTAGAAGTAATGATATGGCTGGTGGGATGGAAGATTAAATGATTGGGAAAAGAAAGTGAAATGGTGTGATTAATGTTTTAGAAAAAATACTTTGGTGGCAGTGTGGAGCATGGGATAGTGAAAAATGGTTAATAAATGGAATGGTAAAATAATGTACATAGTGTACATAAGCAAGTTGGGGTGGAGCCTGATTCTATTTTCAGCTTGATGAAAAGAGCAATGGAACATATAAGCATGTTAAAATTGCAAGCTTATTATATAACTCTTTGGATATTACCCCCTTATCAGATGTATCAACAAATATGTTCTCGAATTCTGTGGGTTGTCTTCTTATTTTGTTGATGATTTCCTTTGCTGTGCCAACTTTTTAGTTTGATTTAGTCCCATTTGTTTATTTTTTTCTTTTCTTTCACTTGCCTGGGAAGATATATCTGATAAAAAATTTCTACAAGCAATATTCAAGATTTTGCTGCCTATGTTTTCTTCTAGGATTTTTATGGTTCCAGGTCTAACATTTAAACCTTTAACCCATTTTGAATTTATTCTTGTGTGTGGTGTAAGAAGGTGGTCTAGTTTTTTTCTCTGCATGCATCTGTCCAATTTTCCCAACACTATTTATTGAAAAATCCTCTTTAGCCCATTGTATGTGGTCACTTCCTTTATCTAATATAAATTGACCATAAAGGTGTGAGTTTATTTCCAGGCTCTCTATTCTGTTCCATTGATTTATGGGTCTGTTTTTGTGCCGGCACCATGCTATCATGATTCATCTAACTTTGTTTTTCTTTCTCAGGACCACTGTTGCTATGTGGGGCTTTTTGTAGTTCCATATAAATTTTTAAAATATTTGTTCCAGTGCCTTGAAATATATCATTGAAATATTGATAGTAATTGCATTCAGTCTATAGCTTTATTTGGGTAGTATGGTCATTTTAATGGTGTTAGTTCTTCCTATCCATGAACATAGAACATGCTTCTGCTTATTTGTATCTTCTTCAATTTTGGTAGGAGACCATTCTTCGTGGCATGGGCCCAACCCCCAGTGTCAAACATTTACCGCAAAGTAACTTCCTAACATCCATGCTAAACCTTCCAAGGATGAGTGTAACAGGTTCAGCCACTTTTGCCCTTTTCATTTGCAAATATCCCTCTTCTGATTAGTGGCATTGGCTCCTTTGTTTTCTGTAAAAGGTAACCAACTAAAGCAACCTGTGCATAGAAAATGAGGACTATCATGTAATGTGCTGAGAAACCCAATAGAGGCCAGTCATGGCAAGGGCCACAGCTTTTGTTTCCCTTGAGAGAAAAGCCATGGTCGCCCTTTTCCTGCACCATGTGAATGTCTCATTTCATCCATAATGACACAGACACTGCGGGCAAGTGTCCACATCAAATTTCTTTCTTCAGTGTCTTATAATTTTCTGAGTACAGGTTTTTTACATTCTTGGTTAGGCTTCTTTCTAGGTACTTTATTCTTTTTGAAGCATTGTGAGTAGGATTGTTTTCTTACTTTTCCTTTCTCTTAATTCATTATTGGCGTATAAAAATGCAACTGATTTGTGGATATTAATTTTATATCCTGCTACTTTGCTGAATTCATTTATCAGTTCTAGCAGTTTCTTGGTGGAACCTTTGGGGTTCTCTAAATACAATACCATATCATCTACAAATAAAGACAGTTTTATTTCTTCCTTTCCAATTTAGATGCCTTTTATTTTTTTCTTCTTGTCTGAATGTTGTGGCTAGGACTTCCAGTACTACATTGAATAAGAGAGGTGAAAGCAGACATCCATGTCTTGTTCCCGATCTGGAGGGGGACACTTGTATTTTTGCCCATTGAGTTTGATGCTGGCAGTGGTTTTGTCATATATGGCCTTTGTTATATTTAGGTATGTTTTCTAATCCCACTTTGCTAAAAGTTTTGATCATAGATGGGTGCTGGATTGTTGTTTTGTTTTTATTATCATTGTTCAAACACAGTTGTCTGCCTTTTTCTCCCCACCTGTCCCCTCAATGACCCCAGCCATCCCCACCTCCCTCCCCTGATTCCACGTCCCCTTAGTTTTGTCCATGTGTCCTTTATACATGTTCCTGAAAACCCTTCACCCTTTCCTCCCATTATCCCCTCCCCTCTTCCCTCTGGTTACTGTCTGTTTGTTCTTAATTTCTGTGTCTCTGGTTATATTTTTCTTGCTTATTTATTTTGTTGATTAGGTTGCACTTAAAGGTGACATCATATGGTATTTGTCTTTTACCACCTGGTTTATTTCACTTGGCATAATGCTCTCCAGTTCCATCCATGTTGTCACAAAGGATAGGAACTCTTTTCTTTCTGCTGTGTAGTATTCCATTGTGTAGGTGTACCACAGCTTTTTGATCCACTCATTTACTGATGGGCACTTAGGTTGCTTCCAGCACTTGGCTATCGTAAATTATGCTGCTATGAACATGGGGGTACATAGGTTCTTTTGGATTGGTGTTTCAGTGTTCTTAGGATATAATTCCAGCAGTAGAATTGAGGGGTCAAAAGGCGGGTCCATTTTTAGTTTTCTGAGGAAATTCCATACTGTTTTTCACAGTGGTTGTCCCAGTCTGCATTCCCACCAGCAGTGCAGTAGGGTTCCCTTTTCTCCATATCCTTTCCAACACTTGCTTGTTGCTTTGTGTATAATGGCCATTCTCACTAGTGTGAAGTGGCATCTTATTGTGGTTTTAATTTGCATCTCTCTAATGGCTAGCAATGCTGAATATCTTTTCATATGTCTCTGAACTCTTTGTACGTCCTCCTTGGAGAAGTGTCTGTTCAAGTCCTTTGCCCATTTGGATTTTAATACAAGCATTTTCTGCATCTATTGGTATGATCATGTGGTTTTTTCTTTTAATTTTGTTTATGTGGTGAATCACATTTATTGATTTGTGAATGTTGTATCAACCTTGCATTCCCAAAATAAATCCCATTTGATCATAGTGTATGATCTTTTTGATGTATTGCTGTGTTCAGTTTGCTAATATTTTGTTGAGCATTTTAGCATCTATGTTCATCAGGGATATTGGCCTAGAATTTTCTTTCTTTGAGGTGCCTTTACCTGATTTTGGAATTAGAATAATGCTGGCCTTGTAAAATGAGTTTGTGATCATTCCCTCCTCTTGAACTTTATGAAATCTTTTGAGAAGGAGAGGTGTTCTTCTTGTGATGTTTTGTAGAATTCACCTGTGAAGCCATCTGGTCCAGGGCATTTGTTCATTGTGAATTTTTTTTAAATTACTGCTTCAATTTCATTGGGTGTAATCTGTCTATTCAGATTCTCTGATTCTGATTTATTTTTGGAAGATTATATGTTCCTAGGAATTTATCTATTTCATCCAGGTTGTCCAGTTTGTTGGCGTATAATTGTTCATAAAATTTTCTTATAATCCTTTGTATATCTTTGGTGTCAGTTGTTATTTCTCCTCTTTCACTCCTAATTTTATTTATTTAGGTTATTTTTCTTTTTTCTTGGTGAGTGTGATTAAAGATTTGTCAGTCTTGTTTATCTTTGCAAAGAACCAGTTCTTGGATTCATTGATCTTTTGTATCATGTTTTTAGACTCTATTTCACTTATTTCTTCTCTGATCTTTATTGTTTTTTCTTTTTTTAGAGAGAGGGGAAAAAAGAGAAAGAGAGGGAGAGAAACATTAATGTGTGAGAAATACGTTGATTGGCTGCCACTCCCTGCATGCCCCCAACCAGGGAACCTGGCCAGCAACCCAGGCACATACCCTGACTAAGAATCAAACTGGTGACCTTTCAGATCTCAGGCTAGTGCTCAGTCCACTGAGCCGCACAAGCCAGGGATTTTTATAAATTGATTTATTTGCCTTGGCTGGTGTAGCTCAGTGGATTGAGTGCAGGCTGCGAACCAAAGGGTCGCTAGTTCAATTCCTAGTCAGGGCATGTGCCTGGGTTGCAGGTGAGGTCTCCAGTGGGGGCCACATAAGAGGCAACCACACACTGATGTTTTTCTCCCTCTTTTTCTCCTTCTCTTCCCCTCTTTCTAAAAATAAATAAATAAAATCAATAAAATTTTTTTAAATATAAAAATAAATAAATTTATTTATTTATTATTGGGAACCACCTTGTCTGGTTTCAGGATCTGTAATCCCCCCATGGCTAAGGCTGAGTGAGTGACCTTCAGACCATAAGCCACTAAGGAAACAAAGCTTATCTCCCTGGCAGGAGCTCTGCTTCTGCTCCTCTTTTCATAACTGGCCCCCAGTGCTTGATCAGTTAGCCAATGACGGGTAAGATTCCCCAAGGCAGGAAGGACCTAATGCATGATCACGTGGAGGCCCCTGGAAAGGACTTGGGGGGCTATGGAGAAAGGGGGTGATGGACCTTCACCCCTCTGCTTTGAGGAAGTCTGACTTCCCTGAGTCCTCGAGAAATCTGAAAATTCCTTGGCTATCTGCCTCCTCTGCCTGACTTAAGCCTGAAACAATAACAGAGGGTGGTGTAGCCATGTGCTGGAAAGGGCGGGCTCCCCAGGTGATCAGGCCTGAGAAAGGATATGTAAAGTCCCGTGAAGCCTGCTTTGCTAAGAATGCTTTTAGTTAAATGATAAAGGTCCAAGCAGAAAATGAATTTGCTTCCCAAAGTTTTGTAGCTTTTTAGCTGATAGACCCTGACTCAGAATAAGCCATAATAGTTCTTTGTATGCTATCTACTGTTTGATCCCTACTGCCTAATAATGATTAATGAGCTGTACCTGTATTCCTGCGCAAATTAAACCCAATAAAAGCTTGTGTAGGCAAGGGTCAGTGCACTCTCTCCTTGAGAGGGTGGCCAAGCCACTTGGAGGTGCTCCCCGCTTGAGGGAGTAGCCATGCCGTCCCTTTTCTTCCACAGGACTCAGTAGTCCATGTGAATTTGTCTCATATCTCATCCATGAGGTCTCAGGCACCACAAGCCAGTGCTCGAGTCAATTTATCTTTATTATTTCCTTCTTTCTACTCACTTTGGGCTTTGTTTATTGTTCTTTTTCAAATTCACTTAAGTATGAAGTTAGATTGGTTATTTGAGCTCTTTCTTGTAATGCTATGGATTTCCCTCTTGAGATTGTTTTCCCAGTGTCCCACAGATTTTGTATTATTGTGTCCTCATTTTCACTTGTTTCATTTCAGCTTTTATTTCAGGAAGATAAGGAGGAAGCAACAGAGAAATAATAAATAAGTAAGGTAATTCCAAACTGTGATAACACTGTGGAGGAAAATAAACAGAGGGTAAAAATGTAATGGAGATAGAGAGGGGCAGGACTAGCTGTAGGTGAGGTGGTCAGGGAAGGGTCTCTGAGGAGCTGCCAGCCTAAAGGTAGCCAAGCTCAAGAGCATTCCAGGGGGTAGTCACAAGTGAGAGCAAGAGCAGGGTGGGATGTGCTTGGTTGTATGAGAACCTCGGGGAGGTGAATGTGGAAGTGGCAGGATGTGCAAAGGAATGGTGGGATGAGGTGAATAACTATCACTCAGACCCTTGAGGGCCCCAAGAGAGGCTTGGAACAAAATGATTTAGCTTATATGTTTATAAGATTAGTCTATACCACATGATCCAGCAATTCCACTTCTAAGTTTATACCCCAAACAATAAAAACAGGGACTTGAACAGATATTTGCACACCCATGTTCATAGCAGCATCATTCACAATAGCCAAAAGCTGGGAGTCACCCAAGTGTCTATGGAAAGATAAATGGATAAACAAGGTGTGGTCTATACATACAATGAAATATTAACCAGTTTAAAAGAGGAAAATTTGATAAATGCTACAATATGAATAAGCCTTGAAGATATTATGCTCAGTGAAAGAACCAAATATCACAAAATTCCACTTTCATGAGGTGGGAATTCATAGACCCAAAATGAAAATGGTGGTGGCCTACTGGTTCAAGAAAAGGGAGAATGGGGAGTTAGTGTTAAATGGGTCCAGAGTCTCAGTTTAAGATGATGGGAAATTCTGGAAATGGTTAGTGGTTAGGTCGCTTAACATTGTGAATGTATGTAATGCCACTGAATTTGTTTACCTGAAAATAGTTAAAATGGTAAATTTTATGTTACGTGTACTTTTCTACAATTAAAAAAGAAGATCAGTCTCATTGGAGCAGACTGGAAACCACTGGGCAGCCCAGGCCACTTCCATTTCTCTGTGCCCTTCCAGGAAGGCTCCAGAGTTGCCATCCAGAGACCTTTGCCAAGTCCCAGTGCTATGGATATTGAACTTGCAGCAAAGGCCAAGACTTTGGATCACACAAGGGAATCACAGTGTCACCTGGGGAACATATTATGTTGCTGAGGAAGGGGAGGATGTGGGGTAGGGGCCTGGGGCTGCCAGCTTCCTAGGCCCCTGGCAGCCTCCTCAGATGGAGCACCAAGAGGCAGCAGACAACTCCTGCAGGCTCCATTCTGCACCAGGCCCCTGGCGCTGCCTGGGCAGGCCTTTGTGGGGGAGTCACCTTGCCCTGGGGGTGAGGGGGATGGTGAGAGAGGGAGAAAAGCAGCACAATTAAAATCTTAGTGTATGAATAATTACATTTTAAAAATCCCCACATTTTTTACATCAAAAGGAAATCTGTAATCAGAGGTTTAATTTGCAGATTTAGTGGCATTTGGCAGGTTAAAAGTAGATGCTGTGAAGTGAGTAAGCGTGGGATTTGGGGCTGGAAGGAAAGAACAGGAGAATTTTCTCTGCCAGAAATCCTGGCTTTGAGCTGCCTCTGAGTCTTCCGTCTCACTTCCTCTGACCATAGCCCCCCTTGAACTGTGCCTTGCTTGCTTAGGGGACAGAAGGAGAGAGAAGTGGAAGAATCAAACCCACCATCCCTGAGTCTTCACTTTCTTCTTCTGCTTCAAAATAGCTTCATTGTTTGTTTTTTTTTAAATTCCCTGGATGGTTTGTTTATTGCAGAAAAAATTCTTGAAAACACATAAGAGCAAAAAAAAAGAAGAAGAAAAGAAAAGAAAGATAACTCATAGTATCACTGGCTGAAGGTAGGAGTACATTTCCTTCTCTTCAAGATAATGTGGATAGAACCCCTATGCCAACTGGACTGGACTTGGCAAACATACAGGTTAATTATTCTCATCCTCCCTACCTTTCTCTTTCCCTCTTTTCTTTTGGGAGTATTTTCTCCCCCACAAAAACAAACAAACAAACAAACAAGAAACAAGACAGGAGATTTTTGACATGTGAAGATCAGGAAGGGAAATTTTGGCCCCAAAACTTTCCAAAATAGTGCTGGCAGAGCAGACTCATTAAAGGAGCTCAGAGCAGGGAAATCCTGTTGGGGGAGGGAATAGGGTGAGGAAGGTAACAGAAAAGAATAATTCCAGGGTGGTCTTTCCAGTGGAAGGGGAGGTAAAGGAGCAGGAGTGGGCATGGTTATCACCATATCAACTAGCCATTGGATGCAGTCTATCCCAGGAAGGGAGGACCTTGTGTGAGGTCCTCTTTCAGCTGAGAAAATTTTCACATAGGGTTAGGGCTCAGGGCTTCTTTCACTTCCTGCAGCAGAACTCCCAACAGTGGGCAGGACAGTAGGGGGTAGGGAGCAGGGGAGGAGGGTGGAGGGAGGGGGTAGGGGAAGGGAAGAGGTGGTAGGGGTGGGTGGGGTGCCCTTCAGTCCTGGAGAGAGAGAGACAGAGAAATTGAGATTACTGGCAATCACAAAGGCAAAAATGGAAAATCAGTACAAGGCAGCTGCTTCTGGAGAAACTTGACCTGTTGCCAGGCAGTGTGAAGGTGCATCTTCAAAGACAAATGGAGGAAAGAGACAATAGCTGGGCTGTCCTGCAGCTCACAGAGATAAGACAATAGGCAGTAGTCTGAGACAACATGGCAGTTTGGGGAACAGGAGAAATAAGATGAATCAAGGCAAGACTTTCTGGAGGAGCTGAGGCTGTTGGTACCGCAGCATCTCCCTCATCATTCCTGGACAGAATCTTTCCTCTCACAGACTCTGCAGATACCTGGCAAATATTAAGGGTTACCATTACTTCAGCATGACCATCTTATCCCCCAAGAAACTGGGGTTCTGCCCTCGTACTAAAGCTAGACACTAGGCACTAACTAAGATGATCACTAAGAGAGGGTGAGGAACTTCTTCCAGAGTCAGAGAGAAATGGTTAAAGAAAATTCAAACCCAGGTGACCCACACATATCCACCAGCTCTTATGACCCTGCTTCTCAAGTGACATCATGAAATACTTTATAAAAGTATAATGGATTGAAAGGACACCAAAATAATTAAGTCTTTAAGCTGCTTGGAAATCAAACCAGACAGCATGTATTAACATATTAACTAATTGTAGCAAGAAATTACCAAAAGAAGATTTGCATTTTTAATTTAAAATACAATTGGCAAATTCTAGAATTTAAACCATCTTTATTTTGTTAATAATTAAATAGATCAATTTTAAATATGTATTGTATATTTTTATCTTAAGTAGATACTTTAAATATTTTTAGAATGAAAATATTGCTAATAGAGCTTTGAATTATTTTTGTTTGTGAAACATCTATTACATCTCATGGTTCACAGGCTTCATCTTTGCCTCCATAATAAGTTGGTAAAATCATGCTAATTTGACCCAATTCTCAACAAAGTAGCAAATATTCTGAATACCTTAATAAAAGACATGTGCTCTAGGCATACATTCTAGAGAAAAAAACATATTCAGGGATTTGTTATCTTGATAAAGTTTGCATAGAGTAAGCTGAGGCATGGTCAGGATAAAAGTAAAAGACAATTTATTGTTCCTTAAAACTCCTGAGAAAGAAACAACACTCAGTAGGCTTAGTTGAGTTTTGAAAGCTTACATATTCCACTCTTAGCAATCCCACTGTGACCCATTCATTGTGTGATGCAGAGAACTGCTAGCTTTGAGTGGGGCCCAGAGGAAAAGCAGACTCTGTGGCAGGTCCAGACCACTATACAAGCAGACTCCTTCTTGGCTCTACAGTCTGGAAGCTCATATAGCATTGGACTTGTTTGTGATAGAGAAAGATGCCAGGTAAATCTTCTGCACATCCCGGTGAGGAAGAAAAAACACAACCCTTAGGGTTCTGAGGTAAAGGCATTAGTAGCAGAGAATTATGTACCGTTGTTGCAAAAACAGCTCCTGATGTTATTGGGTACTTACAGAGAGTTAACTTCTGACTATGAAAAGGCAGGTGGCCATGAGGCCATGAGTTGGATAAGGCCCAAGTCATAAGGCTGGGGAGGGGACCTACAGAAATCTATAACAAAATGGAAATGATACATTGGGCAGGTCCAGGGGACAAGTGAGCTGCACAAATGGATGATCCAGGCACCCATAGTGTTCATCATTATTGCTCTAACACATCTCCCTCAGCTCTCTCTTGAGAGAGCTCTCCCTCAGCTCTCTCTCTCTATGCAAGGAAGAGGGTGCTCCCTATGACCAGCTGACAAAGCAGGCAAAGAGGATGGCTCTCTAGATGGGCAGGCTCAGTGCATGCGTGTGAGCCCAAAGTGGATTTCTGATACATCACAGCCTCTCTCAGGGTTGGCTTTAAAAGACAGCAGTAAGAAGATCTACCAGTGGACACTTGGTCATCCTTTTTATGTGACAGAGAAATTGCCTAGGGAAGAGACAACATGTAATTGGCCTTGGCAAATAGCTTGGCTGCTGTGTCAGAGGCCTGACAGGGACAGAATAGAAAGATCAAAGGTAAAGAAGCTTGGAGAAGTGTTGGGAACCACCCTGCCTGTTTTCAGGAGCTGCAATCCCCCATGGCTGAGACTGAGTAAAAAGACTTTGGGACCATAAGCCACTAAGGAAACAAAGCTTATCCTTCTGGCAGGGGTGCAGCCTCTGCCCCCTTTACGTCACCCTGCTTGACCCTGGGCAGATGACTGGTTAGCCAATGATGGGTAAGATTTCTCAAGGGAGGGATGACCTAAGACATAGAGGGGCCATCAGGGAAGGACTTGGGGGCACTATGAAAAGGGGGTGGTGGACCCCTCAGCTTTGACATAGCCTGTGTCCTCATTCTATCTGTAAGAAGTCTCCTAATCTCTTGGCTACCTTACTTTCCCCACCTGACTCAAGCCTGAAACAAATGCCAGAGGTAGGTATGGCCCTGTGCTGGAAAGGGCGGGTTTCAGTGACAATCAAGCCTGAGAAAGGAATGCATAAAATCCTGTGAAACCTGCTTTGCTAAGAATGCCCTCAATTTAAATGGTAAGGGTCCAAACATGAAATGAATTTGTTTCCCAGAGTTGTATGGCCCTTTGGCTATCTGACCCTGGCTCAGAATAAGCTCTCATAGTTCTTTAAATGTTATCTATTGTTTGATCATTACTTCCTGACAATGATTGATGAGCTTTACATATATACGCCCTGTGTTCCTGTGCAAATTTAACCCCATAAAAGTCCATCGAGGAACAAGCTCAAGTCCCTTCTCCTTTGAGAGACTGGCTACCTTTCCTCTCCAAGCAGATCATGTCTTGGTAGACTTATTCTCATCCATGGTGGGTGGTGGCGGGATTCTGTGGGTGGAGCTGCCCTACAGAGAAAAGGTCTGTGGATAGACCTAGGGGAGTGAGCACCTTGGGTGAGACTCTGTATTGATCCATTAATGCCCATCAGGGAGCATCTGCTGCAGAAGGGGGAACAGCTGAGTGATGAAGATGATTCAGCCAGTTGGCTTAGCCCACTTCTGTCCTCAACCAGCCAGTGTTTTCACTGTGGCTTGTTAACAAAGGAACTCTGTTGATGGAGATGAGATGGAGGTCATGCATGGTTCCAACAGGACTCACGGTCTCGATCACACCAGGGCTGTTTCCTACTTTCCATAAATAACTGTGTGACCTAAATCTGATCAAGACTATAGCTCCAAATACTAATTTACAGGAAACACAGAAAAGGTAGGAGAGAAGAAAACTTTAAGTCACGTCAAAGAGTTGCAATCAGTATGCTGTGAGGAACTCCAAGCTACAAGTGCCTGAATTTCCTCAACCAGTAAGCTGTAAAATCAGAGTGAGTATAGATTAAAATATTATTCTAGAACTTAAAAAATTGGAAAGTGTGATCCTTACTTGGATTGTATTTTTTTAATGGAAAAAAATTCTAACATTTATTAAACAATTGGAAATGTGAATGCCAAATAGATATTTGATGATATTAAATAATATTTAATTTTTGATATGATAATGGTATGTTTTGTATTTGTGTTTTAAAAAGAGAGAGGAAAAAATCCCAACCTCTTAAAAATATATTCTGAAATATTTATGGATGAAATGATATGATGGCTGATATTTGTTTCAAATAAAACCAAAGGTGGACATGAATGAGGTGTAGATAAGGCAGAACTGGTCATAAGATGATGGTTATCAGGAATGAATAATAATGGATACTTGAGGGCTTATCATATCATTTTGTCTACTTTTATGTATTAGAAATTCTCTACTTCAAAAAAAAAATGAAGTTGTGTGATTTAGACCTGTTCCCTTACCTAGAAAATAGGATAAAAGAAACACACTTCAACTTACCTCAGGTAAGGTTGAGAGAGTAAACTAAGATAATAGATATGAAAAAAAACACATTAAACAGTTAAAATTACTAAAATTACAAAAATTACTTTTTGCCATAGCCCCCCAGTCCTTCCCTGGGTGCCCCCTGTGATCATTCCTGTCTTAAGTCATCCCTCCTTTGAGAAATCCTACCCATCATTGGCTAACCAATCACACATTGGGAGTCAGGCAGGGTGAAGTAAAAGGGGCAGAGGCAGTGCCCCTGCCAGGGAGATAAGCTTTGTCTTCTTAGTGACTTATGGTTTAAAAGTCACTCATTCAGCCTTAGCCTTGGTGGGAGAGATTACAGCTTCTGAAATCAGGCAGGGTGGTTCCCAACAGGGGGTCACTACCGATATCTGCACTGGTCTCTTATCCACCTGGTGACATTTGCTTTAGAGGAAGTTTATGACTGAGGTATAGGATGGTGTCATTGGCACCTCATTAAAACCAAAGAAGGTAGGGGCTTCTGGTTGGCTAGCTCTGGTGCTGTGTCAGTGTTCTGACTGTAAGAAAGCCTGAGTGAGAAATTTTGTGGGTTGCTGCTTTCTTGGTGTGACATAGGCTTTTCTTCTCACCAAGAGGTGGGAAATTCTTCCAATTAGGAAGAGAGGTTAAACGCAATGCTTTGAAAAGTGTTCATGCTTCCATAGTTATGAAATTCTTCAGGTCTTTTCATTTAATGAATCAGCACACATTTATCAAGTTCAAAGACACTGTAAGGTACAGTGGCTGTCACATTTAGTTAAAACTTAGATCTCCAAAGAGACCAAGGTCTATCAGTTCCTGCATGCACCAAGCCTTAACTGAGCTCTTTATTTACAAGACCAGATGTCAAACTGGGAAGTGAGAAGTGGTTAAAGGAACTTACCTTATCCTCTCAGGTTTAGAATATCCAGCTTAAAGGCCCAAATTCTCACCCTATGAACAGGACTTACACAGGGCTGTCAAGGTGATATTCCTAAAACATATATAAAATAGTGTCACCTCTACAGCTCAGAAATCATTGATTAATCTCCATTACTCAGAGACTAACCCATTCATTCACTCATTCATTCATTCACTCAAAGTATATTGGTGCCTATGAAAAATGAAAGCCATGGGCCAAGCCCCCAAGAATTTCAAGTTATAGCCAAGGAGAAGGATGTGAGCATGTTTACATCTGGAGACATGGTAGCATATGCAGCTCTTGTCTCTTTGGTGTTTCTTGCTGGAATGTCCTCCCCAGCACAGCAGTTTCCTTACCTTCTCTTATAATACCTGTGTCTTGTAACTTCCATGCTTCCTTCAAATCTAACCTAGATGCCTTCTGGGAGATCTTAGATGTTTCTCTGTGTGTTCTGAATGCTGGAATCTCCTGAAGAACTGTACAGGGAGGAGAAAGTGGGCCCATGGAATTTTTACTGTGTGTTCCTGCAATGCCCTGCAGAACATACTCTCAGTATGTAAAAGAATGACTCCTCTGACTTCTCTTCCCCCAAAATCAGCATATGTTTGGTAATGCCTTTCAGGAAGATGAAAATATGTTTTCATTCTTCAGTACCTGAATGTGATGGGATTGCTCTCCAATCTCACGTGCCCTGCACCTTGGCAGGCACTCAGTAGGCACTGTGAGGAACATCTGTGGGGTTCGTTCAAGAGCTCAGCTCCCATCCCAGTTAGGCCTGTGCAGGGTGGGGCTCCTCACTTGGGGGCTCCTTCAGCCAAACAGGGGCACAGGGAGAGCCTTGCTACTTGGGGGGCCACTCCACCTCCATCAACTCTAAGTGAGGAACTTGAGCCCAGAAAACTAAATGCTTTTCTGCCTGATGGGACTTGCTTCTTCTCAGATTGGCCAGTGAGCTTTGGTTTCTGGCCAAGTCCTCGGTGGGCTTTTCTGCTTTGATGTGGTTTTACAAGAAAAACATCTGTAAATGAGCAACAGCTAGCAGTCTTTTTTCTCTGTTAGTCCACCTTGAGTTTATTAAAATCAGGGTTAATTAGCCTCTTGGAGTTGGTTGGGGCTGAGAAGCCATAGCCCCTCAAGAGGAGAGAATGGATACAAGCTTCAGAGTCTAAATATCAGCACAAATTTAGACAAAGCTAGGATTTCTAAAAAAGTTACTCAAATGAATGTCATTGGTGGAAAGCAGAAAGAGGGAGAATTGAAGTTAGAGACCTGGGTTTTAAATCACTCATGTTCTACCTGTTAGTTAAGGTATATAATTTTTATATCCAAACCTCAGTTTTCTTACTCATAAAAGGGAGATACAAAGCAATACCTCATTGTAATAATCTCCAATGAAATGATGCCTGTGAAAGTTCTTTGTGATCTTTCACAGGCATCCAAGCTGTGAAGCAGTCTCCATGCTGAATATTAATCAGGGAGAAATATCAATCTTAAGGCAAAATAATTTTTATTAGTGTTAGAGGCAAAACATGTTGCACAATTATTTTTGAAAAAGGCTTTTAGTTGAATTCATATGCTTCAGTATCACATGGCAATAACAATATAGCCCATAGAAACAGATTTAATATTAAAATATTTTCACTTGTCTTCTTTTTCTAATGGTGCAAGATGGTTTCTTAACTTTTTATTTTGAAACAACTGTCAATACAAAGGAAGATGAAAAAACAAAATGTGTGGGGAGATCTGTGTCCCTTTAGTCAGCCTCCCTCAGTGTGAACATCTTGCATAACTGTAGTACACCATCAAAACCGGGACACCGACCTTGGCATAATCCATAGAACTTATTCAGACTTAACAAATTTTATATGCATTCATTTGTGTATGTGTGTATATAGTCCCAACATATTTTATCACACATGTAGCTTTGTGTAACTATATCCACAATCAAAATCCAGAACTGCTTCATTACCACAGGGCTCTCTCCTGCTGCCCCATTAGAGACTTACACCCTCTCCTCCATCCCCCCAGTCAACCCCCAACACTTGGCAACCACTAATCTGTAATCTATCCCCACAGTTTTGATATTTCAAGAATGTTACATAAATGAAGTCAAACAGTAGACAAACTTTGGAAATTGGCTTTTTTTACTCAGCTTAATTCCCATGAGGTTCACACATGTTGCTACATGTATCAATAGTCTGTACCTTTTCTTTTCTGAGTAGTAGTGATGTTATGGATGTACCATGGTTTGTTTAACCACTCACCCACTGGACATTTGAATTGTAATCATTCCTTATAAAAAGAGAAGCATTCATTGGTTCATTCAATAAACATTTATAGAGTCACCCCATTTGCCAGGTTCCACAGCAAGTATTGGTGATGTAGCAATAAGTAAGAGAAAGACAATAACCCTTGCAAACAAAGAGAATGTTTGAGAGGATGATAAGAGATTTGAAGAAAATAAACAGACTGGCACAGCACAGTGCATGTGACTCCTTTAGACTAGTATTGCTGGGACCCCTCAGAGGAGGCCATGTTTAGTGAAGACCTGAATAAGGAGGAACCAGCTCTTCAAAATCCCCAGGGCAGAGTCTGCTAGGCAGAGGGAACAGTAAGTACAAATACCCTGAAACGGGCATGTGCCTTGTTGTTAGGGGAGCAAAGACAAGGCCAAGGAGGCTGCAGCAAAGGGAAGCAGGGACAGGAGTGGTTGGAGAAGGAGGCACAGCCAGATCAGGAAGAGCCTGGGAGATACAGGGAGGAGTTTGGATTTAATTCTAAGGATATCAAGCAGGGAGAAGCATGATGTCATTAACAATTTGGAAGATAAGTCTAGAGACAAACTCTATTTTAAGCCCCTGGGTATAATTTCACTGAGTAATGGCTCATTTTTTTATTCACAAACCCTTGAACAAGAATCGAATGCTAGCAGCCTTGTTGCCACTTGCAGTCAAATGGGCATTTCTGGAGACTAGACAGCATCAAACATTTTCTGCAGCTTCAAAGCCAGAGGCGCAGCATGTATAGATTAATACAGAGGAAGAATCTTCAAATACTTTCTTCGGAGATACTTCACTGGACTTCACATGGACTCCAGGATAACTTGCTGCCTTCTTCCCCCAACCCACCACGCACCAGGCCCCTACCCCCTATTCCCATTCAGTGGCAACCAGAGTAATCTAGGTTGTAGATCCTTGCTTTTCATCACTTTGAATACTTCTTGCCAGTCCCTTCTAGCCTACAAAGTTTCTTTTAAGAACTCATCTGACAGACTTATGGGAACTCTTTCATAGGTGACTATCTACTTTTCTCTTGCTGCTTTTAAGATTCTCTCCTTATCTTTAACCTTTGGCATTTTAATTATCATGTGTCTTGGTGTGCTCCTCTTTGGGTCAAATTTGTTTGGGTTTCTCTGTGCTTCCTCAACTTGTATGTCTATTTGCTTCACCAAATTAGGGAAGTTTTTTTTATTATTTTTTCAAATACATTTTTAATTTCTTGCTCTTTCTCTTCTCCTTCTGGCACCCCTATGATTCAGATGTTGGTACATTTGAAGATGTCCCAGAGGCTTCTTAGCCTATCCTTGGTTTTTTTGAATTTGTTTTTCTTCTTGCTATTCTGATTGAATGTTTTATATCTTCCTTATGTTCCAAATCATTGATTTGATTCTCGGCTTCATACTCTCCACTGTTGGTTCCCTGTAGACTTTTTCTTTATTTCACTTAATGTAACCTACACTTCTGCCTGGCTCTTTTTTTTATGCTGTTGAAGTATCCAGTGAGTTCCTGGAACATCCTGATAACCAGTGTTTTGAACTCTGCATCTAATAGATTGTTTATCTACATTTCAGTTAGTTCTTTTTCTGGAGTTTTGTTCTTTCATGTGCCATATTTCTTTGTCTCCTCATTTTGGCAGCCTTCTTATGTTTGTTTCTGTGCATTAAGTAGAGTTGCTTTGACTCTCTATCTTAGTACCATGGCCTATTGTAGAAAAGTACACTTATAAGTTGAATGAGGCATAGCCTTAGGTAATTGCTAGGGCGGGGCAACCTTTGAGAGCCAGGTTGATGAAATCTTTGATATGATGTTGCCTCTCTGGTTCTCTTTTGGGGAGGGCTCAGAAAAGGGACAATACCACTGCCTGGCCTCTGGAGTTTTGTTGAGAGGAAGCTGTACCCCGGCACTCATCCAGGTGCCAGACACTTCAATTTCTCCCCATATGCCACTGGTGCCCTTCCAGCTGCTGCCCTAGTGCTGAAGCCCAGAGGAAATGAGTCTGGAAAAGTCCTAAGTCTGTTGTGGGCCTTTTAAGAAGAGACTCCTGAGGATCCCAGTTTTTTCTGCTGCCCCAACCACCACTAGTTTTTACAGCCAGAAGTTATGGGGACTTATCTTCCTGGCACTAAAACTCTGAGCTGGGTGGTCTCATGTGGGCCTAGGATCCCTTGCTCCCTATCCCTCCTGATTTTTGTCCATCACACATGGTTGTGGAACCATCTGTTCCACCTCTCTGAGCTTCTGCTCCTCCTACCTGTCTGGATGAATGTGACTTCTTTAATTCCTTGGTTATGAGACTTCCATACAGTTTGATTTTCTGATGATTCTGGGTGGTATTTATTTTGTAGTCTAGTTGTAATTTTTGTGGTGGTTGTGCAAAGAGGTAAGTTGTGTTTACCTCCATATTGACCAGTCTATAAATACCATTATAATTTTAAACAGTGGGTTAAAGCTTTACATAAAAACACAATCCTACCATTTGCCCTAAGTTTTTAAAACTATCAGGTCTGCAGCCATTCAGGAATTTTTAGGAAACTTTTATGCATGATCTTAATTCCTCATCCCTGGCTCTCTGAGCTCAGTGAAAAAAGCTCAAAACCATCAAAAAGGGTGGTTCACTTGACGTCAGATGAAAGACCCTGGCTCAGTTAGTCTGGTAGGATGGAAGCAGTGCTGCATCAGCTGGCTTCTAACAGGAGGGGCCGGGGAAAGATCTCATCAACCACTCACTTAGACAACCCAGGTGACAGATGTATGTACATGTGTGCCAAGATCAAAATGTGTCCCCATAGAAAAAGTCCACCATACAGAGAATACATTCTGGATCTTTTATTTTGATCCATCTCTTCCAGGGTCACAAACTCCTCTAGGCAGATGCTGTACAGTCCCATTCTGTGAGCTACCCTCATTTGTTCCTCTTCAGTCAGCTGAGTTGTCAGTTGAGTGTTCTGTGAGTCTGTCTAGGTATTGAATCACAGACCAGAAGTGGACCTTGCTCTGGATATGGCTGCAGCAGCTCCTCATCGGGCACCATCCCCTTGCCAAAACTAGTCCAGCAGTGGGATTGGGACTTGTGAAGCAGGTAGATGTCATCCAAAGTGGGCATCTAAGGTCATTCCCCAACTTCGGGGGCAGGGGTGGGCCATCTGTGCACTGACAGTCTTCTACTTGTGACTTACTTTGAGCCAGTAGAAACAGCAAAGGCTGTCACTCCCATAATTATTTTTCATAGGATTTTCACTTTCATCTTGCTAGCAGATTCTCTCCCTTTGTGACTTTAACAAAACTGGTTGCTGTGTTATGAGCTGCCCTACAGCGAGGTCCATGTAACAAGAAAATGGGGGTGGGCTTCAGACAATAGCCAGAAAGAAACCTAGGCCCTCGGTTGGATAACCTGCAAGGAACTGAACCCTGTGAACCAGCAGCTGAGCTTGAAAAAGGGCCATCCCTCACTGGAGCCCCAGTGCCTCAGCCTTGGCTGATACTGCTTATAGCCTAGTGAGAGACTCCCAAAGAGACAGTCCAGCTAAGCCATGCTCAAACTCCCCCCGACAAAAGCTATGAGGTAATAATGAGTTGTTTTATTAACTGCTAAGTTTGTATACTATTTATTATTATTTTGCAGCAATAGATAATGTTGACCTTAAACAAATAGTCAGATATTTCTCTAGGAAAATCGGTTGAATAAGAAACAATGAAGAATTGTAATTTGGGACGTGATCTAACAGAGAACCACACACAAATCCAGAGAACAAAGGAGAGAAACATTCTTTTATCAAGGAAAAAGAGAGTTCAGAGGGGCTGTTATAAACAGAGTTCCCTGGAGGAAACAAAGAATTGGAAGTGTAGTGGCTTCTCACAGGTTGAGTTGTAACAGTCTTTCATTGTCTGAGTCTTTGCCAGACAAGAACATGTTTCTCCTTCCTGCTGGGGTAGTAGTATAGAAAAAACAGCTTCCTGTTGGGGCAATTGACAATCAGGGGTAGGGCATGAGATGTCTTCTTACAGGCTTTCCCAACTCCAGTTTAAATGTGTTTATTAGTCTTCACAGAAACTAGATTTTTAAATTTCCTCAAACACAGAGAGTCCAGTGGAATTCTTTTCACACAGACAGGATTTCTACACAGCTTCTCATGGGCAAAGCAGGGAAGTGAGGTGAGGCTATGGAAGCACTGGGTGTTGTTGGAGGACCAGGTAGATGAAGATTTTTCACTGAAGATTATGTTCATCAGCTCCTAAGAAGAGATTCCTGAAGACAACCCCATTGAAATGGATTATTAAGACCTCAGTTCTAAGGGTGTAACTACATGGGCAGGACTGGAATAATGTGAATTCCCTAGATATGCTTAGGGTCCTAGGGGTCTGCCGTCCAGAGGCACACTGGCTACTTGGAGCTGAATTGCTACAAGGTCAAAGCCCTGTGATTTGGGTGGGACTCCCCTGAGACTTGAAGACCCTTGTGATCCATTACTTAAGTCTTAGGCTGGAGTAAGGATTATGCAGGATATACCATGACTCCTCTCACCTATTCCCCAGTGGTCATCCCCTGATCTCAAAGAACCCCCTCTCCACCCTATCCTGTATTAGACAGTTCCACCACCTCAGAAAGCAGAGCCTAGGAAATTAAGAGGGCAAGAAGTGGGGAGCTCTGGCTTCTGCCTAGGAGTGAAAGCACATTTAGATACAAACATCTAGATTCAGAGAATTATATGATTATGTAATTTAGGACAGCAAAATTAAAGATGCAGTAGATGTATTTAAAGGAAAAGTTCAAAACCTTTCTTAGTCTTCACATTAGTAAACATCATCATGAGATTTGGGGAAAGAGTTGTCATGGGGTTAAGCTGTGTAGGATTGGGCTAGGTTCACCACCCAACAATACCGCCCATGGGCTTCCCCTTCCAGACTGGCCTCAAGGCTCTGCCATTCACCCTCCAGCCACAGAAGAGAAGGAGATTCTGTGTCATGGAAACAGAATCAGGAGGACTTCTCTGCCACGAGTTTTTGATAACTAAAGGAAATCATGAAAGTTAATTTTGGGGAAATTGTGTTCTTTATTTTTAAAGTCCTGAAGTAGCATCCCTAGGGCAAACATCTTTGTGGTAAATGTCAGTTAGAATCTAAATAGTTTACATTCACGTCTTCAACAGATATATACCAAAAATGTTCCTTGAGCATATACTATGCTCCAGGCACTGCATTAAATTCTGGGGATATAAAAGCAGATAAGATGGGCTTGTTTCTTGCACTAGTTGAAGCAGTCTCAGGGAGTTTCAGATTATACAATGCCAATAATAATAGTTGTTATATTATATTATTATATTATTACTGATATTGTAGATCCTCAATAACTGTGTTTTTTGTCCTGTCCTTAAAATTCAAACACCTGTTAGGAAGCGTTCACCCTGAGCCCCTTTAACCATCAAGCCTAATGAGTTCCCACCTGCCATGTAATAAGATTATTTATGGATATAAGAGAGTCTTCTCTGTAAACTATAAAGCGCTATCCCTGAGGATGAGATACATACCCCAATGAAGACCAAGTTATCATACACTTGACTGGAACTCTAAAATTTTCTTACTTTGAAATCAAATAAAACCATTTTCTGGCAATGCTTTGGGGAATATATATTTTTTCAAATAAAAATGTATCTTTATGCCCTGGCTGGTGTGACTTAGTGGTTCAGTGGCAGCCTGTGAATCAGAGTTACCAGTTTGATTCCCAGTCTAGGGCATGTGCCTGAGTGGCTGGCCAGGTCCCCAATAGGGGGCATGAGAGAGACAACCACACATTAATGTTTCTGTACTTCTCTTTCTCCTTCTTTTCCCTTCTCTAAACATTAAATATATAAAATCTTTTTTAAGATGTATCTTTATTACAAAACAAAAATCTGTAATATAAAAAGACTTCTATGAGCCTTCTAAACTTTCTGCATTCATTGTTTAAAAAGTAAAAACATTAGAGAAGTACAGAGTATAAACCTTCCCTTTCCTCAAAAAGCACTCACCTTCCTCCTCCCCACCCACAAAACATAACCATGGTTGATAGCTGGTGTGGATCCTTCCAAGCTTTTATGACATCTAAACATACATATTTCTGAAGTAAAAATGGAACATTGTATCTACTTACACAATGCTTTTCTCCCCACTCAATGCTTCATGGCTCAGCTAAATGCATCCACATCACTCTTGTGAGTACACATGAAGTCATCTACTCTATTTTGAAAGCTATGTAGAATTCTATTGCTGGCTGTTCACAATTTTTAACCAATTCTCCACTGATGGACAATCAGATTACCCACAATCATTTGCCAACAATGTTATAGTGGTCACTCTTATACACAAATGTGTGTATTCTTTTATGAATATTCCTGTAGGATAAATTCTTAGAAGTAGATTGTTTTGTAACATATCAGTAGGTTAGTTCTGATAATGAGCTGTGGTAGAAGGGGTACTAACCATGGATTTAGGTGCCCCCAGGATAATGACACTTCCCAACACCCACTCTTGGAAATATCAGTTGACCTCTCTGAGCCTCAGTTTCCTCATCCATGAAATGAAGATATGAGTCCCCATTTGTCTGTTTCTGTGAAGATAATTGAAATAACAAATGCAAGAGTGCTTTCAAGGAAATGAAGAACTGCCCAGATGGGGGAATGGATGGTAGTATTCTCATTAGCCCTCAGTTTGGGAGAGGTTATGAAATTACCTATATGAATTTAATTAACTTTAATTTTTAAACTATCCCAGAATATTCTGGGAGTAAGGTGGTAGGTTAGAGGGATCAGAGCTGTGGACTCCAAAAAAATGTCAGATTTTGTTGGCAAAGACTCCAGAGCTTGTATACAAATATCCAGAGGAGTCTTGGTCTAGACTTACACTCAGAGGCCAGAGGCTGGTTCTGATGTGCTCTATAGAAAAGTTTAGGACTTCCACCAAGATGGAGGCATAGGTGGAAACACTGTGCCTTCTCCCACAACCAAATTTGAATACAACAAAGGTTTGGAGAACAAAGGCACAGCCAAAGAACAGAAAATTGAATTATACGGAAGTCTGACAACAACTAACTGTTTAACCGGGACCGTAAGAGGGGCAGAGCCAGCAGCAGAGCAGGCTCAGGCAGGAAAGATCCCCAGACCTAGGCGCACAAGTAGCCCGGACCCAGTCAGGGTGTGGGACAGACTGACCACGGTCGCACATTCACGCACAGTGAGACAGACCATGCAGGCCCCAGGGGGCGAACCCAGTGGAGGGCTAACAGCGGTGGCGCACTCGTGTGCAGTGGGACAAAACGCGCGGGCCCAGGTGGCAGCTTCCGCACCTGTGGGGGCCGAGGTGGGAGGTGGCAGACGGGACGCCATTGCTCCTCTTTGACCCCGCCCCCACATATAGCGTCACAACCCAGCGACTAAGTTGCCCTGCTCTGGTGAACACCTAGGGCTCTGATCCTGTTACGTTACAGGCATGAACAGCCCAAAAGATGACGAAAGAAGAACTCAAAGTCCCAGAGCCGATAACTCTAAGCGACCGAGAAATTGCCAGCCTTTCAGAAGCACAATTCAAGACACTGTTTATCAGGATGCTCACAGAATTGCTTGATTATAGTCACAAATTAGAGGAACATATGAAGGCTAAACTAATTGAAATGAAGGGAGATGCACAGGAAACCAATAGTGATGGAAAGGAAACTGGGACTCAAATCAATGGAATGGACCAGAAGGAAGAACAAAACATCCAACCAGAAAAGAATGAAGAAATGAGAATTCAAAAAAATGAGGAGAGGCTTAGGAACCTCCAGGACATCTTTAAACGTTCCAACATCCGGATTATAGGGGTACCAGAAGGGGGAAAGAAACAGCCATGAGTGGAAAACGTATTTGAACAAATAATAAAGGAGAACTTCCCCAGTCTGGCAAAGGAAATAGACTTCCAGGAAATCCAGGAAGCTCAGAGAGTGCCAAAGAAGTTGGACCCAAGAAGGAACACACCAAGGCACATCATAATTACATTAGCCAAGACTAAAATGAAGGAGAGAATCCTAGAAGCAGCAAGGGATAAGGGGACAGTCACCTACAAAGGAGTATCCATCAGACTGTCAGCAGATTTCTCAAAAGAGACCTTACAGGCAAGAAGGGGCTGGAAAGAAGTATTCCAAGTCATGAAATCCAAAGACCTACAGCCAAGATTGCTTTATCCAGCAAAACTTTCATTTAGAATGGAAGGACAGATAAAGTGCTTCTCAGATAAGATCAAGTTCAAGGAGTTCATCATCACCAAGCCCTTATTATATGAAATGCTAAAGGGACTTATATAAGAAAAAGAAGATGAAAAATATTAACAGTGAAAGGACAGCAAACTCACAGTTATTAACAACCACACCTAAAACAAAAGCAAATCAAGAGGACAGCTAGATCAGGAGTGGAATCATAGAAATGAAGAACACATGGAGGCTTAGCAACAGGGGGGTGGGAGGAGGAGAAGGGGGGAGAAGGTACAGAAAATAGCATAGGAAGTAGGTAGAAAATAGGGGGAGGGCAAGAATAGTGGGGGAAATATAGAATCTAAAGAACTTGAGACACGTGGTTATAAACTAAGGAGGGGAGAATGTTGGGGGAGGGAGTGTACTGGTGGAGGGGATTGAAGGGGGGAATAGAACAACTGTAATGGTATAATCAATAAAATATATTTAAAAAAGAAAAGAAAAGTTTACTTATAATCAGTCATTCAACCTGCAAGAGTTTATCCTAAGAGGGGAGTTTTCATCACTGGATGCCTTCAAGGACAGGCAGATAAACCCCTGTAGGGATCACACAGAGAGGTTTCCTGAAGGAAAACTTGCCACCAGAATACTTGGGTGGACCCACTTCTTATCTGAGAGGTCATCAGTCTCCATCCAAACATGGCTGAGGTCTCTAGCTGGCACTTGTGCACTTGGGAGTTCTTTTGTTATTTATCCCCCACATTGTGGCTCTGTTCCTCAAAAGTTTTGCCTATAACCAAATAAACTACTTTTATTATGAAATAATGAAGCTCCACTTATTTTTATTTATCAAATCTGAGCCAATCATAGCTTCTTCTTCCTATAAAAAAGCTAGGGTTCCATTTTCAACATATGTGGTTACAAGCTCAAACAACAACACCTAATTTGGAGAAGTTGATTGACTTGTCAAAGGACACACAACTGGAAAGTTGTAGAGACAAGATTGGAACCCAAGCCCTCAGCACCTGCAGCCTCCTTCCTAAAGCAGAGTGCTGACACCTCCAGGAGGCCCCTTATGAGGGCCTAATAACCTCACGACCTGCCTTTATAGGAACTCTGGCTCTAAAGTCAAACCCACTGCACCTGAAGTTACAAGATGGGGTGGGGCAGAACTCAAATCCCAGTCCCACTGCTTTCTAGCTGTACCTACTTCTGGAAGAGGGAAACAATGCCACCGTGCTCTCACAGCAGCTTTGAGGAGCAAATGAGACTGGAAGCACTCCCTAAGTACATAAAGAGGAGGTTTCTCTTTCTGTGATTGAGTATGTCAGGAAACAACATGTGAGGCCTAGAAACCCATCTGCACATTAAGCGTTAGCATCACTGCCTTTCCCGGATCCCAGAACTGCTAAGTGTGAGGCAGCTCCTCACCCTGAAATGGATCTGTCCAGGAAGACGTGATCAAGGGCTTCCTGCTTTCTGCTGCCTCCTCGAGGAGCCTCAGGAGCAAAACTGCTGGGCAGGGAGAGCCAACTGATCCAGGGCCAAGGACCCCTCTTCAGTTGGGAAACTTGCATTTTAATTAACCTGTGTATCTGAAATGTTCCAGTAGATAAGGGCACTTGGTGTTGTCTTTCTGTGATGCCATCCAGCCTCTGGAACCATTTGTTTGCATCGGCACCCAGACAGCCAGTGCTGCACCTCCCTGCAGAGAGCCCAGGAGTCATCAAACCAAGAGGGTAGAGGCTGAACACATCTGTCCCCTCCTTTTTCTAGGAAACTGTGGCCCAAGGAAGGCAAATAATGAGTCCAGTATCACAAAGCTAGACTAAACAGAAAATGTTTAGTCAGAAAATATCAGGAAAAAGAGAGGGCAATGATGTACATCATTCTTGTGAATAGCTAAGGGTGGAGACGTGCTTGGTGAATGAAAGGGGTCATGAGACCTTGTTCAGTTTCCTGCTGTAGGGCATGTGCTCAGCCCTTCAAGCTGGGAGCCTCCATATGTGTAGCCAGGAAACCCAAGATCAGACCGAGAGAACCATAGCCTTTGGATCACTGGTTCTCAAACCTGAGCACACCTCAGAACCACCTGCAAGACTAATGCGGGAATGCCTGGGTCTCATTTCCAGAGTCTCTGGTTCAGAAATTGTGAGGCAGGTCTGACAGTCCGCATTTCTAGCAAGGTTCCAGGTGATGCTGAGGCTGCCGATTGGACCATACTTCGAGAACCACTGCACTTTTTCGTATTTCTGCCCCCACTCACGGATCAGCCCCATCTGGGCTAAGAAAGGTGGATTTAAACAAGCAGCAGCCTCAGGAAGTGAGATAAGAAGGGACTTTGAAGTCTGATAAACTGGGTTTTGATTTTTCTTTTAAAAAATCATATGACCTTCCTTAATTCACCTTCCTTCTCTGAGCCTCTAAGAATTCTCTAAAAAACTCAGATGCTAAAACCTAGTTCATAGAGTAGCTGAGATTACAACCATAAACCCCTGGCACATAGTAGGAACTTGATTAATAACAGTTAGCCTATGTCTGGCACATAGTAGTTTCTCTTTGATTTCTGTTTCTCCACCAGGCCTCTGGACTGTTGGGCCTGGATGCTTAAGACTTTGGGGCTGACTGTGTTCTTTAAAATTAATGCTCAAAGCAGCATTAGCTTGAGTAAAAGGCCTGCCTTCCAGCAACTCCCCCAATCGCAGAGAGGCAGCTGAGAAAAAAACTGGAGGAGGAGGGAAACTGCGTATAGTTTAAACCTTTAGTGATCCAAAGGAGCACCCTTAACCCTGTCAGCTGGAGGCTCCTGGCTTTGTCATGTAGGAGAAAGCAGCAGGCTCCTGGGGGGGCCTCTCCCCACCTAGCAGGGCCAGACCACCTCATTCACAGGTGCTTGAGCTGCACAGTTGATAAAGCACAGGCCTGGCAGCTGACCAGATGGGGAGGGCGCCAGCATCTGCTCATCGGACTGTGTGTTTGCCTGCTTCCATTAGTAACTTCACCTCTGCCATGTACCCTTTCTCCTCATGGCTGCTGGAGGGTACAGACTTGCTGCCTTCTGCCCAAGTTCTGAGAGAGATGCATGGGGCATGTTGTCAACATGCCCACATACTTAGCCAGTGCATGTCCTTTAACACAGCTCGGAGTTTCAGTCCAACAGGGGCTACCTCATAGGCTAATGCAAGAACCTGCTCTCTTGGATTAGTCAGGCCTCAGTTGGAGAGGTAGAACCCCAAGATTTGTTACAGGGGTTGACTGTATGCAATTGTGAGAGCTGGAAAGGGGTACATACAATTGTGAGAATAGGAAAGGGGTACAAAATTTAGTTAATATATACCCAAGCATATTCATTTCCAAAAAAGGGAGAAATACAAATATTAAATTTATTGTTTCTGAAACTGGTCGTGTGACAGCTATTTATAATTCTCTTCTGCAACAGCCCACCCTATGTTCCATCTGCCCTCAGCACACACCTTGGCTGGCCCAGGTTCCTTGCCTGGTGGGTGACCTGAACCTTTCTTCCTGAAGAGACTCAGCCATTAGCAAACCTGGTTGATTTGGGCTGTTGTAGCTTTCCACTGAATTTTGTCATGGCATATGAGAGTGCTGAGATACCCCCAGGAAGCCCCTGCATTCCAGACATATTCATCCTGACCTCCATCATGTGCTTGCAGCCCAATTTTCTCCTGAGAGTCAAGATCAATCATCCCAAACAGTACAGTGACCCCTTTGCCTGGTGATTCACTGGAGAGAGGAGCCAAGGCTGCCAGGTGGCTGTGCCAACTTCCAACGGTGGCACCCTGCTGTGCTCCATGTGGAAGTGTTCCCACTTGGGGACTAAGACCCCTTGACCAGCAGGGCTCAAAGTTTGGGGGGTTGGAAGCAAGATGCTGGACAGGGATCCAGGGACAATAGTGAGAGGAGCTACTCTCAGGTCCTTTCCTTAATCCCCAGCTGATGACATCCTGGCTAAGGAAAGCACAGCAGCATATGAGTCACCACTGACTAGAGCACACACAACACCTTGGAGGACACTGTCATTGCCACAGAGTTTGAGACTAGCCCCTTCTCTGCCTTTCATCTCAGGGAGATCTCTCCAACTCTCCCTCTCTCTCTGGATAGACATCATCTTCAGTCAGACACCGGTTGAGTCCTCAGGTACACAGCAGCACACCCTCTACACTACCCTGAACATTGCCTTCCAGACTCAGTCCATTCTCACTGGTCACCCTATGCTGGCGGAAAAGAAGGAAAATCATTCCCATTTTATTTTTTGCTTTGTTTTCATTTGTTTCTTGCTTTGTTTCATAAACAAAATGGTAATCAAAACAACAGTTTCCATGATGTGCATGAGGCCACCTAACCAACTTTGGAGGAATCTTGCCCTCAGGATTTCTGATCCTGAATTTGGTGGTAACTTTCTAGCAAGCAATAAATTTCTCTGCTTCTAAAATTTTCAACAACAATAATGGCAATATTTACTGAGGACCAACTGAGTGTTGGACCCCAGCAGCCTCTGGTCACACAGCTTTTCACTAACAGACATCTCCTGTTCCTCCCTCAGCCTGGTTAAGTCAGCCTATGGTACAGCAGGAGGAGCTCAGACTTGTTGCAGGAGCCCTCCAATTATTGTGGGGAGATATTTGGAAAACCCTTCAACTCTATGGGATTGGAATTTTGTATATAAAATGGCAGCAATAATGATTTCTGAATTAAAGGAATCTGGAAAAAATTAAGTGATGTGGTATATGAGGGAGTTTTTAAAAATTCTAAATTTTTGTTATCAACATGACCATTTATCATCAACATTAAATGCTTCTATTGTCAGGGACTGAAGTCTTTGATCTGTACTGTGTGTGTGAGTTGCAGAAAAAAGTCATTTTGGTTGGCAGCCTCTTGGTAAAAAGGGCCTCCTTGGTGAGGTGATGGACAAGTTGTATGGGGCCAATGGGCTCCAAGTACATCTGTTCTGCCAATTATGGGAGATGAGCAGGGGAAGCATTAATGGAACACCAACATTGTGCCAAGTTTTTTCTGTGGTTTCCAACATTTTTCTTGTAACATCTCCCATTCAGACGTTTCTTCAGCAAAACATGGTTTTGTCTGGCACCTGTTCAATGTGGGAGTCAGTGGTAGTTCAAATACATCACAGATGCTGGAAATAAAGTGACACTATTCCAAGTCCCAGGCAGTGTATACTTTCATGAGAACATCAGGTATTACACACTGGAGCATGAATGACTCTCTTTTATTCAGGTCTCAGCCATTCTTTTTTTATTTTATTTATTTATTTATTTTAGAGAGCTGGGGAAGGGAGGGAGAAAGAGAGGGAGAGAAACATCAATGTATGGTTGCCTCTAGCACAACCCATGCTGGGGACCTGGTCTGCAACCCAGGCACGTGCCCTGACTGGGAATCAAACCTGCGATGCTTTGGTTCACAGGCCTGCACTCAATCCACTGGGCTACACCAGCCAGGGCAAGGTCTCAGCCATTCTTGCTGCCTTCAGATTCCTTGGGTGTCCACCCATTGTAAGGGTACTTAAGTCTTCTCATTCTCTAGGACTGGTTCTTCTGCTGACCATTATTTCCCTCCATTGACTTATCACCGTCTAAAATGATTTTATTTATTTGCCTAATGTGTTTAGAGGCTCTAGTTTATTTCCCAGAACCTCCTGGAATGCAAGCTCCCTAAAGGTGAGGATGCTGTTTGTCTTGTTTGAAGATGTATTCTTTGGGCCTAGAACAATGCTTGCCCAATAACAAGTACTCAAAACCTAGTTTTTGAGTGAATAAATGAATGACAGAAGAAAGGAAGATGAGTCCCTACTTTCAGTGAAGCTCTGCTGTATGCCCTGTGAAAGTGCCCCTTTGGCCAATGGAGGAGCCAGGGGAGTGCTAGATGAGGCAGACATCAATGATCTGGGCACACTGGGCTGGGTGGTACAGGGAACAGCTCCCAGGTGGGAGTTGTATACCCCGTTGCGAAGGAGGTGTGTTAGTTTCCTAGGGCTACTATAGCAAAATACCACAAACTTGAGTTGCTTAAAACATTTTCTCCTAGTTAGGGAGGCTAGAAGCCTGAAATCAAGGTGTCAGCAGGGCTGTGCTCCCGAGACTTTGAGTAGAGTCCTTCTTGGCTTCTTCCAGTTTCTGGTGGCTGCCAGCAATCCTTGATGGCCCATGGCCAGCAGCTGCATCCCTTTTATTTCTGCTTCTGTGGTCACATGGCCTTCTCCATGTGTCTCTATCTTCACATGGCATTTTCCTCTTGTTATAAATACACTGGTGGATTAGGGCCCATCCTAATGACCTCATCTTAACTTGATTATCTCTGCAAAGATCCTGTTTCAAAATAAGGTCACATTCACAAGTACTCAGGGTTAGAACTGCTCAGGATGCCCCTATTCTCTACCCTAAACTATCCCCTAGTGAACCCTTTTGTCTTCTTCTTTCTCTACCTCTGTATCAGTTTGGATGAGGACACATGGGAGAGCTGGTGACTCTGAGAGCAGGAATGTGCACATTGGTCTCTGTCACAGCTGATAGGATCAGAAGCCTCTTGCTTTGTCTTTCATGAAGAGTGGATTGTCCTTACTCCAGGGGTACAGCCCAGGAATTAGCCTGAAGTCACTCCTGACTCTGAGTTACTCTCCTCCAATTGTGTCTCTGACCAAGAGTCAAAATTATAAATGGAAGAATGGAGAGGAAACAGAAATCACAAGGATGATGCTGGAAGAGGGCTGGACCACCCAGGGACTGCTGGCCTGGGTAATTTAAATGGTCATCTTACATAATTTTAGATAAAAAGCAAACTGAGATCTACCTGTGCCAACTCTTTCCTCCCTACTCCTTCACTATTCCCAGGAAAAACAAGAACAAGAGAACTGAAACTACCAAGTTCAAAAAGACCTCTCCCATATACATTTCTGTCAAAATGGACACTAGCCTGAAAAGTATATCTTCCTAGCTTGATGGCTTCAGGGTCTGATGGTGAAACCTCAACATCAGAAAGAACCTTAATTATAATAACACAGGAAATACTCTAAGAGGAGGCATACACCCACATGAAGTGCTGTGGCTACTGAGTTGGGTCATATGATGGTGCAAAAACAAATAGGGAACATTCCATTTAGTAAAGATTTGTGTAAACTTTTGATGTTTCTTTCTCATACATTGTTTTTTTTCTTTTATGCTTCAGTTTTGACAGTTTATATTGACATGCTTTTGAGTTTCTGATTCTGTAGCTGTAGTTTACTGATTTCATAACTGCTTTAGAAAAAAAGACTGCCAAGCTAGAATAGAGCACTTATGAGATGACAATGATGAAGGGCTCAGAAGACAAATTTGGACATGTAGATAAGTCATTCTTTGCCTGAAAAGATGGATGTAAGCACCTTGGCCATTTCATTGGCCACTCCAAAACTTACAGTAAATGGTCAGGGAAAATGCTGATTTACAGAATGATGTCTGTTGTAATTGGTGAGAAAATTGTAACACTCCTCTCATTCTGCACATCTAGAAAATAGTAAAAATAACATTTTTGCTACATTACTAGGATTTTTTAGAAGAAAAAATCATAACCAACAATTATTATGTATATACCAGGCACTGGGTTAGGCACTAAGTGTTTTCATCTTTAAAATGGGTTCAACCGACTCTTGTGGTGCAAATTCGGAGACACTAAGAGTGATATCTGTGTGAAAGTGCTTTCCAATGTGAGGCACTGTTAGAGACTGTGGGAGCTAGAAGATGCAAAAGAGATGATGGGACCCAAGTTCTCACTCCGTTTATACATAAGAGAGCTCAGAAAGGTGAAAACACAATAGATAGTTAAGCTGAAACAATTTATTCATTTTTTCTACAAATGTATATTGAATACCTACTATGTGCTAGAACTAAGTTTGGTGATAGTATCAATGTTCTCAGATTTTCTATCTGGTCTCTTACATTGCTGATATAATCCTATAAACTTGGCTGATAGCTCTATCCAGGGCTTAGCCTCATGTTTACTTTAGTACACCTTTAATACACGTGGCATTAATTGTGGGCAGCTAAATTGACTTCTGAGCTCTATTCTTTTTGAAAATAGCTTGTGCATCCAGCCAGAGTTTCAGTACCAAGGCTCAGTACCAAGGTTCTCAACCAGTTGATTGGGGTACAGCCTTCTTGTTTTCTTGTAGCCATAGAAACAATCATTTAAAAGTAAAATAATCATTAAAAATTAGGAGTTACCATGCTCTGGCTGGTGTGGCTCAGTGGATTGATGGCCGGCCTGTGAGCCAAAGGGTCGCTGGTTCAATTTCTAGTCAGAGCACATGCCTGGGTTATGGACCACATTCCCTGTGGGGGGCACATGAGAGGCAACCACACATTGATGTTTTTCTCCTCTCTCCTTCCCTTCCCATCTGTCTAAAAATAAGTAAATACAATCTTTAAAAAAATTAGCAGTTACCAAAATGTTTGTCTTCTTATATACTTTTTATTTATGGACTTCTATTATGCAGGGTTCCAAGCTCAGAAAGAATGGTGTTCCCTTAAAATCTAGGACCACAGAATTCATCTTGATGAATTAGTCTATAAATGTCAACTAAATCTTGTAGATTGTTTTTTGTTCAGGAGTTCTATCAATTGTTGAGAAAGGAATGCTAATGTCTCAACTATGATTATAGGTTTGTCTATTTCTTTTTCTAGTTCTACCAGTTTTTGCTTCATATGTATTGAAGCACTGTTCAAAGCATACACATTGAGGATTATTACTTCTTCTTGGTGGATTGTCCCTTTAATTAGTATGTTATATTTCCCTTTGTTTCTGTAATTTTATTTACTCCAAATCCACTTTATCTGTATGAGTATAGCCACCCCTGCTTTCTTTAGATTAATGTTTTCATGGTATTCTTTGTGTCTTCTCACACAAACCTATCTATAACGTATTTGAAGTGGGTTTCTTGTAGACAGCATATAGTTGGGTCATACTATTTTATCCATTAGGCTAATCTCTGTCTTAAACTAGTGTGTTCAGATCATTTACATTTGATGTAATTATTGATATGTTAGGCCTTAAGTCAGTTATTTTAATTTATTTTGTGTCTAGCTCCTCTGCTTTCCATTCTTCTGTTTTCTCTATCATGCCTCCCTATGGATTACGGACCGTTTTTTAGAATTTTATTTTGATATATCGAGTGGTATGGGGTGTATCTTATGTACAGTTTTTTAAAATCATTTCTCAAGGAGAGGGAAGATGGTGATGGAGTAGGACAGAGTGGATTTCAGCTCCCGTACACATGGGAGAAAATCCTGGCAGATCTACTGAGGAACAGCACAATCAACCAACGGTTCCCCAGCATTTATGAAATTAAGAGACCAGAGACTGTGATAGATGCTGAAGGACCAGACCGTGTCAGGTCAGTGGGGTCTTGGGGACCTGAGTAAAGACAAGAGTGACAGCAGTGGGGGCCGGTGCCTTTGGCCAGGAGGCCCCGGGGCCACTGCTGGGGTTGGGGTCCTGAGGCATTGGTTTGGGACCAGCACCGGGGGCATCTGCCAATGGAGCCCTGGCACCCAGCAGCCTTGGTAGGCGACCAGTGCCTGGGGAAGAGGGGAGGGCATCTGCCACTGAGGACTCTTGCAGAGCCTGACACCCAGCAGGTCTATGGCAGACTCTTTGGGAGCCTTGGGCCTGCTGCAGGGCCCTTGGGAGAGAGCTGGGTTATAAGCTCCCTTCCTCCCCATCTAAGCAGGGTTGGGCAATGCCTAGCAGAGACATGTCTGCTTGAGTTTACAGAGAGGGTAATAAGGACAAAGGGCCATGTTCAACTGCGGACTCTGTGGTAACCAGCCTGGGAGAATTGAGAGGCGCGCTGTCATCACTGGTCTGGCTGGGGATTGGTCTGGGCTGAGAGGTAGGCTTTCTGGAGAAGTTTTATTTGAAAAGTAGACTGAGGTGTTTTCCTGCAATGGCAGCTTGGCTTGCTTCCCACCCAGCCTGGCAGCAATTCAGAGGAGGGGCAGAAGCACTTGAGTTCCACAACAGAATGGGGAAGGAACTTGCCAGATCACGCAACACCCAGGCAGCCTGGCTGGTGCACGGGCACCAGCACCCCAGTCCGGAAGCATGGCTGGCACTGGCTCGCCTGCACCCCAGCCCACAGAGAGGACCCCCAGGGAAGGTGCTCTGAAAAGAACCTAGATCCCCTTGGTGGAGGGTTGGGGAGAGACTAGCTCTTGGGAGAGCAGTCTCAGAAAACCTACACCAACCAAACACAGCCTGCTACAACCAGAAAAACCGGTTTGCACAGTTTGAAACCAACAAGGGATGTTTGGTTTGTTTTGGGTGGTGTTTTTTTTCCTTAGTAACTTTTTTTAGTAATCTTATATATTTTTAATTTTATTATTTTTATCTTTCAATACTTTGTTCCTCTCCTTTCTTTTTTCCTATTTTAGTCCTTCTTCCTTTCTTTCCAAACTTATTCCTTTTTCCTTTCTTCTCCTGCCTTTTTTTTGTTTGTTGCTTTGTTTTCTTTTACCCACAAGAGACACAAACAACTGGGAATGGCAAAAAGACCAGAGTGGGACCCAAAGATGGGGCATCCCAACAGTAGAGACAAAAACACAAATTTCACTTTGCTATAGCAGAGAAGCCACAAGTTGCTGCATATTTGTATTATTTTTAATTATTCTCACTTCTTTTATATTTTAATAGTATCTTTGTATTCCTCCTCTTTCTGTATAGGCTTCTTAGTCTTGGCTGGTTATGTTGTGCTATTTGACAGGCTTCCCCTGTTCTTTTCTCTGTATTGCTAATTTTCTATACTTCACACCACTTGTTTTCTTTTACCACACTACCCAATGTTCTATATCCCCTATTCAGACAGATCACATAGAGTCTGTCATATGATTGTTGCTCTAATATCATTGTAAATAATAGCTGTTCTATACAACTGTAAATACTTCACAACACATCTCCTGGATCTTAGCCCACTTTACAGGTTCCTGAATTCTATTACTGCAGTGATTAACTCTATTTGCTCACACACTACACCTATTTACTATTCTTTACTTTCACTTTACCTCAAAATCTGACCACCCCCAACCTCACTGCCTTCTATATTCAACACATAATCCTTCCCTCCCCAACAAAAGACTTATCATTTGTCCATCCTTTCTAAAAAGTTGCAAGTTTGGTTGAAGATTACGGTTAACACTACATATAGCCGAAAGATCTTCTATCTCTTCTCTACCAGCTGTGAATGTAAATATCATAAATTACTCTTCTGCTGTCATAAATCATTTTGCCTCCGCCTCCAACTTATCACACACACACAAAGAAAGGAGTAGGTGGAAGTGGAGAATATCAAGATACACGAAGGAAACTGCAGCACTGAGTTTCGCAGGTATTCTGCCACAGAAGTTCACACCATAAACCAAGGAAGTCAGAACAGATCAATTTAAGAAGCTGAGGCTAACAAGAAGAGTCTCATAAACAATGGGAAGACAAAGAATCAATCCCCAAATGAAAAAAAAAGGTGGAAGCCTCAGAAATAATGTTAAATGAAAGAGAGGCAAATCAACCATCAGACATTGAATTCAAAGCACTGGTTATCAGGAAATTCAAAGAGCTCACAATGAGCTACCAGAAACTACAGGGGAGCTACAATGAACTCACCGCAAACTATATCAACATGAAAAAGGAAATAGAAACTATCAGCAAAGGCCAAGAGGAAATGAAGGATACAATTACTGAACTGAAGAACACAGTAGAAGGAATGAGAAGCAGGATCAATGAAGCAGAAGATCTGATCAGCAAGTTGGAGGATGACGTGAAAAAAAACTCTCAGAAAGAGCAAGAAAAGGAAAAGAGGCTCAGAGAGAATGAAGAGGGATTAAGAGAAATGCAAGACAATATGAAACGTAATAATATCCAAATAATAGGGACAGCAGAAGGAGAAGAAGAAGAACAAGGGTTAGAAAACCTATTTAAAAAAGTAATGATGGAGTAATAAACAGAAAACTGTACTTGAAAAATAATTAAATTTAAAAAAAGTAATGATGGAAAACTTCCCTAATTTGATGAGAGAAAAAATCACACAAATCCAGGAATCACAGAGAATCCCAATCAAGAGGAACCCAAAGGGGCCCACTTCAAGACACATCATAATTAAATGGCAAAATTCCAAGACAAAGAGAGAATCTTAAAGGCAGCAAGGGAGAAAAAGGAAGTAACATTCAAGGGAGCCCCAATAACATTAGCTACTGACTCATCAATGGAAACACTCCAAGCAAGAAGAAAATGGCAAGAAATATCCCAAGTAGTGAGAACCAGAGGCCTACAACCAAGGCTACTTTACCCAGTAAGGCTCTCAATCAAGATAGAAGTCCAAATAAGGAGCTTCCAAGACAAAAAATCTAAAAGAATATGCCTCTACCAAACCAGCACTACATGAAATACTAAAAGGACTGCTCTAAGGAAAGGAAGAAAAAGAAAGAGACAGAGAGGAACACAGGTGCAAAAATGGCAATGAATAAATACCTATCAATAATAACATTAAATGTAAATGAATTAAATGCTCCAATCAAAAGACATAGAATAACTGAATGTATAAGAAAGCATGACCCACACATATGCTGCCTACATGAGACCCACCTCAGGACAAAAGACCATCTCAGACTAAAAGTGAAAGGCTGGAAACAAATTTTCCAAGCAAATGGACAAGAAAAAAAAAGCTGGGATAGCAATTCTTATATTAGGCAAAATAGACTTCAAAAAAAGGGCCATAAAGAGAGACCCAGAAGGTCACTTCATAATACTCAGGGGAAGAATCCACCAAGAAGATATGAACATTGTAAATATATATGCACCCAACATAGGAGCACCCAAATACATAAAGAAAATCTTAGAGGACTTTTAGAAAGATATTGACAGTAACACATATATTTGGGGATTGTAACACCCCACTGTCAAAAATGGACAAATCTTCCAAACAAAATATCAACAAAGATACTGTGGCATTAAACAACACCCTAGATGAAATGGGCTTAACTGATATATATATAGAGCCCTTCATCCCAAAAGCTAAATACACACTCTTTTCGAATGCACATGGAACATTTTCAAAGATAGACCACATGATAGGACACAAAATGAGCCTCAACAAATTCAAGAAAATTGAAATCATCCCAAGCATTTTCTCCAACCACAAGGGACTGAAATTGGAAACCAACTCCAAAGGAAAAAACCCCAAACACCCAAAAGCATGGAGACTGAATGGCATGCTATAAAACAATGAATGAGTCAAGAATGAAATTAGAGAAGAAATCAAAAAGTTTCTGGAAACAAATGAAAATGAACTCACAACAAACCAAACTTATGGGACAGGGCGAAGGCAGTCCTGAGGGGAAGTTCATAGTGATACAGGCCTACCTAAAAAAGATAGAAACATTTCAAACAAACAACCTATGAAGAAGCCTACAAGAACTCGAGGAACAACAACAAAGACAGCCCAGAGCAAGTAGAAGGAAGGAAATAACCAAGATCAGAGCAGAATTAAATGACATGGAGAGTAAAAGCACAATTCCAAGGATCAATGAATCCAGGAGCTGATTTTTTTAAAGATAAACAAAATGAACAAGCCATTAAGTAGACTCATCAAGTAAAGAAGAGAGAGGGCCCAAATAAACACAATCAGAAGTGAAAGAGGAGAGATTACAACTGACACCACAGAAATAGAAGGGATTGTAAGAAATTACTATGAAGAACTGTATGCCAAGAAATTTGAAAATCTAGAAGAAATGGACAAATTTGTAGAAAAATATAATCATCCAAAACTCAATGAAGAAAAAGCAGAAAGCCTGAACAGACTAATAACAGCAGATGAAGTTGAAGCAGTAATCAAGAATCTCCCATCAAACAAAAGCCCTGGACCAGATGCTTTCACAGGAGAGTTCTACAAAGCATTTAAGGAAGAGCTAACTCCTATCCTTCACAGACTATTCCCAAAAATCCATAATGATGGAAGACTCCCAAACTCTTTTTATGAAGCCAGCATCGTCCTAACTCCAAAACCAAATAAAGATACAACAAAGAAAGAAAACTTCAGACCAATATCGCTGATGAACATAGACGCTAAAATCCTCAACAAAATATTGGCAAATCGCATCTAACAATACATTAAAAAGAGCACACATCATGACCAAGCGGGATTCATTCCAGGGATACAAGGATGGTTCAATATTCAGAAATCAGTAAATGTAATACATCATATAAACAAATGCAAAGACAAAAATTGCATGATCATATCAATAGATGAGGAAAAAGTATTTGGTAAGGTACAACACCCATTCATGATAAAAACACTCAGCAAAGTGGAAATTGAGGGAGCATTCCTCAATATAATAAAGGCCATATATGAGAGACCTACAGCCAACATCATACTCAATGGGCAAAAACTAAAATCCTTTCCACTAAGATCAGGAACAAGACAAGGCAGTCCACTTTCACCACTTCTATTAAATATAGTATTGGAAGTCTTAGCCACATTGATCAGACAAGAAAAGGAAATAAAAGGCATCCAAATCAGAAAGAAGGAAAGAAAACTGGCATTGTTTGCAGACCACATGATAGCGTACATGGAAAATCCTATAGACTCTACCCAAAAACTGCTTGAGGTAATAAATGAATTTGGCAAAACAGCAGTATACAAAGTCAATATCCAGAACTCAAAGGCATTTTTGTATACTAACAATGAATCAGCAGAAGCTGAAATCAAGAAAAAAATCCCATTTGATATAGCAAAATCAAAAATAAAATATCTGGGAATAACCCTGACCAAGGAGGTAAAAGACCTGTATGCAGAAAACTACACAACACTGGAGAAAAAAATCAAGGAAGACACAAACAAATGGAAACATATACAGTGTTCATAGATTGGAAGAATTGACATCATCAAAATGTCCATACTACCCAAAGCAATTTACAGATTCAATGCAATACCTATTAAAGTACCAATGGCATATTTCACAGACATAGAACAAACACTTCAAAAATTCGTATGGAGCCATAAATTACCCCGAATAGCAGCTGCAATTTTGAGAAAGAAGAACAATGTAGGAGGGATCACAATACCCAATACCAAGCTATATTACAAGGACACTGTAATCAAAACAGCCTGGTACTGGCATAAAAACAGGCACATAGACCAATGGAACAGAACAGAATGCCCCCAAATAAACCCAAGTCTTTATGGGCAACTAATATTCAACAAAGGGGGCAGTAACATAAAATGGAGTAAAAATAGCTTTTCAACAAATGCTGTTGGGAGAACTGGACAGCTACATGCAAAAGAATGAAACTTGAACACCATCTTACACCATACACCAAAATAAATTCAAGGTGGATAAAAGACTTAAATATAAACCGTGATACCTTTAAAATCCTAGAGGGATCATTGGCAGGAAAATCTCAGATATTTCTTCACGCAGCAACATTTTTACTGATATGTCCCCTAGAGCAAGGGACAGAAAGGAAAGAATAAACAAATGGGATCTCATCAAAAGCTTTTTAGCTTCTGCATGGCTAAAAAAAAAAAAAAAACAGTACTAAGATAAAAAAAAGAACCAACTGTTTGGGAAACCGTATTTGCCAATGATACCTCAGACAAAAGTTTAATTTTCAAAATATACAAAGAACTTACACAACTCCACTCTAAGAAGACAAGCAACCCAGTTAAAAAAATGGGCAATGGACCTGAACAGACACTTCTCCAAGGAGGCCATACAGAGGATACAGAGACACATGAGAAGATGCTCAATATCGCTAGCTATCAGAGAGATGCTAATTAAAACCACAACAAGATACCACTTTACACCAGTCAGAATGACCATCATAAACAAAGCAACAAACAACAAATATTGGAGAGGTTGTAGAGAAAAGGGGACCCTAGTTCACTGTTGGTGGGATTGCAGAATGTACAACAACTCTGCAATTGCACCCAGAAATTCCACTGGTGGGATTATATCCTAAGAACCCTGAAACACCAATCCAAAAGAACCTATGTACACCAATGTTCATAGCAGCACAATTTACAATAGCCAGGAGTTGGAAGCAACCTAGGTGCCCATCAGGAAATGAATGGATCAAAAAACTATGGTACATTTACACAATGGAATTCTATGCAGCAGAAAGAAAGAAGGAGCTCCTACCTTTGCAACATCATGGATGGAACTGGAAAGCATTTTGTTGAGTGAAATAAGCCAGGTGGTGGAAGACAAATACCATATAATCTCACCTTTAACAGGAAGCTAAACAACAAAACAAAGAAGCAAGCAAAATATAACCAAAGACACTGAAATTCAGAACAGGCTGACAGGGACCAGAGGGGAGAGGGGAGAGAATTTCAACGGAAAAGGGGGAGGATTCACAGGAACAAGTATAAAGGACACATGGACAAAAACTAAGGTGGGGGTGGGGAAATGGGAGGGAGGTGGGGACCACTGAGGGGGTGGGCTGGGATGGGAGTATAAGACAGAACAATAATTAAATTGTTCAATTGTACTTGAACAATAATTAAATAAATTTTAAAAATAAAATAAAAATTTATTTCTCTAGGTTATTACACACATGTATATAACATCGCATACTACCATAAACCTTTTATTGGTTTGTGTGAAATCTAGAAGTACTACCTTCATTTAGGTCTCTTTACTTCCTACACTTATAATTATCTTAAATATTTTCTGTACATACTTTGTATAAACAATTTAGAAAACTCAATAGGAGAAGGAAAGCCTAGTGTGTTTAATCACATTTTATTTTTCTCATATTCTTTCTTATTTCTTGAGGTTCTTAAGATTTTTTCTCTTATGATTTTTTTTATAGAGCTTCCTTCATCCATTCTCATAGGTCAGATCAGCAGGTGACAAATTCTGGGTTAACAGTTCTTTCACCACTTGAAAAATGCTGTGCTATTCCCTTCTGGTTTCCATGGTTTTGTGTTAGTAATCTGCTGTCTTTGTTTTTTTTTTTTTTTTTTTCACTTATATGTAAGGTATTATTTCTCTTTTGTCACTTTCAAAATTTTATTTTTCCTTTAGTTTTCAGAAATTTTACTATGATATGTCTTGACACAGGTTTCTTTGGGCTTATTCTATTTGGGATTTAGTTTCTTGAATCTGTTTATGTCTTTTGCCACATTTGGGACAATTTTAGCAATTATTTCATAGAATATTTTTTATCCCCACACTCTCCCTTCTCCTTGTGGAACTCCAAATGACATAAATGTTAGTGTCCTACACATTCTTCATAATCTGTTCTTTTTAGTTTATTTTGTCTCTGTTGTTCAGACTGGGTAATTTATTTTGAATTATCTTCAAAATTACTATTTTTTCCTCTGCCCTTGCCATTTTAGATTGAGTCAATCTAGTGAATTTTTCTTTTAGTTATCATATTTTTTAATTCTAAAATTTCCATCTGGTTTTTCTTTTATCTTTTAATTATTTGCTGAAGATATCTACTTTTTTATTTACTTAAAGAGTGCTATATTTGCTTGTTAGAGCTCTTCAAAATCTTTGAAAGATTATTACAAAATCTATGTCATCTCTGTGTTGTGTCTTTTGGTTGTTTTTTTCACTTGAGTTGAGATATTCCTAATTCTTGGTATAAGATGTGTTTTCTAGTATATACCAGACATATTGGATATTATGTTATGGGACTCTGGGCATTATTTAAATATTCTATTCTAGCAGCAGGTCTAAGCTGACACAGTACCAGCAGGGGAAAGAGTGGGTACGACCTCAATACTTCTAGGTAATACAGAAGTCTAGGCTCCCCATTTAGTCTCTGCTGACACTGCACATAGAGGAAGGCTGATAGAAGTGGAACCTTATTACCCCTGGGCAGGAGTGAAAGACTAGACTTGCACACTTGACCTTAGTTAGTGACAGGTACCTTGCTTTTTCTCACAGTGCTTGGTTAGAGTAGAATAAGTACTTTCAAAAAGACTTTGGTCTGCTAGGCTGACACTTTTCTAATCTTTGGCTACAGATTTTGGGGGGTTTATATATTTTTTATTGATTATGCTATTATAGTTGTCCAATTTTTCCCCCCATTTTCCCCATCCATCTGGTAACTCCCATTTCCTCCATCAATCCTCACCCCTTAGTTAATGTCCATAGGTGTTGCATATAAGTTTTTTGGCTACCCCATTCCCTATACTATCTCTTAACATCCCCCTGTCTATTCTGTACTTACCAATTTGTACTTCTTAATCTCTGTAACTTTTTCCTCATTCTCCCTCTTACCCTTCCCAACTGATAAGCCTCCAAATGATCTCTGTATCTATGATTATGTTCCTGTTCTGCTTGTTTGCTTAATTTGATCTTTAGACTTAGCTGTTGATAGTTGTGAATTTATTGTCATTTTAATGTTCATGGCTTTGTCATCTTCTTTTTTCTAAATAATTCCCTTTCACATTTCATATACTAATGGTTTGGTGATAATGAACTCCTTTAATTTTACCTTGTCTGGGAAGCACTTTACCTGCCCTTCCAATCTAAATGACAGCTTTGCTGGATAGAGTAATCTATGTTGTAGGTCCTTGCTTTTCATCACTTTGAATACTTCTTGCCAGTCCCTTCTAGCCTACAAAGTTTCTTTTGAGAAATCAGCTGACAGTCTTATGGGAACTCCCCTGTAGGCAACTAACTGCTTTTCTCTTACTGCTTTTAAGATTCTCTCCTTGTCTTTAACCTTTGGCATTTTGATTATGGTGTGTCTTTGTGTGGTCCTCTTGGGTCAAATTTGTTTAAGTTTCTCTGTGCTTCCTGGACTTTTATGTCTATTTCTTCACCAAATTAGGAAAATTTTCTTTTATTATTTTCTCAAATAAGTTTCTAATTTCTTGCTCTTTCTATTCTCCTTCTGGCACCCCTAAGATTCAGATGTTGGTACATTTGAAGTTGTCCCAGATGTTCCTTAGCCTATCCTAATTTTTTTAAATCCCCTTTTCCTCTTTCTGTTCTGCTTGAACTTTTTTTCATATGTTCCAAATTGTTGATTTGATTGTCACCTTCAAGTTGGTCTGAAGGTTGTGGGTCTGAAGGTTAAGCTGGTTATCACCTTCATCCACTCCACCATTGGTTTGTAGGAGACCATTCTGTGTGGCATGGGCTTAGCCCCCAGTGGCAAACATTCACTGCAAAGTAACTTCCTAACATCCATGCTAAACATTCCAAGGATGAGTGTAACTGGTTCAACAGCTTTTGCAAATATCCCTCTTCTGTGATGTGATTAGTGGCATTGACTCCTTTGTTTTCTGTAAAAGGTAACCACCTAGAGCAACCTATGCATAGTAAATGAGGACCATCTTGTAATGGGCCAAGAAACCCGATAAAAGCCAGTCGCAACAAGGGCTGCAGCTTTTTCTCCCCTTGAGAGAAAAGTCATGCTGTCCATTTTTCTCCACTGGACTCAGTAGTCCATGTGAATGTCTCATTTTATCCATAATGACACAGACACTGCGGGCTGGTGTCTGCATCAGCTGGGCCCCACGAACAGGGACCCAGAGGCCATGAGCCATTGTCATTATGGACAACACACCAACTTGGTTGGAATATGCGCACATCAGCCCAGGTAGGGGCCGACGAACCCTGGGTGCTTTTTGGGAGGATCATCAGGTATGTTGGATTACAGATGAAAAGGGCAAAAGTGGTTGAACTGCTTACACTCGTCCTTGGAAGGTTTAGCATGAATTTTAGGAAGTTACTTTTCAGTAAATGTATGCCACTGAGGTCTGGGCCCATGCCATGCAGAATGGTCTCCTACATGGGTTCTCTGTAGATTTTTCTTTATTTCAGTTAATGTAAACTTTACTTCTGCCTGAATCTTTTTTATACTGCTGATGTACCCAATGTGTTCCTTGAGCATTTTTATAACCAATATTTTGAACTCTGCATCTAATAGATTGCTTATCTCCATCTCATTTAGTTCTTTTTCTGGAGTTTTTTCTGTTCTTTCATTTGGGCCATGTTTCTTGACAGGTGCACTTTTCTACAATGGGCCATACTACTAGGACAGGGAATCAAAGAAACTCTACCTAATACACAGAAACAAATAGAGGGAGGCTGCCAAAATGAGGAGAAAAAGGCATTGTCTTGGAGATTATTTTATATGCAATTTCTGTTGTTTCCAGATTGAGTGAAGCCATAATAAATATAATAAGACAAAATGAGAAAATCTTGGAATTCATAGTCATGTCATTCTCAAATCTTGAGGTTCCTACCCACTTCTCTTTTCTCTAATTTTCAGTGTCTTCTTATATTTGTCTTATGTATTATGTCCAAATTTTTTAGCTGTGTTTAGAGGGAGGAATAGGAGGAAATGTGTCTACTCCATCTTGTCTGAAACCAGAAATATTTATTTGTTAATATCAAAGAAGTTTAGTTTTTCCCCAATTTTTCATATATAATTGAATTCATTAGTTTTTATTCAGTATAATAATGAGACAATGTTTTTAAAATTGTTCTTTTTAGAGGTAAGCGATGAAATATTTACATGAAATAATATGATATATGGAATTTATTGTAAAATAATTCAGTTGGGGTGGAGGTTGGTAGTGGTATAAATTAAATGTGAGAGCTCAGAAACTGGTAATTATTGAAGCTAAGTTATTCATTCCAGGTGGGGATTCACTGTTATATATCAGCTTGACTCAGAAATACAGGGCTGGGCAAAAGTAGGTTTACAGTTATGAGTACACAGAGTTTATTCTTGTATTTATTTATCGATTATTGTATTATTTTTCCATATTAACAACTATAAACCTACTTTAAAAATATTTTATTTTTAGAGAGAGGGGAAAGGATGAGAAAGAGAGGAAGAGAAATATCAAGGTGTGAGAGAAACATTGATCAGTTGCCTCTTGCACACCCCCAACTGGGCACCTGGCCCACAACCCAGGCATGTGTCTTGACAGACAATCAAACCAGAAACCTTTAGAGTCTCAGGCTGGCAATCAATCCACTGAGCCACAGCAGCCAGGGCTGTAAACCTACTTTTTTCCTACACTGCATGTGAGCCATATATGTACTTTAATTTTTTCTAGCCCTATTAGAAAGAAATAAAAGTTTAAATAATACAATTTATTTAACCCAACTTACCCCGGATAATTAATATAAAATTACTAGTGAGATATTTTATTTACACTAAGTCTTTGAAATTGGTAGGTATTTTACATTTAAAGCATAGCTCAATTTAGACTAGTCATATTCCAAGTGCTCAATAGCCACATGTGACTAGTGACTACTAAATTAGACAACATAGTTTCATATTCTCTTCTTTCTTAATATTTAAATTTTCATAATAAAAATTTTATATTTAAAAAATCCAGGTCTTATTTTAAACCCCATGCTCTTAATTCCTACCCTCTCCCATCCCTGCTGCCTTGCTCTGTGATAAGAGACTCACTTAGACACTGCCTAGTAAAGGATGACACATGTGATTAGTGATTAGTGGAAAACACATCTGTGTTTTCTCCTAGTAAAGGAGAAACACAGACCTCACCAACTTCTAGTTTCTTTGCTATTGTCCCTTGCCTGATTTATGATCTGGCTTTATTCCTGCTGTAGTTTTGAAGGACAGATAGGACAGATCCAGGTGCTGACTTTTTCTCAGTGCCTAATGCAGCATTCAACACATGGTTCATGTTCCACATATATTCACTAAGTAAATCAATGTTAATTAAGAGGGGGACAAGAGCTCCTATATATTGTCAAATTGATGACAGTAAAAGGAAATTAAACACATAGAATGTGCTAGGCATTTTTGCACATGATGTCTTATTGAACCCTTGCTAAAAGTGTTTGCCTTAAGTTTTATCATTGCCACCATACAGATAGTATAATAACTCAGAGTATCTAGGTTACCAATCATTACTTATTAAGGCTTCTAATCCAGATTTTCCTGACACCAAAGCTACACCATACCATCTCCCAGGTACTGGCCCAACAACTAGAATAAAATGGAAGGACTGACCAATTTTCTACAATGATGCCCTCACTTTTGTCCAAGTTTACTTCTATCAACCTTCAGTGAACAGAAAAGGTACTCTAAAGAGGCCTATGTTTTAATCCACAGAATTAGTAAATTATGTTAGATTAGAGAGTAAACCAGAATTAAGGTTGCAAATCATCTGATTTTAATATTAAGAAATTGGCCTGAATTATTCACATTGTCCCAATGTAATCACAAGGGACTTTAAAAGTAGAAGAAGGACTTGGAAAAAGGAACCAGAAAGATGGTAGTGTGAGAAGGACTTGGCCTGGCATTATTTAAAGTAACCAAAGAATGTGAATGACCTCTAGATGAAGGAAAGAACAAGAAAATGGATTCTCCCCTAGAGCCTCTACAAGAAACTCATAGATGACACCTTGATTTTAGGCTATTAAGACTCATTTTGGACTTCTGACCTCCAGAACTGTAGGATAATGTATCTTTATTTTTAAGACACTAAGTGTACTGTAACTTGTTATATCAGCAATAGGAAACTAATACGTAGTCTCTGCCCTGGCCTGGCTCCACTTCAGTATTCTGAGTGAGCTGTTGTTTCCATTTGCTACCCTGCTTCTCTGGAATCTGTACAGGCAAGCTGAGCATTGGGTCAGGAGCCACGGAGATCTAGTATCTCTGATACCTACCAGGTCTTTCCTGGTCCCTCCTGCCCAAAGCTTTTGGGGTATCCTGAGATGTTGTTAGCCCCCTTACGATCAGTAGAGTCCTGGTATGGTGAGTATGGCCTGGTACCCCAATTTTCTAGCATCAGCCTGGCGTATTGTTCCCATTTGCCTTATGTTTTCCAAAGAATAGGTCCCATCCTGGCCTGTCCTCGGCACTGTTCAAGTAGAAATCTTGATATAACCTGGTATGTATATTACATCTGTGTCCACTTGACACAGCACAGAGCTGAACTGTCTCTTCCAGGGACAGAATCATTCTTTCCCCCAAAGAGCTGTGTAGGATAAAAGAAAGGATTTGGTACCTAGTGTTCAAAGACAGGGCCTATGTTCCTGATTAACATGGACCAGGCATCAATCCACTCAACTTCCTCATGCACAAAAATGGAATAATAATAATAATAATAATACCCATCTTACAGGGTTCAAAATTCAATTTAACTCACAAATATTTACAGTTAATATAATAATAACTAATCATTATTAAGTGATTTGTGATCCTCATATCATGTTAAGCATTTGATATGTTGTTTAATTTAATCTTCAAAATAAGCAAGAACTTTTTACCCTACCATATTGAAGATAAAAATATAATGAGCTTACTGTGTGTATACATCTGATGTTCTTTGCTTCAATTTAAAAACAATGCAAAGAATCAATCTTTGGGCAGTTAATTTACACTGATGATTACTGTTAGAATTTACCGGTAAAAATAATAACCAAGGTGCACTCTACCTCTTGGGAACATACCCATGCCTTTCCCTTTCCCCTCTTCTTCTACCCAGGCACATTATCCAAGCTCCAAAGAATCTTCTTTTGCTTTTGTAACTTGTTTCCTGACCCCATTTCTTCTGTGATCACTATCCACCTCTGTGACTTCCTAAATAAACTTTCTCTTATAATTAAAAAAATAACCAAGAAATAAATCTGGCATAAATAAAAGAGTGCACAGTGAAATCTGAAAACTGAACAATCACAGTAGATGGAAAAACTCCTTTGTTTTTCTCTACTACAACACTCTACTACAGAATAATTTAAATCTGGTCACCAAGTGTGTGGGTTTTCCACTCCAAGGAATTCTACAACTCCAGCTGGGTGTCCTGTAATTAAATTTAATTCTGATACTAAACAGAACTAGTGCAGATGCCTCTGGTTAAGGGCTCAGTCTCACAAGACTGTCCCCAACACAATGTCAGATAACAATCACAAGGGATGGGTCCCCAGGTTACCCACAACTTGTCAAATCTGGCTATAAAATGGAGGTTCCCATGATCCCCTCCCTGGGTCTAATAATTTGCTAGAACAGATCATAAAACTCAGGGAAATAGTTTACCTACTAGATTACTGGTTTATTACAAAGGATATTAAAGTATAAGAATAAACAACCAGCTGAAGTACAAGAGGTAAAGACTGAAAGGATCCCAGGCTAGGGAGCATGTGATACACTCTTGTTCACCAACCTAGAAGCTTTCCATCATTTGGGGGTTTTCTGGACATTTCATTACATAGGTATGGTTGATTAAATCATTGGCCACAGGTGATTAGATCAACCTTCAGCCAGTTCTACTGCCCTGGACATGGAGGAAGGAACTAAAATTCCAACCCTGTAATCATAGGTCTCCATCCTGTGATTATCTAGGGGCTTTCTAAAAATTACCTCATTAGCATAAACTCTGGTGTTGAAAGGGGTGTGTTATGAATAATGAAATACATCTATTGACTTTTATCTCTCTAAACCTATTTTAAAACTAAGGACTAAATCCAAATATTATGACAAAAGGTGGTCCCACTGCTTTAATAAACTTAGAATATTACAAAGCTAAAACTATGCATGAAACTAAAATATTCATTTTTTACTGTATCACAGTGTCACACTGTGTCACATCTTGTGGATAGTGTTAAAAAAAATTGGACAGTCCCAAAACGGAGTCACTTCTGCTAATCCCTACCAAAACATAATGCCTAACACAACTGCAGTTTTAACCTCTCACAGGAGCAGAATTTTAAACCAATCAGTCTGAAATTTCCTGACTGATTGGTCAGCACTAGGAAGATAATCTGCCTGATAAGACCTCTGCATTTCCTTAAGGAAAGGTGATCTTTCCCTAAAATTATCCACTCTTTTAACTTTTGTCCTACTCTCTGCCTATAAAAACCTCCCATTTTTTATAACCCCTGGGAACACCTCTCTATGTACTAGATAGAATAGAGCCTGATTAATGATCTTTGAATTTACTCAGTTGAAGTTTTTTTAACAATTATAAAAATGTAATGCAAAAAATTGACTGTGTGAAAATATTAACATATAATTAAGCTATCAACAGCTAAAGCTATATGTGGTAAAATTTGTTATGAATTAAAAATTAACAAAAGAAATTTTCTTGGTAAAATTAAAAATTTTAGGCTTTCACTAGAAAAATTGAACTTCTTGGACATAACCATAAAACCAAAATCACAATGTTAGAAGACATAATATTCAATTTGACAAAAAGCCCTAATTGATATGTGAATCACTTTTTATTGTTAAGTTTTACAGAAAAAAACATGATTCTGATGAAAATTTTTTAGTAAAATAAGCAGAAATAAGGGGGAAACTGCAAAATTCTGTTGTGTACAAAACTGATCTAGAAATTGTATTAGCTTAGGATGCAACATGGAAGTGGAGTAGGTGGAAGCTACACTAACCTCATCATTTCTGGACTGAACTGGAATTACAACTAAATTATAGAAAAATCATCCTGAATAATCAACTAAAGACTAGCCAAAGAGAAGCCTTATAACCAAGGACTGAAAGAAGAAACCACATCATCACAATGAGACTGGTAGAAATTGTGGAAGTGCAAGAGGGCTGCCTGGGCTCTAACAGGTGGCAGCTGAAGTTCTAGAGGGATATTTCTGTGTTCAAGGGGATTCCCCAAGATAAGTATGGGGTCTAAACCCAAACTAGGCTCCCAAGCCTAGAGCACTAGAAGTGGGAAAGGAACCCCCAAAACATTTGGGTGTGAAAAGCAGTGGTGTTTCTGTCTGCCACAGAGAGATGGCTAGAGATGCAAAGAGCCTCTTAAAGGGCCAACACAAAAAATTCCATTTGCAGCCACTTACCCTGGGCACCAGCAAAGGGAGGGCAGAGTGGACTAGAGCCATGTGAAGAGAGTCTGGGGTTGGTGGCTGCCACCAGGATCCCTATGTTCAGTCATTCCCTCCACCCCACAGAAGACATCTTTTTCAGGCAGAGCACTTCCCTCCAGGTGGTATCATCCTGAGGGTAAGCAGTAGCCTCATCTATAGGAATCCCTCTTGCCCCACCCTGTGGGCTTAAGCTGGGCTGCTGAAGAGTACAGTTTGAAGATACTTTCACAGAAAAGACTAAGAGAAATCCTACAGGCAAATGTGGATCTTTGGGAGATTTGAGACTTTAGTTAACTGTCCCTTGGACCTGGTGCTGGTAAAAGCCAGCTTTGGTGCACAGCTTGCTTTTTTCTACACACACCCAGGCCCAGAAGAGGGAGCCACAAGCTTAGAATCACAGATAGCAGCAAACAGGTTACCCAGGGCCAGTCACAAGCAGCATCTGACATAGGGCTGCACCAGAGTATTTGCAGGTCTACCTAATAAATAGAAACAAACAAAGAGGTACCCAAATGGGAAGACGAAGGAACATGCCTCTAATGAAACAAGAGAATTCTCCAGAAGAAGATCTAAATATAATGAAGGCAAGAAATTTGTCAGATATACAGTTTAGAGTAATAATTATAAGGCTGTTCAATAGCATGAAAAAAAGACATATAAACTATTAAAGGACTAGTCAGAAATAAAGAATGTAATATTTGAAATAAGTGATACACTGGAAAGAATAAACAGTAAATAGATAAAGCAGAGGATCAAATCAGCAATTTGGAATACAAGGAAGAATAAACACCTAAGTAGAGCAGCAAAAGTAAAAAAAAATATTTTTTTAAATGAGGAGAGATTAAGAAACTTTTGGGACAACATGAAGCATGACAACATTTGCATCATGAGGATACCAGAAGGAGAAGAGAGTGAACAAGGGATCAAGAACATATTTGAAGGAATCATCACCAAAAACTCCCCTAACTTGGTGAAGGAAAAGGGCACAGAAGTCCAGAAAGCTCAGAGAGTCCCAAACAAGATGGATTCAAAGAAGTGCACACCAAGACACATCAGAATTAAAATGGCAAAGCTTAAAGACAAGAACAAGATCTTAAAACCCACAAGAGAAAAGCAACTATTTACCTATAAGTCATCTCAGAATTTCTCAACAGAAACATTTCAGGCCAGAAGGCATTGCAATGCAATATTCAAAGTGATAAAAAACAAGGATCTGCATCCAAGGCTACTTTACCTATCAAAGCTCTCATTTAAAATTGAAGGAGAAATAAAGAACATCTCAGAGAGGAAAAAGCTAAAGTAGTTTCTTACCACAAAAGAAGTATTGCCTCAAATCTTACAAGGCTTCCTTGGAGACAAAGAAGAAGGAGGAGGAGGAGAAAAGAGTTAAAAATAAAATGGCACTAAATATGTATCTATCAATAACACTTTAAATGTAAATGGTTTAAATGCTCCAATCAAAAGACATATAGTAGCTAAATGGATAAGAAAACAAGACACATATACATGCTAGTCTCCAAGTGACTCACTTCAAAATGAAAGATACACACAAACTAAAAGCACAGGGATAAAAAAGATATTTCATGCAAATGGAAAGGAAAAAGGCTGGGGAAGCAATACTTATAGCCAACAAAATAGACATTAAAACAAAGGCTCATTAAACAAAGAGACAAAGAAGTGCACTACATAATGTTAAAGGAAACAATCCAACAATCCAACAAGAAGATATACAGCCATAGAAGTGGATTTGAACATCACATTGACTCCAATCGATAGATCCTAAAGGCAGAAAATCAACAAGAGACATCAGCCTTAAATGACACACTAGATCAAATGGATTTAATTGGTATCTACACAACATTTCATCCCAAAGCAGCAGAATATACATTCTTTTCAACTGCACATGGAACATTTTCTAGGATAGACCACATATTAGGGCACAAAGTAACTCTCAATAAATTTAAAAAGTTTGATATCATATCAAGCATCTTCTCTGACCATAATGCTATGAAATTAGAAATCAGTCACAAGAAGAACACTGAAAACTATACAAAGACATGGAAGCTACATAACATGTTATTAAACAATGAATGGGTCAAAAACGAGATCAAGGAAGGATCAAAAGATACCTTGAAACAAATGAAGATGAGAGCAAAACAACCCAAAATTTGTGGGACACTGGGAAAGCAATTCTAAGAGGGAAATTCATATCATTACAGGCCTATATCAAGAAAAAGGAAAAGCTCAAACAAACAATATAGCTTCACACTGAAATGAACTTGAAAAAGAACAACAAACAAAGCCCAAAGTGAGTAGAAGAAAGGAAATAACATAGATTTTAAAAATCAATAAAAAAACAAAACACTGGCTGATGTGCTTCAGTGGATTGAGCACCAGTTCGATTCCCAGTCAGGATACATTCCTGGGTTGTGGGCCAGGTTCCCTGGTTGGTGGCATGCAGGGGGTGACCAATCAATGTATTTCTCACACATTGATGTTTCTCTCCCTCTCTTTCTCCCTTCTTTCCCTTCTCTCTCTGAAAAAAAATCAAAAAAGTTCAGAGCAGAAATAAATGAAATAGAGTCTAAAAACAGGATACAAAAGATCAAAGAATCCAAGAGTTGGTTCTTTGAAAAGATAAACAAGATTGGCAAACCTTCAACCAGACTCATCAAGAAAAAAGAGAGAAGACCCAAATAAAATAAGAAATAAAAGAGGAGAAATGACTGACACCAAATAAATACAAAGGATTGTAGAAAAATATTACAAACAACTATATGCCAACAAACTGGACAACCTGGATGAAACAGATAAATTCCTAGAAACATACAATCCTTCAAAACTAAAACTAAATAGAAGAATTAGAGAATCTGAATAGACAGATTATACCCAGCGAAATTGAAACAGTAATTAAAAAACTCCCAACAAACAAAAGCCCTGGACCATATAGCTTCCCAGATGAATTTTACCAAACATTCTGGAAGAACTAACACCCCTTCTCAAACTATTCCAAAAAATTCAAGAGGAGGGGAGACTCCCAAGCTCATTTTATGAGACCAGAATTATCCTAATTTCAAAACCAGATAAAGACACTACAAATAAAATTTATGATACCAGAATTATCCTAATTTCAAAATCAGATAAACACACTACAAAAAATTTCCTGATGAACATAGATGCTTAATAAAATTCTCAAAAAATATTAGCACCAAATATAGCAACACACCCGAAAGATCATACACAATGTTCAAATTGGATTTTTTTCTGGGAAAGCAAGGTTGGTAACATTCAAAGATCACTAAATCTGATGCATTACATAAAAAATAAAGACTAAAAACCACATAATCCTATCAATAGATGCAGAAAAACATTTGATAAAATCTGGTATTCATTTAAGAGTACAAACTTTAAGTGAGAATAGAAGTAACATACTTAAACATAATAAAGGTCATATATGACAGATCCACTGCTGCCATCATACTCAATAGGCAAAAACTACAAGAGTACCTCTTAAGATCAGAATAATACAAGGATGTCCATTTCCACCTCCCTTATTCAACATAGTAGTGGAAGTTCTAACCAAATCAATTAGACAAGAAGAAGAAATAAAAGGTGTACAAATTGGAAAGGAAAATTTAAAATTGTCTTTCTTTGCAGATGACATGATCATGTACATAGAGAACCTTGAAGATTCCACCAAGAAACTATTAGACTGATAAATGAATTCAGCAAAGTAGCAGGATACAAAATGAATATCCAGATCAGCTGCATTTTTATACACCAATAATGAATTATCAGAAAGGGAAATGAAGAAAACAATTCCCTTTAAAGTTGCTTCAAAAAGAATAAAATATGTAGGAATAAATCTAACCAAGGATCTAAAAGACCTGTAACATGAAAAATTATGAGACACTATGGAAAGAAACCGAAGGAGATACAAATAAGTGGAAATTTATATTGTGTTAATGGATAGTAAGAAGTAATATCATTAAACTACTCAAAGCAATCTATAGATTTAACAAAGTTCCTATCAAGATCCCAATGGCATATTTTAGAGAACTAGAATGCATATTTCAAAATTTATATGGTACCACAAAAAGTCCTTAATAGTAACAGTGATGGTAAGAGAGAAAAACAAAGTTGGAGGAATCAGGCTACCTAATATCAAACCATAGAGTAAGGCCATGGTAATCAAAACACCATGGAATCAGTATTAAAACAGACCCATAGATCAATGGAACATAACAGAACAGAATAGAGAGCCCAGAAATAAACCCACACCTTTATAGTAAATTAATGTTTCACAGAGGAAGTAAGCACATACAATGGGCTAAAGATAGTTTATTCAATGAATGGTGGTGGAAAAATTGGACATATATGTACAGAAAAGTGAAAGCAGACCACCTTTTTACACCAAAAAGAAGAATAAATTCAAAATGGATCAAAGGCTTACATGTTAGGTCCATAACCATAAAAGTCCTAGAGGAAAACACAGGTAGCAAAATCCTGCTGTTGATCATAGCAACATTTTATAAGGTATATCTGCCCAGACAATGGAAACAAAGAAAAAACAACAAATAAACAACTTGGACTTCAAAAAGCTTTGCACAGCAAAGGAAATCATCAACAAAATAAAAAGACAACCCACAGAATGGGAGAACATATTTGCTGATACATCTGATAAGGGGTATCAAATTCAAAATTTATAATCCACATTTATATCCAAAAATTAAACCCCAAATTTATAAAAAGCTTATAAAACTCAACGCCAAAAAATGCAATTAAAAAATGGGCAAAGGACCTGAATACACACTTCTCCAAAGAGGACATACAGATGGCCAACAAGCATATAAAAAAATGCTGGACATAATTAATCCTCAGATAAATGCAATTAAAAGCACAGTCAGATGTAACCTCACACCTGTCAGAATGGCTAACATCAATAAATCAACAAACAAATGCTAGCATTAATGTGGAGAAAGGGGAATTCTGTGCACACTTCTTTGGAATGCAGTTTTGTGCAGCCAACTGTGGAAAGCAGTGTGGAGATACCTCAAAAAATTTAAAGTGAAACCACCTTATGACTCCAGTAGAATCCAGAGATTCTACTTTTGGGAATATATCCAAAGAAACCTAAAACACTAATTCAAAAGAATATAAGCAGCTCTATGTTAATTGCAGTTTTATATACAATTGCCAAGAATGGAAGCAATCCAAGTGTCCATCAGTACATGAATGGATAAAACAACTGTGGTAAGAGTTCCAGCCAAGATGGAGATGTAGGTAGAAACCCTTCACTTTCTCACACAACCAAAAGAAGGATACCAACCAATCTAAAATCAATAAACAACCAAAAACACCAGAAAATCAAACTGCAAGGAACTCTGCCAGCCAAGGAATTAAAGAAAAAAATCAACCAGAACAACCAAATCAGTAAAGTGGCTATGGTGTGAGCTGACTCAAAAAAAATGGTGGTGATGCACCAGCTTTGGGGGTGGGGCTGGCTGACCAGTTCAGTGGGCTGTCTGGGAGGGGCTAAGTTAGAAGGAAAACTGAGACTCAGACCTGACTGTGGGCTATAGCTGGGGTTGCCACCATAGGTGATACTCACAGCCTCACACAAGAGTTGAAAAGTATGCTAAAGATGAGCAGATGAGCAGCACTGTTCCTCTCTGGTTCCTCCCCCACAGGCAGCACCCCAGAACAGCAAAGAGGGTTGCCCTGCCCAGGTGAATACCTAGGGCCTCACCCCCTTACAACCTATCAGCTGCCCCAAGACAAAGAAATATGGCCCAAATGAAAGAGTAGAGCATAACCTCAGAACTAAGTGATGTGGAGATAGCCAACCTATCTGATGAATTTAAAGCCCTGGTGATCAAAATGCTCACAGATCTGATTGAGCTGGGTCAAAAAATGAAAACAAAAAACAAACAAATAAAAGATATCCAAAGTGAAATAAAACAAAATACTCCAGGAACCAACAGTGACAGGAAGGAAACCAAGACTCAAAGCAATGATTTGGAACAACAGAAAGAACTAAACATCCATCCAGAAGAAAAGGAAGAAATAAGAATCCAAAAAAATGAAGAGAGACTTAGGAACCTCTAGGATAACTTGAAATGTTCCAATATTCGACTTATAAGGGTGCCACAAGGAGAAGAAGAGTAAGAAATTGAAAACTTATTTGAACAAATAATGAAGAAAAACTTCCCCAATCTGGCAAAGAAAATAGACTTCCAGGAAGTCCAGGAAGCCCAGAAAGTCTCAAAGAAGTTGGATCCAAAGAGAAACACACCAAGGCACATCATCATTAAGTTACCTAAGATTAAAGACACAGAGAATATTAAAAGAAGCAAGGAGAAATGAGACAGTTACCTTCAAAGGAGTTCCCATAAGGCTATCAGCTGATTTCTCAAAAGAAACCTTGCAGTCGAGAATGGGCTGGAAAGAAGTATTCGAAGTCATGAAAGGCAAGGACCTACATCCAAGATTACTCTATCCAGCAAAACTTTCATTTAAAATGGAAGGGCAGATAAAGTGCTTCCCAGATAAGGTCAAGTTAAAAGTTCATCATCACCAAGCTATTATTATATGAAATGTTAAAGGGACTTACCTAAGAAAAAGAAGATAAAAATATGAATAATAAAATGATAACAAACTCACAACTATCAACAAATGAATCTAAAAGAAAAGAAAAACAATGAAAATAAAGACTAAGTAAACAACCAGAACATGAACAGAATCAGAGAAATGGACATCACATGGAAGGATTTCAGTGTCAGTGGGGAAGGAAGGAATAGGGGGGGAAAGGTGCAGGGAAGAAGAAGCATAATTTGTAGGCATAAAATAGATGGGGAGAGATAAAAATGGTATAGGAAACAGAGAACTCAAAGAACTTATATGTACAACCCATGGACATAAACTATGGGGGAGGGAATGCTGAAAGGTTGGGGGGCAGGTTAGAGGGGAGATAAAGGCAGGAAAATTGGAAAAACTATAATAACATAACCAATAAAGAATACTTAAAAATAAAATAAAACAACTATGGTACGTTTATACTATAGAATACTACGTAGCCATAGAAAAAGATTGTACCCTTTATGACAGCATATATGGACCTGGAGAACATTATGCTATGTGAAATAAGCCAGTCAGAGAAAGGCAAAAGGCGTATGATTTCATTCATATATGGAATCTAATGAACAAACTAAACTAACAAGGAAAATAGAGACAGATTCATAGAGAGCAGGCTGACAGCTCTGAGTGGGGGTGGGGGTTAGAGAGTGTAGGTGTAGAACAAACAAAAGGGCTTGTGTACATGGACAACAGTATGATGCTTGTGGGCTGTGGGACGGCTGTGGGTGGAGGTGGAAGAAGGGATAGAGGGATAAATGACAATGGAAAAAATACAATAAAATAAAAAAATACCTTGCAGCCTCATTCCAGATCCAAATTTATTGAATCTTTTGGTAAGTACCACTAGAGGGAAGGATGAATAAGCTTCTTTAACCTTTACAGAAAGGCTCCTTCCATTTGGCTTTTCCTCATACTCACCAAGTGCTCAAACAATTGGAATCCTAGACTTCAGCTTCTTCTTTGTTATTATATCTGCCTTAAAAGCTGAGTGAGGACAGACATGAAAGTTTTAAAGAGCCTTTATGAATCACTTTTGGTTTCAAACCCAATCAATAGGCGGTTTTCTACTGCTCATGAACTACCAGACCAGTCTCCAAAGACGGAGTTTGGTGGAGAAGAAAGGAATCTTTTATTTAATGGCAACTTTCTGCCTAAACTATCTAGGGAACAAAAGTAAGGGGAAAGGAAAACTCAGAGTATTACATCAAAAATAGCCATTTAAAAATTTGTTATTACAACTACTACATAGGTTCAAACACTGAAAAAAACACAAGAACAAAAATTTGTTCACAGTGCTGACTATTATCACCAAGGTCTTTGGAAGTAACAGCAAGTTTCTGCCTCAAAGCCTGTTCCTTCGAAGACATTCAAAGAAAAATTACCCTGTCACCCTCTGCCAATTCAGTTCAAGGTTGCACCAGGAACCTCTTTTCCCACCCAAAAGTATCATAAATGTATGTGGTTTAGCTGGTCTCCAGTTGCTGTCCTGCTCCAGGCATCTTTGAGAGTCTGTGCCCCAGGCCTCCACTCACAGACCTGCACTGGTCCCCATTGACATGCCCCTTACCCAGGGGGAAGGGGAGGGGAAGGAACCAACTACCTCTTTGCTTCTCAGAGCACTCTGTTTCACAAGTCCTCTCCCAGAATCCCATGTTTGCTGAAAACCACTGGGAGTGTCTAGCCTTCTAAACAACGAGGGCCAGTGTCAACCAGGTTTGCCTTTGCTCCTCTTCCAGCCACCATGTTTAGCAATGGGGCAAAATTTCTTGACATGATATTTCCTTTTGTCCCCCCAAGCACTGCTAACTGTCATGAGACCTTTGAGAAAAACCACTGTACTTAGGGATACCACTGTATCCCTAGCTGTGATTGGTTTATTTCTTGCTCAGACCTCATAAGACTCCATTGTAATGCAATTACAAAACACTCCTATATTAGATCCTGGCTGGGCTGAGGTGTTTGTCCATTATGGCCCAGGATGCGATTTGTGGTTACCTGTTGGATTCAGAGAAAGTCACTTGTTTTCTCATTTTCTTTTTAAATTTTTAAAGTTTTCTTTCTTATTTGAATTTTTGAATATTTTAATTTGCTATTTTTATTGTTTTTCGGTTTTTTAATTTTTCTTAATTTTTGTTTTTATTTTGTTATTTTATTGTGTGTGTTTTTTAAAAGATTTTATTTATTTATCCTTAGAGAGGAAAGGAAGGAGAGAAGGAGAGAAACATCAATGTATGGTTGCCTCTCGTGTGTCCCCTGCTGGGAACTGGCCCGCAACCCAGGCATGTGCCCTAACCGGGAATCAAACCATGATCGTCTGGTTCACAGGCCCACGCTCAATCCACTGAGCTACACCAGCCAGGGCTATTTTATTGTTTTTTAATTGCTTATCTTTTCTCATTTTGCTTTTGTTTATTTTATTTTGCTTTTTTAGTTTCAATTTTCTTTTTCCTCAATATTTTGGTTTTTATTTAATTTGCTATTTTTATTTTGTTTTTTATTTTTTTACTTTTCTTTGTTTTTATTTTGAAGTCACCATGTCTAATGACTTTGCAGCCACCTCTGCCAATGAGTAGTGCCATATTAGTAGTGCCAATGAGTAGCAATCACATACTACTGCACACCATTAGCAAGGGATCCTTTGCTGAGATGAGGTTGGCCCACACATTTTGACTGGCACAGAGGGTACCTGTTAAAATCATGAGTTGGCAGAGTTTCTGTGAAGTTTTTCAAGAAGTTCTTCAAGAAGTTCATTGTCTTAAGAGTTTAAATCACCCCAACATTTTCAATTTTTTGAGGTGATTGTCACCTGGGACCAATATTTTCTCATGGAACACGTGAATGGAAGGCATTTATTTGATGGTGTCAAGAACTATGGCCGCAGGACAAAGGAGGAAGCCAGAGCCATGTTCCAACAGCTGATATCAGAGGTATAGTACTGCCACCAGAAGAGAATCATACATCAGGACCTGAAGCCAGAGAATATACTTCTAGATGTTGAGCTAAATACCAAACTAACAGACTTTGGCTTCAACATGGAGTTTTCAGACCAAAAACTGTGTGCTTTCTATGCCAACATTTCCTATATGGCCCCACAGATGTTGCAGCTCCAACCCTATGACAGACAGCCTGAAGGTTGATGTTGGAGTTTGCGGGTAATTCTCTACAGGATATTGACTGGGAAGTTACCATTTGTGGGGAACTGAAGCAGCATATATTGAATAGGCAGTTCCATGCACCATACTTTATGTCTCTGGAATGTCCAAAACTGTTTTAAAAAATTAATGACTATTGACCCCAGCTAAAGAACAACGCTGGAAGATATAATGAAAGATCCATAGGTCAGTATTGACCAGGAGGAGAAACTGAAGCTCTACAGCGAGCTGCCCTGGTCACATTAACCCCTAGACAAAAGAAATAATAAAGAACTTTGGATTTAAGCAGCATGAGATACAGGAGTTACTAAGAGACAGAAAATATAACAATATTATATGCACATATCTGATCCTACACACCTCAGAAAACAAGATGAAAGTCCACATCATCAAGGTCAGGCCCTGCCCCTCCCCTAACTCCAACAGCAGTCTTCCCAAAACCCAAGACATTCAGGCATCAGGGCAGAAAACCAATTAATCTACCAGCCCCCAGCCAACCTGAAGTCAGGGATGCCCAGTCCTCCACCCAGCATGGAAGCAAGGATGACCATTCCTCCAACCATAATGGAAGTGAGGATGACCACTTCCCTATCCAGCCTGAAGTCAAGGATGACCACTCCCCTACTCGCTGGAGTCTAGGACCACCACCCCTAGCCCAGCCCTCCAGCATAGCCCTGGGGGCTCCTCTACCACCCACAGCAGCAGCAGCAGCAGTAGGAAGTGTCAATGAAAACTGTCTGTCTGTCTGTCTGTCTATCTACCTACCTACCTATCTATCCATCCATCCACATATACACACAAATATTTTATTCTTCAGAGAACCCTAATACAGGGGTCAAGACACCTTATATTCAGAGATTAACCTGACCAAGGTCACTCACTATGTGAGGCACTGGGGATATGGAGCTCGGTGGGGTACTGCCTGCTCTCATTAGAGCTCACAGTGGATGGAGGGGGACAGTTGCAGAAACAGTCTCTTGGAAAGCATGACTATGCTTGCCAGGAGAGTTAAGCTTACAGTGAAGTGGTAGTGAGGGAGCAGTTCGCACTTTATTTGGGTGTTGAAAGGTGGCTACATTCACCTGGTGGGGAGAACCAGGGCTTCTGAAGAAGAGGAAACAACCTGAACAAGGCCTGGTAGTGCCTTCTGCATCTGGACATACTGTGTGGCTCTGAGTAGTTAGGGTCTCAGGCACATGGTTGGTGTGTGGCTGGAAGAGGAGTTGGCATTGTCAGCAGGCCAGGTGTATCTGATGGGCAACCCCATTGGCCATAAGCAGGGGAAGGGAGCAGTAGAGTGGCACCTGGAAGCCCCTTAGAACTTGTCAATGTTGGGATTGGTAAGTGGTGCTGGACTCAGTAACCAGGCTGGAGAGAACATTCTGGGCCAGGTTCCCTGGGGGAATAAAATTGCAGGGCTGGCTCCCTTCCTCCCTCTACACAAATTCAGTTTTTATTTAGTTAATCTACCTCCCAATACTGCTTCTGCTTTTTGGCTCTAGTTTCCTAAATTCCAACAAGTAAATGTCTCATAATTTTTTAGATTTTCCAAATCCATCTACCAAATTAGCAGTTCCTGGGTTGTTGCTGCTTCAGTTGGTATAGCACTGAGACATGAGTTGAATTTTTTTAGATATAACTAGATTCTTACATCTCTGAGTGGATCCCACAGGTGGCAGGCCCCTGACCCTGGCCAAAGGCCTCCACGATGCTTGTAACCAGATTGGCTCAGTTGTAACTGAAAAAAAATGAAGGCAAAACAAGTCATTCAAAGCAATGGTTACAGGGAAAAGAACCTACGTCCATTTTATAGATATGGTAACTGAGTCTTACCTAGGTAGAAAGTGGTATAGCTGAGATTTATACTAAGTTCCCTGCTTTCAATCCTCTTCTCACTAAGCAACATGGCAAAACCCTCATTTGGTGGCCTTTGTTTCCTGCCTTGTTTGATGGTCATAATTAATGACTGTTCTACAGTTAATGTCCAAACAGGGATACTTTTGATAATGACAAATGACATGTCAAGATGTCTGATGTAAACCTGACTTTTCCAGTCAAACTGGGCTGCATGGTCATTCTATTTATAGTGGGAAGAGTTTGATACACAGGGAGAAAAGATACATGCATGTCAATTACCTGGAGAAACAAAGTGTGGGCAGATTTGTCTTAAAAACAACCTAGGGACAGAATATAGTATATAGACAGGCTTCTCTGGGAAGGGCCTACTGCATCCTATTCTATTTCCAACCAAGTACTTTGAGATCATTCCTGGAAGGCCCCTACCTGGCTGCTAAGCTTTCCTACCAGGAAACTCCCTCCCTCCCCCAAATTTATTTTTCTGCTTTCTATAATCTCCATTAATATTCTAGTCTGAAATGCGTCCTGTAAGGAGGCAGCAGAAAGTTCTGCCTGGATTAGCCAAGCCGAATGAGACTCTCAGGACAAAAGGTATCCAAATCTCACAGGTGTGGGCTGAATCTCAAGTCTGCTTGGCAAAGGGAGAGACTCCAAGGTGTCCAGGACATGTACATTCTCTCTCTAGCTCGCTCACATGCACACCTGCATGTACACACACAAACACATGCACACTGACACACACATATATAAACCCTTTTAAGTTTGAGAAATCAGCCACACAACAACATAATGGAGAAGAGCAAATCTCACTGAAAAACACTTGGAGGTTCATACTTCATTTCGTGCATAACCTGTGGTAGCTGGGTGATAGTTCGCTAAAAACAGTAATGCCATCAAAGAAACCATCCTAAGATCTGGCATAATAAAACCTAAGTCTTTGATCTTATAGCTGCGTGAGCCTGAGAAAGTCACTTCAATTCTCTGAGATTTGTTTTCATCATCTGTAAAATAATGATCATATCCAGTTCATTAAATTGTTGAAGGATCCACTGGCCATACTTATGAAAATACATGATAAATTCTAGTATGAACAAAATGTATGATGTAATCATGAGGATGATAATAATACAAGATGAAGATGTTGTTAAAGATGATGGTGAGTAGGCTGTTGGTGATGATGATAACACAGTTATGCATGGCATAATGACATTTTTGTTAAAAGCAGACCAAATATGTAATGGTGGCCTCATAAGATTAAAATGGAGCTTAAAAATTCCTATTGCCTCGTAACACTGTAGCCATTGTAACACTGTAGCGCAATGTATTACATGTTGTGGTGATGCTGGGATACAGTGCTTATAAAGTCTACTGTAGAATACTGTGTGTCCTAGGCCTTCACATCCACTTACCATTCACTCAGTGATTCATCCAGGGCAACTTCCAGTCCTGCAGGCTCCTTTCATGGTCAGTGTCCTCTATAGTGTACCATTTTCCACATGTATCTGTTATATTGCACCTTTTCTATGTTTAGATTTGTGTAGAGACACAAATACTCACCATCGTGTTATAATTCCCTACAGTATTCAGTGTTTAGTACAGTAACACACTGTACAACCTTGCAGCCTAGATGTTAGTATGTGGCTAGGCCACATAGGTTTGTATAAGTGCTCCTATTTGTTCATACAATGACAGAATTGCCTAATAACTAATTTCTCAGAAGATATTCCCACCATTAAGCAATGCGTGACTATAAAAGATGACAATGTTGATGATGATGATGATGATGAAGGTGATTATGAGGAGGCATGTGATGGGAACTGCTTGAGAGATGTCTTCAAACAGTTACCAAACAGCCCCCATCAGAGACTCTGGAGTCACCCAGACCTGGGTGCAGGTCCAACTTCACATTTTATAGAAAGGCACAGGAAGGCCCAGAGAAGACTTGCCCAAGTCAGACAGCAGCACCAGAAGCAAGGTGTCCTGATTCATTATATTCTTATCTGAGAGACCAAGCCCTCCTTCACACTGACTTTCAAATGGCACTCAACTCTTCTGTATTTACCTAACTGGTGGGCTGGCTGTCACACAGGCACCCAGAGGCTATTATTGCTTTCATCTGCTTTAAATAGCTCATTGTTGGCTTGACTCCTTTCTCCAAATCAACCAGAGACCTGGGAAATTGACAAGGGTGCTCCTATGAAGCCTGACAATGGTGTGCTTGTTGCTGTGACTGTGATGGCAACTGGTATACCTACATGATCTTATTGGCACCTCAGCCACAGCTCAGTGAAGCAGGCAGGGAAGGGATGACTGTCTGTTTTTGACAGAAGTAACTGAGGGTCACTGGAGTCACATGCCAATTATTCCCCTCTGAGGACTTCAGTTTCTTCACCAGGGCATAAAGCCTAATAACCTATGCCTATAAATTGTCCAAGTTCACACCAACTAGTTAGAAACAAAGCCAAGGCTAGGACAGAAGTCTTGGGTTTCTTATATCAGTGATCTTTTTAATGCTAATATTAATAGTTTCCTATGGCTGCTGTAATAAATCACAAACAGTATGGCTTAAACAAGAGAAGTTTATTTTCCCACAGGCTGAAGTCTAGAAGTTCAAAATCAAGGTGTTATCAGCACTGTGCTCCATCTGTAGCCACTAGAGATGATTTTGCCTCTTCCAGTTTTTTGTAGCTCCAGGAGTTCTTTGGCTTTTGGCAGCATCACCCCCATCTCTGTCTCCATTTTCACATAGCCATCTTTCCTCTATGTCTGTGTCTTCTCATGGTGTTCTTTTTTCTGTACATATAAGTCAAAGTTTCCCACTTATAAGGACACCAGTCATATTAGGTTATAGCTCACTGCAATGATCTCATTTTAGCTTGATTTATATTTGCAAAGACCCTATTTCCAGTTAAGGTTGTATTTACGGGTACTAGGGTTAGGACTTTATCTTTTGGGTTACTCAATTCAATCCTCAAAACTAATAATTTTAACCTTAAAAAATACTTTTCTTTATTTCTGGCTCATTTACATGGATTATCTCATTTAACATGCTCATAAAATAAGCACTATTATTATCTTGCTTTCACATTTGAGAAGACTGAGCAGAGAAGCTGAGGGACTTGTTCAAGGTCAAATAGGTACTACAGGGCAGAACTGAGGTCTGACTTGGCCTAAGCTGACTGCAGAGTTTGTATCCTTAGCCATCAGGCAACAGAGCTCATTCTTTGTTGTGTGGCCCTGTGGTCCCTGTGATTATGATTTCATGTGGGGGTGGCTGTGAAAAAGGCTGTCTCTGTGTAGTACAGAGGACCAAATATGCTGACCTGACGTTTTCTCAGCTGAAACACCAACCCCCAGTGAATCCAAATTGAGTCTGGCATCTTCCCCATGATTCCTTAAGTGGCTGTGGTTTCCCTGAGTAGCCGTGAACCAGGATGAAGTCACCCATAGGGAGTGGGCATGACATGAGTTCTAGGGAGGCAGAAATGTTAGGAACTTCACCTCCACATGGGGCCTGAGTGCTGTAGAGCAAAATTCATGCACAGCTGAGCAGCCCAGAGAGGTCTGGCATGGGTGGTTTGGGCAACATGGGTAAGAACAGGGCCTGTGGATTCAGACAGCTCTCAGATGAGGACCCTGATATATTGCCTATCAGCTGTGCAACCTTGGGCAACTTATCTAAATTTTCTGGGTCTGAATTTCCTCAGTTACTAAATGCAGATGAAAACAGTCCCTACTTCTTAGAGTTATTGAGAAGACACACTAGAATGACATATAACCAGGCCTGGCTGGTGTAGCTCAGTGGATTGAGTGTGAGCCTGTGAACCACATGATGGTGGTTCAATTCCCAGTCAGGGCACATGCCTGGGTTGCAGGCCAGTTCCCAACAGGGGACTCACGAGAGGCAACCATACATTGATACTTCTCTCCTTCCCTTCCCCTCTAAAGATAAATAAATAAAATCTTAAAAATAATAAGAATATATAACCAGAGCTTAGCCATGAGCCTGGCACAGAGGAAGTGCAGGAAATATCCACACATGGTAGCTGCTTTGACAGATTGTGGGTGTGTCACAAAGTGGAAAAAAAATGGAACATTGATCTTTTCAAGGACTTTACAGGCCAAAGTTTGCCCAAGAAAGCAGCTTTGGTGAATTTCAGCAAATGCAGAATGAATTAAAGCTGATTTAGTGCTAACAAGGAGTGAAAAGAGAGGGTCCATGGAGAAATAGAATTTTGAGAAGAATTTTGAAGGAAGGCTAAAGGGGAGACTGGTACCGGTGAAGCACATAGAGCCCAACAGCCTTGAGGGCTCTCTTCTGCGGTGAGCAGCAGACCCTACCTGATGCTCATTTTCCTCTGGGTACCTTGTCTTCTAGATTAGCCAAGCTCCTCTTCCTTTTTCTTTCTTCCTGCAAGTCACATAGTGCACTACCCCCGGCACACACTTGTGCGCACATACCACCTTTCTATGCCATTTGTTTGAAGAACCACCAATGCTCGGGTTTTCCCTGGGAAAAGGCTGTCAGTCAAGAAGTATGTTACCCAGAGCTGATGAGTAAACTCAAGAGAGATCAAAAGATAGAAGTGATGCTTTCATTAAGCTCACAGATTTATTATAAGTGAGTCGGCAGGACCACACAGGTCTTCTGTCCCAATACAAGCAAACGCAGTGTGTGTGTGGTCTACATCAGTCGAAAGGCAGTGAGACTGGTTGTGAGCCTAATAAAGATTACAATTGGCACTTTTTTCCCTGCAAAACCAAGCAATCATCTTCTCCCAATGTACGGTACTCTCCTTGTGGGGAGAGGTGTAAATGGGGAAGCCTGGCCCAAGGGAGGAGCCTGAGGGCAAGTCGGGGCAGGGAGGGAGACTTTGGATTGAGAGCTATAATGCCAGGGAAACAAGAGAGTGAGCATTTCTTCCTGGAAGACCATCCAATAGTTTGTCAGGAGGTGTGTTTTTGAAGACTGCCCCCCTGCCCCAAGCTGGTCACAGGAATTCCATGCTGCTCTCTCAAGACAGAGGACAGGCATTTTTACAAACCAGTGTCTGGTTCACTATTAGTATTAATATTTCATTATAATAAATACTGTGAATATTTGTTGCAATAACAGCAAAGATTTTTCAAAAGCTGTAGCAGTGTACTTCAACTCCCACAACCCCAAATCCAGAAAGAAAGACATCGGCAGTACAAGTCTCTGTGTGCGGAGGACCCTCTCTGCTCAGTGCTGACAGGCAAGTAACAGGCATTGCTTTGGGACTTTTACAAGATAACCTCAGTGCTTTCTAGACCCTTACTTTGGGCAAAAAACAGGACACTGGACTGCCCTTCTCTGAATTACCCCTAGACAGCCAGACATACACAAGGAGGCTCTTCCTTTATAACATGCAAGTCCTGGGGCAAATCAGAAAGTGGCTGGCCTGTTTTGTCACCTGTGCAATGAAAGGGTAGGCCACCTGATGTGGAGGCCTTTTCTAGCTCTGACATTCTGAATCTGGCCTTAGAGTAAGACTCATCTATGACAGAGCACACAATTCCCAGCTACAATGTCCCACCATTCCCCATCACTCCCCCAGCCCATATTTGATACTGCACCCCTCCCCAGGCTCCTGCCTTGCTTACAGCCGTCTCCTCATCTGCATGGCGCCCATATGGCCTGGCTAATTCTGCTTTGGCAAACCCACAAGCTTGAAAATTCCCCCAACATTTCTTGGCAAGCTCTCCTTCTCCTCCTCAGCAGAGACTTAAGAGAAAGAGCAGCCTTGAGCTTATGTTCTGCTCAGCTCTATTACTTCTAGAAATCTGGCTTCATTTACTAATGTGCTATTAATTATCATCACAAGTAATTGAATCTATGTGAGCTGAATATTCTAAGACAACTTAAATAACTTCAGTCTAGGAGGTTTACTTTGAATGTTTTTTTTTAATTACTTGCTCTGCCCTAAGATTTTAGTTTATGGCAAAAAAATGCAAAGTTGTTACTGATACTGAACAATGGTACGCAAAATAAGTTTTCATAGATTGATAGGGGATTGGGTGAGAGTCCTGAGGTGAAAGGACGAAGAACACTATACAAACTACACACTTCATTTAAACATCAGAACAACCGACCTTTATTATTTCCGTCTTGCAACAGAGGAATTGAAGCTTTAAGAAGAGAATCCCTACAACTAGTGGCAGAACTGGGTTTGGACCCAGGCCTGTCTCCCTCCAAACACTTTTCCTATGATGCCCTTTCACTCTGGCAGGAATTTCTGCAAATGTAATTTCAAAGACCTCAGGCCACAGTAAGTATGTGTAGTAAGCCCTCTCCTTTATTGAGAGCTCTCGTGTCTGATCATGCATTTAATCCAAAAGTATGGACTACTGAATATTTCTAGATGTCAGAGAAAATCACTTGAACATTTTCAGTAGGTAAAAAAATAAAAATAAAGCACAAACATTATAGTTAGTAAGAAATAATTGTTATTTCATAATACAGCAATAGAAAAAGAAATTGGATGGGCTTCTACTTCAGAGTTTTGAACAGTAACTTTCTCCCCACAGTTCCTGCCACCTCCACCTCTCCTAATTCTTAAGAACCTTACTCTATAGAAAGCTCTGGAGGTCCCTTAATCCTTTTGGTACAAAAACGTAAATGTGTGGTTAAGGACAATTTTTTGAAGGCTAACATAAGTGTGTGTGTTAGTGGACAGGAAAAGTAGGAGCTAAGAGGGAAAGTATAAATGTTACAGAATTAAGTTTGAACATCATGGAGTGACAGGAGGGGTGGGAAGACAAGGAGAAACCAAGAGGCAAGAGAAGCTTAGAAACTTACTTTAGATCAGGGATCAGCAAATTTCAGGCCACATGCAAATCTGGCCCATGACCTGTTTTGATGTAGTATATGAGCTAAGAATGATCTTAAAATGTTTTAATAGCTGAAAAACCTCAACCATAGGATATGTAACACCAAGAGAGAATCTTGAGTAAAAGATGAACTTTGGGTGATATGATGTGTCAGTATAGCTTCATTAATTATACAAATGCACCACTCAGGTGGGGATGGTGATAATAGGGGAGGCTGTGCATGTATGGGGGGAGAGAAATATGGGAAATCTCTGTATCCCCCTTTCAATTTTGCTGTCAGCCTTACACTACTCTAAACAGACATCTTCTTTTTAAAAATCAAAAGAAGAATATTTTGTAACAGAAAAATTATACAAAATTTAAATTTCAGTGTTCTTTAATAAAGTTTTATGAGGTACAGCTACACTCATTTGTTTGTGTACTGTCTATGGCTGTTTTCATGTTACAGTGAAGAGCTGACCACTTACAACAGAGCCCATGCAGTCATGAAGCCCAAATATGTATTATCTGGCCCTTTACAGAAAAAGTTTGTTGATGCTTGCTTTAGAAAATTTCCACTGCCAATTCCCATGCTACCCTCCTCTCTTATTTTTGTTTCTCATCCCATGTCTCTACAATCACCTTTATCATCAAATGAAAGAAAGAAGGAAGATGGCTATGAGGAGCTGCTGGTCATATTCAAAGTGAAAGAGCTGTGTGTCCACCATTTGATAATGCTTTTATTTCTTTTTTGCTGTTTGTTGCTCAAGGAGAAAATTTTAGTCAACTGAAAATTTCTTCTCTGACTCAAACACTTCCTTAGATAGACTCTATGCTGATCAGGTCCACATTTATTCCTCTTTCAGTAATGCAGGACAGGTGAGGTTTTAAGGAACACAGAGGATTTCCGGGCTCAGATAGTTGTATGAGTTACAGTATGAACAAAAAGGAAAGGTAAAGTAATTGTTAAAATTACTTTAAAATTTAATAATTTGGGCCTTACCAACCTTGGTTCTTTAAAGAGAAGAGGAGGTAGAGGCCTATGTGATCCGCAGAGGTGCACTCACTGGGTGGCTTCATAATCATTTCCATGGTCCACATGGGGTTGGCACAGCCTTCTCTGGGGCACAGTGACAGATTCTGAAGTTAGAATCTTCACTGATAGAGAATTCCCTTCCGACTTCTGGCCCAGATGGAGGCATAGGTAGACACACTGTGCCTCCTCACACAACCAAAATAAGGACAACAACAATTTAAAAACAAACAAAAAAAACAACCAGTACTGACAGAAAACTGAACTGTATGGAAGTCTGACAACCAAAGAGTTAAAGTAGACACATTCATCCAGACTGGTAAGAGGGGCAAAGTCAGGGATGTGGGACCAAGAGGGCTAGAGGTAGGGTGGCTGGCAGACCCGTGTGAAGCGGCAGTTGGTGGACCTAGCAAGGCAGTGGGTTATAGAGGGGTGTGGCACATTCGGTCCCACATTCACATACAGATAAACCACATGAAACTGGGGAGCAAGACAGACAATACAACCCAGGGTTCCAGCATGAAGAAATAAAGCCTCAAAACACCATTTGAAAACACCTGTGGGGGTTGAGGTGCCGAAAGAAAATCCCAGCATCACAGGAGAGTTCACTTGAGAGACCCACAGGGTCCTAAAACATACACAAACCCACCCACATGGGAATCAGCACCAGAAAGGCCCAATTTGCTTGTAGAAGTGGGGGAAGTGACTGATATCTGGCAGAGAGTGGAGCAAGCATCATTGTTCCTTCTTCGACCCCTCCCTCACATACAGCATCACAACCCAGCGAGGGGGGTTGCCCTGCCCTGGTGAACACCTAGGGCTCTGCCCCTGAATACATAACAGGCACGACAAGACAAAAAAAATGGCCCAAATGACAAAACAGATCAAAGCTCCACAGCAAATGCAACTAAGCAACAAAGAGATAGCCAACCTGTCAGATGCACAGTTCAAAATATTGGCTATCAGGATGCTCACAGAACTGGTTGAATTTAGTTGCAAATTAGATGAAAAAATTAAGGCTACACTAAATGAAATGAAGGAAAATGTACAGGGAACCAATAGTGATGGGAAGAAAACCAGGACTCAAATCAACAGAGTGGACCAGAAGGAAGAAACAAGCAATCAGAAAAGAAAGAAGAAACAAGAATTCAAAAAATGAGCATCTTAGGAACCTCCAGGACATCTTTAAATGTTCCAACATCTGAATTATAGAGGTACCAGAAGGGCAAGAGGAAGAGCAACAAATGGAAAAGTTATTTGAACAAATAATGAAGAAGACTTCCCCAGTCTGGCTAAGAAAATAGACTTCTAGGAAGTCCTGGAAGCTCAGAGAGTCCCAGAGAAGTTGGACCCAAGGAGGAACACACAAGGGCACATCATAATTATATTACCCAAGATTAAAGGTAAGGAGAGAACCTTAAAAGCAGGAAGACAAAATGAGAGAGTTACCTACAAAGGAGTTCCCATAAGATGTCAGCTGATTTCTCAAAAGAGACTTTAGAAGCCAGAACAGTCTGGAAAGAAGTAGTCCAAGTCATGAAAATCAGGGACCTACATCCAAGATTGCTCTATCCAGAAAAGCTTTCATTTAGAATGGAAAGGCAGAGCTTTGCACAGTGGCAGTATCATAGCCAATGAGGTTTATCCGAGGCACGATTATTGCTAATAGAATGGAAGGGCAGATAAAGTGCTTCTCAAGTAGTCAAGTTAAAGGAGTTCATCATCACCACGTCCTTATTATATGAAATGTTAAAGGGACTTGTGTAAGAAAAAGAAGATAAAAACATGTACAGTAAAATGATAGCAAACTCAAAGTTGCTAACAACCACACCTAAAACAAAAACAGAAACAAACTGAGCAAACAACTAGAACAGGAACAGAACCACAAAAATGGAGATCACATGGAGGGTTATCAACAGGGGAGTGGGAGGAGGAGAGAGTGGGGAGAAGGTACAGAGAATAAGTAGCATAGATAGTGTTGTATTCGAATGGCGAGAAACCAAATGTCCAGGCACTTAGAGCTCGTGATGTTATTTATGGGCCAAAAGCTTTACCTGCGCAGGGGCGAACTTCCCCAACTGTGACCGGAGTCACGTAGCTCCTCAGAGCTGCAATATGGAAGTCGCGCCTGGCTTACAGACTACAGGGGTTTTATAGAGCACAGCAAGCAAGCAGTATCCAGAAGCAGATGTGGCTGTTAGCAATTGGTGCAATTGAACACAGCTTTTTCTTTTGATTGGCGGGGTTACTCGTTGGCGGGCAGATTCTGGTGGTCTGCCTTGCTCCACATATTTACCTTATTTGGCTATTTACTTGGCTAACCACTCATCCCATCTTCCTGGAACATTCTGGGAGCGGGGAGTACAGCCTTAAGCAATAACATCCTGCTTTACACCTTGTTGCATTTTCCATTTTGTCGTAACCTTACAATAGAAGGTAGAGAATAGACAAGGGGAGGGGTAAGAATAGTATGGGAAATGTAGAAGCCAAACACATATAAGTATGACCCATGGACATGAACTAAAGGGCGGGGGAATGTAGGTGGGAGGGCATATGCAGGGCAGAGGGGAATGAATGGTACAACTGTAATAGCATAATAAATAAAATATATTTTTTAAAAAGAATTCCTTTTGCCCTGGCTGGTGTAGCTCAGTGGATTGAGCGCGGGCCTATGAACCACACAATCACGGTTCAATTCCCAGTCAGGGTACATGCTTGGGTTGCAGACCAGTTCCCAGCAGGGGACTCATGAGAGGCAACCATACATTGATATTTCTCTCCTTCTCTCCTTCCCTTCCCCTCTAAAGATAAATAAATAAAATTTAAAAAAAGAAAAAAGAGAATTCCTTTTCATGCACACATCACTGTGATTGGCACTGCCTTCAAAGTGATATACTTCCATCATAGGTCTCATGGCCATTCTGACAAGCGGGGCTTCAAGAAGGGGTATGAGGTGGGGGTGGCCTATTCTGGCCCATTAGCTTCAGTAGAAGGAGTTACTCATGTGCCCTTCTCAGGGCCCCACACTCTGAGTACTTTTCTGCAATCTGGCTTGGTTTGTACCACATCCACTGGCTTGGCTAACACTCTGAGATTCCCACCTCTTATCCTCTCACAAGGATTTGAAGTAACTTCTGAAAGTTAAGTGACCCTGGCATTTTAGTCTTTCTCTCTCATCACCTTTAGACTTCTCCTGCTGAGTCTTCTTTTTCCCCAGCCTCCACAGACTATATCCTCAGGTTTTATCTTCAATCCCATATATTTCTCCTGCGAGACCACATTCTCCCAGGAATTCAAATATCCTCTCTATATTGCTGACTCCAAAAGCTATATACTTAGTCCTGGCTCTTTTCTAGGACAATCACTGAGTCTTTGGACAGTCACTTAAAGCCTTTTCTTCTTCACTCCTTAATTACTAATTGAGAGCTTGCCTTACTCCAGCACTGTATTGAGCACTGTGGTACAATGGAGCCCAAGCACTTGGAGTTCTTTCCTCAGGCAGAAGGAAGACAGAGGCAACCGAATGATTACACAAAGCAGAAGCACCCACTGCCATAAACACCCAAAGAAAGATACACAATGCTCTAAAAATGCATAAGAGGGGGACTTGACATAATTTGGAGGATGTTAGGGCAATTTGCCAAGGAATGGGATTTCAAGTTAAAGTCTGAAACACTAGAAAGAATTAATAAGATAAAATAGAGAGAGCTCTGACTAATGGGAATAAAATGAGTAAAAACCCTAGGCTCATAGGGGTAATCTCTTAGTAAGGACTATAAATGTCTAATAACTCTGTTGTATACCTGAAACTATATAATATTATATGTCAATTGTAGTTGAAAAATAAATTAATTATTAAAAATTAGTAAAAACCCAGAGGTGAAAAGGAGCATGGGGTGCTTGAGGGGTTAGAAGAGGCACTGTGGCTGGAGCAGTTTCAAAGCAAGGAGAAAGTTTGTGCAGATACTGCTAAAGAGGCAGTGTGCTTTTGGCTGCAAGTAACAGAAACCTAACTTAAGTTGGCCTATGAGATTAAAAAAATGTATTGTTTTATACAACTGGAAGCCTTCAGCAAGAGCAGATGAGAAATGACTTAATCTGATAACTGTGTTAGCTAACAATTGTAACATAAAAAACTACCACAAAACTTAGCAGCTGAAAGAAACATTTATCATCTCAAAGTTTCTCTGGGCCAAGACTCTAAGAACAGTTCAGTTGGGTGGCTCGTGCTCAAGCTCTCTCAGGAGACTGCAGCCAAGCTATTAACCAGGATGGTGGCTATTGCAAGACTTGACTAGGGCTGAGGGATCTGCTTCCCAAATTAGTCGAGTGGTTTTTGGCAGGCTTTAGTTTCTTGTGGGTGGTTAGACCAAGTGCTTCAGTTCTTCAACATGTGGTCTTTTCCACAGTGCTGCTCATAGCATGGAAGCTTACTTCCCCAAGTGCAAGGTAGCAGAGAGGGAGCACCCACAATGGAAGCTGCAATCTTTTTGTAACCTACAGTCAGAAATTATATGCCACCACTTCTGACCCAATCTTTTAGAAGAGAGTCCCTACATCCTGCTCACACTTAAAGAGAGGAGATGGCATAATAGGGCAGATATCAGGAGGCAGGAACCATGGCAGGGGGCACCTCAGAGACTGCCAAATGCAGGGCTCATCTGTGCTGCTCTGATTTCCCTGGGCATTGCCTTTCCCTGTGCATCACTGTACATCAGTCTGAAAAAGAGACGGCTATGGGATTAAAGAGCTTTATACCCATGGGAGACTACATCCTGGGGCAAGATCACTTCCAGGTACTCTCCTAGAAAAGTAAAGGAAGGACTTCACAAAAGTCCCCCTAAACCTCCCTCCACATGCCATTGGCCACCTGATGAATCATGCTGGGTTTAAGTCAGTCTTAGTCATATATTTCTTCTTTTCCACATTTTTACTTTTCCAGCCTTTTCTGTAGTTAGATGGTTCCATATAACACAGTACCAAACATGAGATGAAATAACTCTGCTGGGAGGCTTCTGGGGAATATTATTGTTGTTTATTAAAGGAAACTGATGGTGAGGAATGACCTTTAACCACTTACCATGATTCTGGGGCTTCCTGCCTTCAATAGAGTTGTGACACCTGGTTCTGCAGGGTCCATCTAGTATTTATAAGGTAACAGAAATGAGGGCCAACAGCAAATATAGTGAAGATGACAGAGTGGAAAATGCACAGGCCTTGGACAACATTGTGGAGCAGCCACACTAAACATGGAACATTTGTATATGAGATGATTAAGGGTCTTTATTGTTCAAGCCACCAGAGTCAGGTACTCTGTTGCTTGCATCTCCACACTCCCTAGCTGATAGCATTTCTCAGCTAGGAGAGAGGAAGAAGGCAGTGGTTTCTGCTAAGCAACCAAGAATACCCTTTACAAGACGTGGTAAGAATTTGGATCTTTATCAAAGTTAGATTTGTGCTTTAAAAAAATTACTCTGGCTACAATGAGAAAAATAGATTGGAGAGGGCGATAGTGCACAGAGAACTGGTAAGAGATCATTAAGTCTCCAGAAGAGAGAGAGAGAAAGCACAGTGGCTTGCCTAGAGTTGGGGGCAACAGAGCGCAGGACTGGGGCATAGGAAAGCAGAGGGGAGTGGTGCTTTGGTAAACAACTGGGGTGAGGAGCAGTGGGGAGGGTTGAAACAAAGATGCAGGAATTTTTTTAGGGAAGGGTTTCTAATTATGTTGAAATGATTCAGTTTCTCTCTTTCCTGAAAATGTTTGAGTTGGGTAGAAACATCTATGTTCTATGACCTTTTGCTTTGGGGAAGTTCTGTTTAGAAGCTTTCAAATACTTCAACTCATTTTCTTTCCATAAGTGTCTTCAGGAGGCTTCCCCATAAATGCCTGAGTGAATGAATTAGAAAGATGAAATTGAGGCTGAATTCTACCTTATCATTTGGTTTTTACCAAATGCTGTCATATGTATGTAATAAATTATCATCTAAAAATAAAACACATAATATGTTGTAAAAGATACTTTTTATTTTAAAAGTACTTGTATGGTATTAGGTGCTAACTTCTAAATGGGATGATAAATCTCAACTTTTGAATCACTCCCAGAAGCTCTAACTCTTACAGAATTGCTTAGATTTTTGGGAAAAAGCAGTTTAGGAAAAACCAGCTGTCAAGTTTGCCTTGTATAGAAGAGCACTGGAAGGATGGAATCTGCTTGCCTGTTTAGTTCTTAAGTGGAAGTAGGAACAGGTTAGCTCAGTGGTGGAGACTGCATGTTTTTGAGTTAGCCAGTCTTGGCTTTCAATTCTGTCTTCAACAGTTACCAGTTGCATGACTTTGAGTAAGTTACTTAATGTTGATGAACCTCAGAGAGGCTTCCTCACCATAACATTGGTGGTAGTGGTATATGCATGTGTCTCAGGGTGGGGGGTCCTTACAAGAATTTCAGGGAGAAGAGTACATGGCAAGATGCCTGGAGCCCAGTGGCTGATATGATACAGGTTCTCAATACATGCTAGCTGATTATTAAAGTTTCTAATAAAATCACCATAGGAATATCCCATTATTAAATCTCAACTGCTTCAGGCTAAACAGGTTAGACATTTCATGTGGATAATTCAAAGAGCCCACCATGTTTATACTAGGTTTTCTTTGACTTCAGAGCAGAAATGAGTTTGGCAATTCTTCCCTCGCTTTGTGGGAGACTCAGTGCCATTTTTGCACATGCTGGGTCTGTGGGCACAGCACCGGCAGGGCTCCCTCTGGCTGATGTGGGCTGATCATAGGCCTATCTGGTATTTTGTCACTGACCTCACTGGCTCACGCACCCACCAGGCACCTCGGAGGGATCCTGTGGCCTCTGGCAGGCACTCCGTAGGGACCCTGAAAAGGCTAGAGCTAGAGGGGACTTCTGACAGCAGGGACCTGCCCAAACCTCCAGGCTCTCCAGGGTGGCACTTGCTATGTGTCTTTGCTCCTTTAACCCCCTCTCCAGCCAGCTCCAGACTTTCACCCTGTCTTTTCCTTCACCTCTGCCACTTGTTGCTTCTGCCAGGTTTTCTCTCTTGTTTAACTGCAGAAGAGATAGCAGCAAGCATTAGAGGAAGGTCCACTTATGATGCCCGAAGCAAAATCCAAGTCCTCTGAGAGCTTCTGAGGCTTGTTTAACCACTTACAAGGGCGGTGTTTGTGGGGAGAGTATTTGAAGCCTCAGGTCTACGACTTTCTCATACTTTCCCTCTCCCTCTGTCTCCACTTTCCTCTCTCTCCTTTTTTTTCTTCTTCTCCTCCCCCTCTTCTTCCTCCTCCACTTGTTCTTTTCTCTCTTTCTCCATTTCTTACCAACATCTGTGAGAAGAGGCAGATATGTATCATGGTAGTGATGATGAAGCAATGGGTGAGAGATCCTCTCAAGGGAAAAACAGATACATGCATCTCCCAAGACCTTTCAGCTAGGAGCTGGGAAAGGAACTTAGGAGTGAAAAGAGGATGGGTCTCACCAAAGTGGGAAATGAGAAGGGCATGTGGATGTTGTCAATGGGGTCCCCTTGGCAGTGAAATGACCATGAGAGAAGGTAGCAGAATGACCCTAAAAACTACTTTACTTCCTCTCTCTTCCTTTAAGTCACCTTGGGACCCTTACGGCCTGCAGTCCAGCAGTGACAACCTGAGAAAAGAGGGAGAGGTTGTACCCACTGCAGTGGGGTCTGCAGCTATGAGCAGGGAGAGAAATGCAATAGTAAAATCAACCCCACAACAAGCATCTATTTAAATGCCACCTTCTCAACAAGTTCTTCCCCAACCTTAAAATGGAACACTCTCCCACTTCTGATCCTGTGTACTTTCCCTCCTTAATTGTTTTCCCACAGCTCTCATCAGTACACAGTTGGCTTCTTCGTCTCTCTCCCTCAACTAGAACTTAAGCTTCTTGAGGATAGGAACATTGTTTTATTCACTACTACATCACCAGCTCTAAAATTATGTCTGGTTTATAATAGGGGCTCAATAAATATTTTTCACACACAAAAAAGAGAGTGGCAGAGAAGAGAGAAGAAGAAAGAGGAGGAAGAAAGAAGAGGAGAAAAAGGGTGGAAAGGAGGGAGGAAGAGAGGTGAAGGGGAAGGAAAGAAGATAAATAAATAAAAAACATAGACCAATCCCAGTAATTGTCTGACTCACCGATGACCACTTTTTATGAATTCCTTCCCAGAATTCTGCATTGAGGAAAGCTCAGATTATCCTGCAAAAAGGCATGAAGGATCTTGTGAACTGGGCTTGGCCTGACACAGAGCTCCCTGGAGGTAACTCATGAAAGTGATTGCTAATACTGGTGATGAAGCCTCCTCAGTGGCCAGAGAGGAAAAGCCTGCCAATATCTTTGGACAAGCTAGTAGCTAGCAGTGAACATTTCCTATGGGAATGTGGTATGCTCATTACTGAAGACTCACAGCATCACTATGAAAGGATCCTATTAATATTTCAGTGTTAGAGAAAATTAAGGTAAATAGATCTTAGGTGCCTTCTTTGTCCTAAATCAGTGGGGCCACTGAAACTTGATCCAGATTTGTTGGATCCCAAGGCTTCCCAATTCCTGCCAGATCCTGCCAGCACTGAAGGTGGCTGGCCTAACCTCAGCCCATTCTATGAAACTTTGCTTCTTATCTTCCAAATCTAAAATGCCCTGTCTTCTTGTTCCTGGTAAATTCATTCCCACGATTAGCAGCTAGATGCTGATAATGGCTGAAAGTTAATAAAACTTTAGTGAACTGAATGAGACAATCCTGAAAGGCTCTAGCTGACTTGCTCCAACACAAAATTGATAAAAGCTGATAATTACAGTACAGAACCTCTGTATAGTAGTCGGAGCTCAATATGTTTTTTGAGGTTGTTGTTATTATTTCTGAGGGGGACAGGAAACTAAGATCCATATTCTTCATCTCTTCTATCTTTTATTCTCAGATATTGAACAGTCTTTTACTGTTGAAAAAGTTCTCTAATATGTGTTGTCTGCTTTGGGCTTTGCAACAGGCCTGTGAAGTGGCCAAACGACCTCATTTTTCAGATGAAAAAACAGGCTTCTAGGCTAGTGCCATTTCTACCATTTATCCCAGCCCCCACTTTCTTTCTCCTCTCCTTTTTTTCAGTCCAAGAGGAGACATCACTTGTTGGGATATAGAGAAGACAAACAGTGATATTTGTCTTCTGTCTTATTTTTTTCTGTGATTTTGGGTGCTGGGTGTGGTTTCCAGGTCTAGTAGAACAGGAATTGCATTGTCTGTGCAAAACAGAAAAATCTCTGCCAAGCTAGCCTGGAAAGTTTTTGGCTTTCACTCTGAAGACATTGAAAGATATAACAGTTCTCCACCACTGTGTCTGAGGGCTTGGCTTGAAGTCCTGCTTCTTCCAGAAAACCCTTTCAGGTGAGGGCATGGGGATGGAAGCAAAGGGCCAGAGATAGGCGTTAGCTTGACTTGGAGCTTTACTCTTGCTTTCTGTATTGTTCAAATTTGACACACTTTTTTTTAATGATGTGGTTGGTCATGGACTATGATGCACATCTGTTAGTATGCAGTGATTTATGGACTGAAGAACTGGCAGAGAAATAGATGCTTTATGTGACTGCTCATGGTTCATATGCCATGGTAACTGACAAGTGAACTGTGGGGTTGAGGAATTAGTGTTATTAAATATATGTGGCAAATGAAAAATGCGTGTGAGGAACTATGCAAAGCAAGAATGGCCTATATTCAATCGACTGCTAAACTGCTCCACCAAGAAACTCAATAAGCATCTAAAACATTTCCTCCCTCCACTGAAACCTTCTCCCCTTTCTGATTCCTGTTATACCCTCTACCTAGGAATCATTTTTATCTGCTGACCCTCCTCACCCTACATCTAAGCAATTACCAAGCCCTGTAATTCCAGATTCTAAATATTTCCCAAATCTATCCTAACCTCTCTCCCCCACCCTAATTCAGGGCCCTATCTTACTTGCAGATATACAGTAATATTCTTGTCTCAGTTCCCGTAGGTGTCCTTTCAATCAGTCCTTTATATAACTGCCATTAACTAGCATATGAAGCTGATGCTATGATGTCCTTGCTCAAAGCCTTTCAGTGTCATCCCCTAACTCCAACACTTCACCATGATAGACACGGCCTTCTATAAGCTCCTTCCTGTAGGCATCAGTTCTCTCATCAGTCTCTGTTAATAGTTAACACCTTGGAACCACAGAACTAGGCTATAGTTGGTTTCCAATATCTGTTTACCAGGAATGCTCCCCTCCACTGCCACTCTTCCTACCTGACCACCTCCAACACAGCATTTAAGACTCAGCTCAAGTATCCCACCCTCCTTCACAGCCTGGACTGTGCTAGATGCCCCCTCAACTCTCCCAATGTTCTTTTGAATGGCAATGACACCTTCACCACACAGCTTCATAATCAGATATTTATGTATATCTTTTCCAAGGCACAGGCCAGATCTTATTCACCTTTGTATTCCAAATGCCTGGTATACAGTTGGTGCTCAATAAATATTCCTTCTATAACTGAATACAAGGTTTGGAGTGATACAGAAGCTCTGTAGTGGGTCAATTAGCATGGAATATGGCACCACACAAAATGGTTTTTTCCCTTCTCATAATCACTGCAAGAACAGCAGAGGAACAGGCCATGTGATTCCCACTAGAGATGGGACAAGTGAGCCCCAGGGAACCTAAGTGGTTTAGCCAATTGCCACATGTCATTTACATGGCAGAGTTCTCTCTCAAACCTGGATCTTTTGACTTGAAATCCAGGTCTTTTTCTCTGGTGTATTTTAGACCTGACTTTTGTCTGTTCGCTAAGTGTTGGGATGCACTTTATGGAAAGCAGGTGGTTTTTCCCCCCTTGGTCCACTCTTTTTTCCAATGCCTAGAACCCCTGGTAGGTACTGAATACATATTTGTTAAATTAATTGATCAGTAGATAGTGAATGTTGGCATGGGGTCAAATTTGCTTGGAGTGGAGGAGCCAGGTGTTTGGGAATTCAATAAGGGTATATAAAAAAGATATCAAAGTATTCCTCAGTTCTAGAGTCAGCAGTTAGAAAGAGGATCAGTTTCTCTCTTAAACCCAGATAATAGAATGTCCATTAGGTTCCGCAGGGCTGAAGTCCCCAGCACTCCAGCCTCCCTGAGCAGGTGAAAGGAAGCTTCAGCAGGCAGCTGGCTCCTACCACCCCAGCAGGGGGGCTCTCAGAAAGGTATTATCACTCCTGGCTGTCAGGATGCGGCTGGAGCTCATTAGCTTCCAAGAATGTGACTGATGGCAAATTTGAGTTCAAAAGAAGATTGTATTTCAAGGCAACTGGAAGCTATTCAGTCAAAGCCAAGTTTTACAGGGAGAGTTTCCTCTTGTCTTCTCTCCTCTCCTCCCTTTCCTTCCAGGGCAGCCCAGGGCCTGTTGAGACCTGAAAAAAGAACTGACAGTGCTCAACTGTTTTCCTAATTGAGAAGAGGAGAGACAGAAAACCAGGCTCTGGAATCATTCACAAACCCAGGGAGAACCCAAGAAGCTCATTTCCCTGGGTGCCCTGGTGAGATGCTACTCAATGTCCAACACGGTGGCTGGTAGAGGCCTGGGCTGGGCCTGAGCACCTGTGTCCAGCCCTGAGCATCCTCTCTTAGGAAAAGAGATCTTTCCCATGTTCTCTGCTGACTATAATGAAAAAGAGGAGGCACTGGTAATAAATTGAAATTTCATGTTTGTATAGAATTTTCCAGTTTACTATCACAACTACATAGTGAAGCAGCTACACAGGTGCCATTAACATTTGCAGATAAGAAATCTGAGACTGAGAAGTTAAAAGTCTTGATTGTGGTCACTTAATCCATAGATAAGAGTGCAGGCTTAACACTAGGCTCATGATAGAAGATGCCACCAGTGATGGAGCATGCTTCTAGGAACTTTCATGTATGAAGCATGAAGCAACCCATGAAGCGCATGTTATTATTGTTCCCATTTTATAGATGAGGAAACAGAAGCTCAGAAAAATTGAGTAAATTGCTTAAGATCATACAACCACTAATAGCACAGCCAGAATTTGTTTTGTGAGCACAACCATCTGGCTCCAGAGTCACTTATGTAACCAGTACTTGAGTGTAAATTTCCTTGCTCAGAAGAAAATCTCATTGACAGTTTTTTTGGGCCCCCACATTTGAACATGGCAGTCACACCATGGCCCTCTAGATCCTCATCAGATCCTCACTGAGCACTTGTCCATGGCATGTTCAGGGCCCTGGGGGGGAAACCCCAAACAGAAAGCACCAAGTATACAAATTCAAGAGCCAGCACATTAGCGACCAGAGGGTATGTTGACAAATGAGAATCTGAGGAATATAGTGATAGAAGAGGAAGGCAGAATATGACATACAGAGTCATGTGGATGCTCAGCCACCTGGAAGGAAGATAGAAAGGACAAAAGAAAGGAGTCATTTAAGGGAAGCACATAGTCAATTGTCATATTGATTTCAGATTAACTTTTCTGGGTGTTTGCTTTGTGTATCATCCTATTATCCAACCTTATTTAAATCTCACTTAAACATTATGAAGAAACTGAGTTCTGAGAGGCTGAGTTACCATGCACTAGTCCTATTGTAGTGTTAACAGATATCCTAGCTGCCAACATGAGATGATCATTATAACTTCCCAAGATTTCTTTCTTTTCTGGTCCTCATGGTTCCGGTCAATGAACAATCTATAGTTATTTAGCCTTCAAGATTTTATTCAGGAAACTAAAGGAACTGGCAAATTCATTGGAAAAATGCTCTTCCCAAATTCATTTATATTTAGCTATCAACAATGAGTGGACTGGTACTTTGAAGAGCAAAACAGAGTATTTCAGGCATGGAAAACTAGATCTAAAGCACTGAAAACAAAACCAAATGTAAACAAACAAAGAGAAGTAACTTTTCATTTCCTCATTAGTACTAACTTTAAAACATCTACTATTAGTAATAAAACAAGTTTACTTAAAATATACCCCTCATTACAAAATAAGGAAAAACATATTTTGTTCAAAAGCCTAGTGCAGAGGAGTTGTGACTAGACTTTGCATAAGAGTGATATACTCCTCTAACCACTTAGTTAATTAAACTTAACTTTATTTATGGATTTCTCTTGGCCTTTCCCTTGTTTTGGGTTCTCTTCCCATCTAAACTCACCAAATTCTCTCTGATCTGCCTGCTGGGCAGTTTTTCTCCATTCTTAAACCTATTTTGGGTCTTCTGGAGAAAACTTTCTCTTTTCTGAATCCCAGCCCAGGGGGTAACCAAATAAACAAGCAAACCAAGCCCAGTTTTCTTCCCAAACATACATGCAGGAGCTAAAACAAGAATTCACACAGTGACAGTTCATTTACTAAGTAATTAAATAATTAGATCCAAATAACTTAATAAGTATGACTGATTTAACAACTCAGTGGCCAATTGAAAAAGTAATACTCCAAAGACTAAAAGAAAAATATTTGTATTTCATTATTAAATAATTACAATCATTTATTTATGGGCACTGAACAACTTTCCAGACCTTGGAACCATGCTGAATACAGCACCATGACCCTCATTTCCTGTTCCACATTGATTTTTACAAGGAACTTTCCTTCAAAGTCACAGTAACTGCAAAACTATACCATCAAAAACAATGTGGCACAATCTTATGTGTAAACTGTCACTACCTTGACCTAGTAGTTCTCATGGTGTCGGCCAGAGATTTTTTTTAAAAAAATTGAAATATTCCATAGCAGCCTGTGAACCTGCCGCAGTGCCCTAGGCACCTCAGCACTCTGCTTGGGAACCACAGTAAATGCAGTGAGCGTGCAAAAGAGGAAGCAAGACTTCTCACACAAGTGGTACACAGAAGATTTCATGGAGGAAGAGAAACTGGACCTAGCTTACTGGCTCAGCTGGGTGAAGATGAATGGCTGAGAGCCTGGCAGAAAATAGAAAAGAGGGTAGTGTACAGAGTGCAAAGGAAGCCAGCAGACAGCTGCATGATCTGCAGGTAAAGGAGAAAGTAGACTGCAGGGTATCCATGAGGGTCCTAGCCTTGAGCCTGACTGAACATGGTCACCCTTTCTGTTCCACTTACTGAATTCTTACTGGTTTCTCTGCTCAACTAGAATTACAGCTCTGAGGGCAGAGACTGTCTTCATAACTTGCTATATTTCATACAAGGAGCGCCAAGCTTTGTGCAGAGAGCTCTTTCAAAAAGTCTCGACCTATTGATGCACCCAACTGTACTGGGATCCTAATCTCTGGACCTTTGCAGACCAGTGGCATGGCCAAAGTGGGGAAGGATTCCAGCACCAGGCCAGGTTACGAGGTAGAGCTGTCATTCCTGCTGCAAATTCATTCCCTTCTGGCTTGTTTGGAAGAAATGATAGGTGAGGAAACTCAGCCCCTGTGTGGTTTTCAAAAACAGTCATATGGAGAGCTTGAGAATGCTCATTTCCAGATCTCTTATCTGTCACACTTCCCAAGTCTCACTAAAAGGATGGATCTTAGAGATGGGACAGCCACACCTCTCCAGCAAGCCTTTGTTCCCACAGGCAGCCAAGAGGTGACAATAGCCATCAGAAGGCTGTTTGTGTCTTCCTTATTTATAGTGTAAACAGCATTAGGCTGCAGTTTTGGAAGGCCTTCCTCTATTTGTTCATGTAAATCCACAGCCCTGGATGTGGTTTCTGTGCAAGATCTCAGGCTATGAGGGCACAGGAGGTTTGTGCAGTAGTTTCTGGATTCCTCCTTTTATAGGAAGAGGAAGAACCCTGTAGCCTGTGCTTCTTCTGCATCTACTCTGTGTATTTACATTGTTCCTAAGCAGATATTGTCCCTGGAAACAAAGAGATGGCTTGCTTTTCAGTGCCCCTGTCCCTCCATCCTGCACACAGAAGTGCTTTAAATAACAAATTTGAGGGGAACATCACTGTATAGCAGTTAATTGAATTAAAAGCCAAGTCAACAATAACAAATGAAATCTTTATAACCCAGGTCGGTAGAGCAGTCTGCATCTGCAGCTATGCAACCAAAATAAAACATGTTTCTGAAAAATACACATGTCATTGTAATTTACTGGCCTTAGTACAAACATCAGTACATTAGTAATTGGTAGCATCTTTCATGTTGAGGAAGAGATGAGTTCTAGCAAAATGAACATATAATAGATTCTGTAGTAGGTTTGAAACCTATTTTTTTCCTGTTAATTCTCTACATAAAATTGAAAATGCTTTCTCTGTTTCTCATGGTCTCTTACAGATATGGGTTTACAAATACAAAGCAATCAAGAAAAATTTCAATTCCTCCTGGGTATTTTGTCCTGAAAGAGAAAATGGCCAACAGTGGGATAGTATTGCTTCATGATTCAATCACCCAAGCTTCTCATGGGTTTCTTGCCCTGGTGAAATATTTGCATACTTTTCCTTTATATGCATCTTTAAAAGTAATATCTGTAATGTTGGTTGTAAACAGTAAGTCACAGTCCTAAAGAAATAATAAGAAAAGTAAGCCTAGGTAAGATGTGGAAGTTTTCTCTGAATTCTTTTTTTTTTTTTTGGTAATCAATGCTGAAGAGATTTCTGACTGTTGTATCATCCCAGAGTGGATTAAGGGTCTCTAAATGCATCCTTGATGTTAACCATTCTCAGGTCAAAGCCTCTCCTGAAGCTACAAGGGAGGTGATTTACATCTTCATCCAAATTGGGAATTAAAAGCAAAAACAAGCAAACAAACCTTTGGTTTTTATTCTGTTCTTCAACTACCTGCTTTCCTGACTCCTCCCACCAGAACTTCAACTTCCTGCATTTCACCTGTGTCTTTCCCTCACTGGTTTACCCCAAGTGCCTTAAAGGAGGGCCTGGCACACTGTCAGCACTCAGTATTTCCTTAGAAGAGGAATGAAGGAAGCAGCACTGAAGAGCAGGTTGCAAGAAGTGTAAGGGGCAGAAGGCACTGGCAGTGCTTTCCTCAGAGCAGCACTCAAACTACGTTGTCTTTTCCTCTCTTCTCTGGCAGCCTCTTGAATAGTTAGACCTCAACCCCATTTCCCAGACTACTCATTGTTCTGTTCATCACATCTTTGCTTAAATATGACAGTGACAGAACTAATATCCCACAGCAAGTGACCACATACTGGGTGGCTTTATACAGCAAAGGTTTCCTCTGTCACAGTTCTGCATGCAGAAGTCTGAAACTCAGGTGTTGACAGAGCTGTGGCCCCCTTTCTGCTCGTCCCTGGCAATCTGAAGGTTTCCCTGGCTTTTAACTGCTTTTTCCTTGACTTCAGGTTCTGCTTTTGTCTTCATTTTGTCTCTCTCTCTTCTTATATAGACAGCTGTCATTGGATTTAGGACTCACCCCAAAGCCAGGATGATCTTATTTAATTTGCTGACCCTTAATACAGAGACCCTCATCCCAAATAGTCACATTCATAGTTCTGAGAGGACCTGTCTTGGGAGGAAAACAATTCAGCCGACTAAAGTGAGAATCAATGAGAATCCTCTAATGAGGTCTTACTGGCACTCATTACACTGGTGCTAAGTACAATTGTACAAAGTACAATTACCTAGGATGATCTGATTACTTAACAGATGATGAGGTTTTTTAATGTTTCAGTTGCCAAAAACATTGCTTTATTTTCAAGTGCACTGGAGGTTCTTAACTCCAAGTTAAGACACAGTTGACAGTGCACGATAGAAAGCTCACAGAGCTGTCAATGTTTCTTAAACATGCTTGGAGAATTAAACTAAAAGCACAGGCTGTTTATTTTATTTACAACAATTTCATTATAAAAACAACTTGCGAAATGTCCTGCTGAATGTCAAAATACATTCCATCCATCAATTTGCCAATTTGATAACCAACCTTATGAGAGAGAGGCTTTCGTTTGGTAGGGTTTAATCTCATGAACCTGTATTATTAGTTCCTGATGATCACTATTGAAAGGCTGACTCTAAAATGTTGATGTCAACAGAAACCAAGTTTGCCAGTCTATAGTTGAATGAAACTTTTAAAAAAGACATTTGCTTACATCCTGTCAACTGACACTTCTTTATTTTCCAGAGATTCTCAGATTACTGACAGCAGCTTTTCTTATAAGGAATGAACTCGCCTGTGTGAAATAAAAAAATTCTGTGTACAGTGAATCCTGAGTGGATGTGTGTGTATGTGACTTGCTCTTGTCTGATTAATTCTCACAATAACCCTGTAAGGTAGAAACTGCTGTTGAGCCTGCTTTACAGATGAGGAAAACAGTTTAAGCACAATGGGTGACAAGAAGTCTCATTTTGTGAAAGCTGGACATTTGAAAAGAAACACTGAAGATGAAGTTTCTGCTAGAGAATGTTCCTTTGATCTGGAACACAGGTTCCATCAGTGCTGCCTTTGTGGTGTATATAGCTGGTGACATCTGGATGGGGATGAGCCCAGATGAGTGAAAATCTTGTGGTTGTTGAAGGTCATAAATGTTAAAATCAGGACACTGTGCCAATTCATGCCACATTCATATCAGCTAATGTCTCAATATTAGAACAATTGCTTCTTGTTTAACCCTCTGAAATACACACTGAAAATCTTTTTAAACAATTAATTCAGGTCAATGACTCCTATAAAATCATGAGAGAGAACTTTAAACAACAACAATAAAACAATACCTAGGCCCTTCTCCAGACCAATTTTAAAAGGTTCTATAGGAGTGAGATAGAGAGCCAACATTTTTAAAAAGTTCCCCAGGTGATTCTAATGTGTGGCCTGGGGCGTGAACCACTGATAGGTGATTCTCTTACTTAAAGTGATGGGATCAGAGTTTCTCAAACTTAACTGTGCATAAAAACTACTTAGAAGCTTGTTAGAAATGCAGGTGCCCAGGTGCTTCCTCTAGAGATTTTGACTGTAGGTCAAGAATGGGGGCTAGGAATCTTCATTCATAACCAGTATCTTAGGTGACTTTAATGTATACATATCCCTGGTACACACTTAAGAAACAACAGGAAAGATATCCTCTTTGGCCTATCTTGAACTAAAACTTTTTTTTGTCTTCTGTGTTTCCCTTTGCAGTGTGAAGATCAGCTTTATTTCTAAAAAGTATTTAAGTAAACTAGTAGTCATATCAGCTCTGCTGTAGGAACAAAGTCCCACACGTTAGCGGATTCATATAAAGTTTATTTCTGGTTACTCCACATGGCTTTGACAGTGGGGGCTCTGCTGCACGTGGTCCCCAGAGATCCAAACTGCTGGAGATGCCACCATCTCATAATGCTACCACCTCAACAGAGTAAGTGGCAGAGGACAGAGAAGAGTATGCAAAACTCACAATGACCTCCCTCAGACAGGAAGGGATACTAACATTCCTACTGACAGTTCATTGACCAGATCTAGCCATGTTACCCTCAAGAGGGAGGCAAGAGAATGAGGTGAAGCTTAGACAGCAAATGGTAAGCACAGTCCTCTCTTCTGTGGGATTACAATTGTGCCTGACCTCTGGCTTCTTTTATATATTGACTATATGTTATCTTTCTCAATCAAGCAAGCATTCACTAAGCTCCAACTCCAAGATCAGCACTGTGCCAAAAAATAATGGAAGACAGGCTCTATAAGAAATAAAAGATAGCCCTTCTAGTCCTTGAGACCCTTTGAGGAGATAACACTTACAGATCATAAAGAGTTAGTAAATGAGCACTATGCAGCAGCTGGTCAGAAAATGTGTCATCTGAGACCTGGGATGGTCAGGACAGGCTTGCAGCTAAACTAAGGCTTGAAGGAAGTCTAGGTCACCTCTCAGAGAGAAGGCACAGGTAATAGCTTAGAGAAAGGTAAAGGAAGAATTGCGTATAAATCCTCAGAGAGGATCAAGGTGTTAGGTGTCCAGGGAGCCCCTAGTGGTACATGTGCTACTTCCCAGTTTATTTTGGTTTTAAATGAAGTCCATAATTAACTGAACTCAGGCTGTCAGTGAAAGTAAATTGTTGGCAAAGTACAAACTCCATTAAGCAGCATATTGTACATAAACTAACTTCTACCTTTTCCCTATTTAAGGGGAGAAATGCCTTGACAGAGTCTTCAGACCAGGAAAATCTGTAAAGCCTGTGTGGGAGCCTCTCTAATGTTCGCACATAGTGACATTCCTCTCTGAGGACCACAGGCAGAGCATTTCCCAAGGGGACCTGAGTGTTTGAGGTACACATGCATGATGTGGGTATCTCCTAAGACTCAAATGCCTCATGTTTGGCCACACCACTGCTGCCACCACCACCATCTCTCAGGTTTCAAAAATGGTGGTATCAGCAAGCTCCCAAGACCTTCTCTCCAAAGGTGTGGCTCTGCCAGCCCAATAAATCTGTAGAAAAATAATACATAGATGCTCTCACTGCCCCTCCAGTGGAGGCTTGTGAAATTCCCTCCACCCCATGCTGCTGTCACCACTGCTGCCTGAGACCAGAGGAACTCAGATGGTACTGCCATCCCCGGAGACAATGACTCAAGTCTCTGGAGGGGCTAGTGAGGTGCTGCAGGCAGTGCCTGCAGACAGGGAGGGCCCAGGAAGATTGAGATCTGCTTGGCTGTTTCGAAATTGAGTCTAGTGCTGAGCCTGGAGGAACAATGCCTCTGCAGATAAGCAAGCTGGGCTGGAAGTCTGGGTCAGGATGGAGCTCACCTCTGAGAACAGCTTGTTTGGAGGTGCTGTGAGAACCATGGTTTGGGCATGCCTACTTGTTTGTGGCTTTGGTCCCTGCAGCACAGAGGAGGGTTAAGGGGAAGAAAATGTTGAAATATCAACAGGGAGGCAGAAGCAGTTTTCATGTTTTCATAAGTGGCTATGTCAGGGTGGCAACAAGGGAAGGAAGGGAGGGCTTGAATTCTGGGTCTGGGAGAAGATTTTTATCATGGGCTGCTAGGGAGGTGGTCCCTGCATCCCCACCAGTAGATCTTAAATCCCAGGTTGGAACATCTCCTCCAGTTCCTGAACTTTGTAAGTGGGCACAGTGAGGCCAAGAGAGGGAAGCCGACCTACCCAAAGTGACACAGCTAATGGAGGCAAAGTCAGAACTGCTCTGTTCTCCCGGCTCATAGTATAAGTCACTTTCCACCACAGTACCTGTCAGGGTAAAATACATACATACGCACATGCACACATGCACATACACACACACACAGAAAATCAGACAGCAAGGAATGAGTTTAACGTAAGGTGGGAACACTTCTGCAATGTGGAAACTGGCCCCAACGCAACTTCACATTACCTCCTCAGCACCTACTGCTTCCCCTGTGGCTACACAACGAGTCAGGGGAAGCATGCCTTCTTTTGACAATAGGTCCTTAATCATATGATAGATGACCTTCCTATTTTCAGTAAGATTCCATTTTGTCATTCAAGAGGTAACCCACTGGCATAGATTTGATGTGACCACAAAGAAATCTGACACATTTGAACCATACATACAGAACCACACATACAGAACCTCTCAGCTCTGGAGCAAATTCTTCTTAGAATTACTTTTGGGTAGTAAGTGGAAGGAATTCTGCTCACTGGGTGGATTTTAGGTATCATCCTGAATAGATACACATTGTCATTTCATGACTCTTTAGAAAAGTTATGTATATGTGAGGTATCACTTCCTTGGAGTGTTCAGAAGTCACAGCAGGGAGAAGCTCAAGGGCAGACTGGAATGGGGAGAGAGCCCTGACACCCACAGCAGAGTCAGACAGCAGAGACAGAGGCACCTCCTCTGCACAGGAGGCTCTAGAAAAAGCTCCAATCCCCCCTGACCCTACCCTTCCTTTGTTATAAGTCCCTTCCATGCTTCCCTGCACAGCTGTCCCGGGTGCTCTGCTGGCATTGACAGAGGACATGAGCCTAGTTCTTAGAAACAAGCTGAACCAGATGGCTCAGTAGGTTGCCCAGCTCCACCACTCAGCCATGTGATCTTGAGCAGTTATTTAACCTTTATATCTCAGTCTCCACATCTTTAACATGGGAATAATAATAGTTACATCATAGAGTAGTTATTGGGGATTATATTAATTATATAAGTACTTAATACAGCACCATTGTGTTACTTTATTATAGTCAGTATTTCCACTTCTAAGCATAAATCTAATTTTCTGTTTTGTGAAGTGGGGCCAACACAAGAGACTATGGGTTAAATTAATCACAGCCTCCCAACCTCATTCATGTAACATGGCTGTGTTTTTCCTTTTTCTTTTTTTCCTTAAGTAAAACAGCCACAGATAAGACAACTATTGAAATATAGCTTCAGGCAAAGCTTATCTTTCCTTTGTTTCTCCTGGATCTCCAGCTGTTCAAAAACCTGTAATTGTCCCAGCTGTTATCTGAACACATGGGCCCAGCCTCTCCAGGTGAGTATGGCAGTAACCTGGCAAGCTAGATCCCACCTGGGTACACAGCAGGAACATTTATTTGCATATTTCCTAGGCTCTTCTTTTGAAATTTCACACCAATAATTAAGGATTTCTAATTCTCTAGTAATTGAGTACCATTTGGGACTGAGTTAAGCAGATACTATCTAAATAATTATCTATGACTGCATTGCTTTCCTCTGTGTGAGCTATGAATGGCTTGTTAAAAGTCAACATAAAATGTTTTTCCCACCTGGCTCTTATTAGGTCTCATACAGTTTCTTTCCCCTTTCCCTTAATGGCTCTCCCTCTTTCTACCCTTTCTCTGCTCTTGTTTCTCTTTCCCTCCCTCCTTCATTTGGCATACTTTGCCATTTCTATATGACCCAATCATGTGAGTTATTTGGTGAGAAAATTAATCTCCACTGTTTGCTCTGTGGAATCCCAAACCAAATAATTAATGGGACTGATTTTTTTAATGGTAGAATTGACTGGGTGGTTAGGTAGTTTAATTTGTTGTATCTAATTTAATCAAACTAACAGCAATCTGCAGAGTAAATATAACTATATTTTATCAATTAAGAAATGGAAGCAGAAAAAGGTTAAGTAACTTGCCCATGTACGGTATTTGTGTATCATACTTTAATATATGTGATAATATAGTATATCAATCAGGAGCCCTCTTTTCATTTGAAGTCACTAATGGAGCCCTGGCTGGTGTGGCTCAGTGGATTGAGTGCCAGCCTACAAACGAAAGAGTTGCTCTTTCAATTCCAAGTCAGGACACATGCCTGGGTTGCAGGCCAGGTCCCCAGTTGGGGGCATGCAAAAGGCAACCATACATTGATGTTTCTTGCCCTCTCTTTCTCCTTCTCTTCCCCCCTTTCTAAAAATAAATAAATAAAGATTTTTAAGAAATTGTTTAAAGTCACTACTGGAATGATGTAGATCACAGAGATCCCTCCTAGGGGTCTAGGAGGGGTCTAACAGCCTTCTTCTCAACAAACTCTACCCACTGCAGCAGAAGTTCCCTGGAGGTTTAGAGGCCTCATGACATTTTTCACCAGTAAGAGCCTCCAGGTAGGTCATTGAGGGAAGGGGCCATGTCCTATACTCACCTCTATCTACTCCTTCAGGACCCAGTGCTGTATTCAACAGAGTAGGTCCTCAATGCTCACCTGTGAATACATTAAAGTGTTCATAGGGTCCTGTGTTTGCGGGTTTCTCAGTGTTTGGAGATGCTCCTGACTGATTTGGACACCAGTGGGGAGCATTCACGCTTGCTGTTCATCTGTTTTCGTCCTGTCTCTCTAATCGAATTGTACACATTCCTTTCTTCATATGCCACGTGGGTTACAAGTGCTGAGGATACAGTGGGTACTGAAAAAGTCCTTGCCAAATTAGACTGAGTTACTAATATACAACAGCTCTAGGTCAGGTTTTTAAAGAAAAATAAGGGTGCTTGGTCTGAAAGCTATAAAGGACACCCAGCGTTCCCACCCCATAGCCCATCTGTCAGCCTCACCTGTCAGTGCAGATTGTAGGTAGTGGATTTGTAGCTTCAGCAAAGTATACATAGTAAAATAAATGGTGGACAAGCTACTTGTCCTACATTTCAGAAAATCCAAAAATTTCTAGCTGTGGCCAGGTGGTTTCACTCACCAACAAATTTTCAATTGTTAAAACCATCCCTTCAGTAGGAGTGAAAATGTACCAAATAGCTTTTGTTCATAATCAGATTTTAGCCTTTGTCCCTATAAATACAAGACATTTTATATGCACATGTCCAGACCTCTAGAGGCCAGATTCTCCAGACAGATTCCCTTCAAGCGCTCCCCCACCTCTGCATTTGTAGAGGGTTATTCCATCTCTTGAAGCTTTTCCTAAAAATATGTAAAATGAAGGTTTTCTCTAAGGTCTTGTCCACAAGTCTAACCTACTAACATTCTATGACAGTGGAAATGGTACAAGAATGAGTCATAAGAATATCGATATAGAGATGAACCTAAAATTTGGCTATATAGGAGCCAGAAAAATGCTAGGAGAGAGAGCATGAGGAGGAGCCAGCTCTGTGGCAGGAAAAATAAACAAGAGATGAATGGAGGAAATAGCCAAGGGTAGAGGAGACTAGGAATGATTCAGGGTAACAAGGTAGGCTGTAGGCACTGAGAGTTGGGCTTGTGGAATATGATATAGGTTAGGCCCTTAAGAGGAAAGTAAAGTTCCTGAGGGCCGGGGGGTGGGGGTGGGGGGCTCTGGGAAGAACCTCTGAACTGTGGTCATCAAATCCAATGACCCAACAGAATTATCTGGGGAGCCTTGGCCCCACCCCTGGGGATTCAAGTTAGGCACATCTGGAGTTGTCTCAAGAAGCAGTTTTTAAATAAATAAATTCCATGTATGCTCACACAGTGGCCTGACTATGTCTTTAGCACAAGCTGAGAGGGCTTCCAGGAATCAGAGGAAGGGGAAGCTGGAATTCTGGGAGTAATGGAGCTTAATTGTCTAAGTGTGTAACAGAGCTCATGCTTTAGAGCCACTGAGCATCTGTAATTTGTCAGTGAGTATAAACTGTGTCATCCCAGGTTCTTCATGCTCTGGATGATGGTCATACAGTTGGAGGATGAGGACTTGGGGGTGACATTGAGGAGGGGGCTGCATAGTTCCAGGGAAGTGCTTCTTGTCTTAGCACAGACCATCCCAAATTACCTTCCTCTTTTAAGGGGCAAATAAAGGCATAAAGAGTACTATATAGCCAGAATGTTCGATGTGTACCTCAGCTAGGGTTGCCAATTTTGCAAATAAATATACAGGATGCCCAGTAAACGTTGAATTTCAGTGCTGTATTTTATCTGGCAACCCTAATCCCAGCTCCTGCACTTAGTACCTGAGTGACAGTGGGCACCGCTGACACTCTCTGTACTTCTGCTCCCTCCTCTGTAAAATAGGGTGATATCAACAGTGCCATGAGAGTTGAATGGTTACAATAGGCTTGGGAGTCAGGACAGTACCTGGCACAGGCAAGGTGCTGGATAGATTTTAGCTTTCACTATTATTTGATAGCACCCCTCTAATGTTTTTATCCCAACACCAGGCCAAGGATGAACTGTTGGAGTTCTTGACATTGCAAAAATATTATTCCTACTTTTACTCCTAAATAATAAGGTCCACTGTTCACTTTCTTTATGTTCACTTTTTTTTATTCAAAGAGAAAGAATGTTTGTGGTCCAAAGCTACATCACTAACTCTGTCCAGATGTGTCTCTAATAGTTGTTTGTGGCAATAGGTTGAATTTACTGGCTGAGAATAGGTCTAGCTCACTGTAGCAGAGAATAGCTGTACCCAGAGAATGTCTCATGGATATGAGTAGTGACTGCTTATGTATCAGAAATGAACTAGGGGGACTAATATATGATGAGAAAAGATGGTTTGACTTTTGCTGGTGGGCACACAATGTGATGTATAGATTATATATGATAGAAATGTACACTTGAAACTTATGTGATCCTAGTAACCAATGACACCCCAATACCTTTAATGAAAAAAGAAAGAAACACAATGCAGAATTGTGTTCAAAGGGCTTTAGGATTATCTAATTCAATCACAAGCAGCACTGCCCAATAGAACTTTCTGCAATAGCAGAAATAACATCTGTACCATCCAACAGGCCAGTGACGAGCCACATGAATCTATTGAGCATAGGAAATATAGCTAGCACAAGTAAGAAAATTGGTTTTTAATTCAACTACACATGGCAAGCAGTTACTATATTGGACAACACAAGGAGGAAGCATCTGGAACCCAGAAAGGTAAAATTAGTTTTCCTAGGTCTCCCAGTCAATTTATTTATATGTCTGAGGCTAGGATCCAGGCAGCCCGACTTCTTTCTCAGTGTTCTTCCCATCTGGAGGGCTTAAGAACAAGTGCTAGGTGGTAGGCAGACAGCTCCTCTGCCTAGAGAGCCTTGTAACATTAAACCAGAGGCATTCTTACTTCTAAAGCAATGAGAATACTCTCAGAAAAAAAGGCAGATGAAGAAATGCAGCCTGTAGAGTTAGAGACATTTCTTATGGCTCTAATCCTCAAATAAACAGCTCTGCTCTTTCATCTCTTCCACATGACACCTCCTTTGTTAAAGCTGTCAGTTTCTGTGAAACCTTAAGCCCCACTGGCTACATTACCTGGCATGTTGCAGAAGGCCAACCTGGCTGGGTCATAGTTCTACACGCACTGGGCTGGCTCAGTTTCATAAACACAAGCCCTTTATGTCTTTCTGAGCTGACACCTTCTAGGGACCCCATCTAGGTGGGACAAGATGAGGCTTAATAGTGAAAACAGGGAGCAGGGGAGGCAGTGAAGTGCAATGGGTTCTGAAGCCAGTCAGGCTGCCTGGATTCACATCCCAGCTTTGTCACTTACTAAATACAAGCTGGATGACCATGGGCATATCACTTAGCCCCTCTTTGGTCTGTTTTTTTCAGGTGTAAAATGGGAGACAATAACTGTACCCATTTCACAGAATTGCACTTGGAACAATGCCTAGCATGTAGGAGAAACCATTGATAAACACTCAGTGTTTTCAGAGTGGGCCTTGACAGGAAGGTTGTGATTGGAGAGATGGCAATATACAGGCTGGTTCTGGCAAATGACTTTGGGCAAGCTGGTTAACGTTTTATGGGTCAGTAGTTTTCAGGTCTAAATTTTAATGAGAACAATGGGACTCCCTGATTAAGAACATGATAGAAGGGCATTAAAGGAATAATAATAGCTTAGTGTGACAGTGAGGTGTTCTAAAAACCTTCTCTCCTAATATTTTCTGAGAACTTCAGGAAACCCTACTATTCTATTTCAGGACAGTGGCCACATTTTATGTCAGTCTTAATGTCGACTGTCATAATGTCATAAAAGCGATCACAGCCCTTACCAGATAAAATTTCTCTTACTCTGGAAACAAACAAACATACACAGAATCTTGCGGGTCGATGGGGTTTTGACCCCTCTGCCCCCATCCCTTGGAGCCGCGAACCCGAAGCTCCAAGCCCCGCGCCTAGGAGGCTGCGCGGAGCGCCCTCCAAGTTCCTGCGGATGGGGACGCCCTCGGGTCCCGCCTGCGGGTCGGCAGCTGCCGCCTTTGCACCTGTGAGAGGTCCCAGGCCGGTTTGGTTGAGACTGTGCCCTCAGGTGGTTCAGGAGTAACTGTGGTGTGTCTCCGTCAGGGGGATACCCACGTAAACTCTAATAAGGACCAAAGCAGGCAGGAGAGAAATTTCTTCAGGTGAAGGAAGAGAGAAGGGGTGAGGAGAAGACAAATGTTGCTACTGGGATCTTGGCACCTTCTCACATTGGGGGCCGGGATGGGGAGAGCAAATGTACCTTGAGACCCTCCACGGACCAGGTGCTTCCCTAAATCTTTGGCAGAAGGGGGTTTTGATTGCCCTCCATTCTCCTCTTGCCTGGGAAGAGAGGCTCCCACTGGATTTATTGTTTTCACTTTTCCCCTGCCCAGAAACCAAGGATGGAAAAAGAAGCTTTTGGGGTCAGAAGGCCCAGGGCCCTTGATTGCCACTAGAATCTTCAGGCTCCATATGCAGCTCTTCCACTCCGTCTGCTTCTCAGCGCGCAGGTCCATTTGCAGGGTATCACACACTGTGACTTGTAGGGTATGTAGGAATCCTATAAATGGGGGCTCTGAGGAGAGCAGGTGGTAGGGGCCATGAGGGTGGGGTGGGGTCTCTTTCCATAGGATTTATCTATATGGAAATTCACCAATATTTAGTATAATAAGAACTGCTTGTGTCTATCGAACACTCTCTATTCCCTAGACATTGTGCTGTGGGCAAGACTTGCTTTCTCTCATTTGAACCTAACAGCCCTATAACACAGGTGCCCATTATACAAATGAGGAGACTGAGGCTTAGAAAGGGTTAGGTGTTTGCCCATATTCATGTGGGCCAGTGGTGGGAAGAGATTCAAACTCAAGATGGCTGATTCTGAAGCCTGCACTTCAATCCCCTTTGTATCTGGCTCTCTCAAGGGTGACAGCCTCTGTGGCCAGAGGGATCAGGAGCCAGAGTTACCAGGGAGAGGGATGCTGAATGAGTTTCACTGGCCTTGAGTAAAATAATCATATTTATTTTCTTCTTCTTTGTACTTTTTAAGGAATAGAATAAGAGCATAATAATGGTTAAGTGTTCCAAACTTTCAGGCCTATCCTCATTTCCAAAAGTTTGTTCTGGTGTGCTTCATTATTCATGACTATGTGTTGGACAAATTGTTATGTGGAATTCAAACTGCCATTGAGACTCTTTATATCTGGGAGCAACATGAAACTCACCTGTTGGTCTGTGAGTTCCACCTTTAAAAACAGATATTATTCTCGTTTGTTCAGAGAAAGATTATTATTCTCTCTAAAGAGAGAGGGGAAGGGAGGGAAGAAGAGAAACATCAATTGAATGTGCACCACAGGCATGTGCCCTGACTGGGAATCAAACTAGTGACCTTTTGGTTTTCAGGCTAGTGCTCAGTCCACTGAACCACACTAGCCAGGGCTGTGAGTTCCACCTTTTGACATACAAATGACAATTTCCTGTATCACAGGAGCTTTCTCTCTGTCAAAAAAAGGAATCAGAGAGAGAATTGGTCTTATTTTCATTTCATCGTACTCAAATGAAACTTTTTTGAGGACATATTGAAGTTTCCTAAAAGCCTATAACTTTACTTTCTACTTTTGTTTGTTTTTGGTGGTCCCTATTTCCCTGCAGTGATTTGCAGAAACACCTTGAAAGTTAAAAGAGACTTTGCAGACTATATCATCCAACTCCTAATTCTGCAGGTGAAGTCAATGAGGCCAAGGGAATAAGTATCCCAAGATGGCACAGTTAGGTACTGGTCAAGGTGGATCTAGAACCTGGAGTTTGGGCATCACAGTCCTGGGATCTTTGCACTCCAGTGAAATGTAAATGGCCCTGTGCTTGTTTCATGTAGCCAGGGTATGAGTGGGTAGGAGTGTCATTCTGAGAAAACCTAGGAAGTAGGGAGGGCTGTAGGTAGAAATAGAGGAGGAGTCCTGGCAGAAGGGAGGGAGAAAAGGAACTGGGCTTGACCCCAGTGGGTACCCAAAGACTTGCATTCCCAGCAGGTATGGACAGCATTGATCACTGAGGGTTCTCATAAGAACAGTCTCTCCTTGTTCATGTAGGTTGGCGCAGGTATAAAGCACTCAGCAAACCCTTCTGGGCACATCCTGTCATCTTTACCTTTTAGTCTAGAGATTCTTCCCTTCTAAAAACCCTCATCCCCAGGGTGTACCCTTCTGGCTGGCAGTCTTCTCATCCTCAAGTTTTAGTGATGGGGTGGTCTGCAGCCTCCCCTGTGGACTCTGAATGAGGGAATACATTTCTATTGGAGACCTGGACCCTTCTGGCTTCTACCCTCAAATTTTTCCTCTCTGTAGTGATGCTGTAAGTCCTGTGGAGCCACGATTTTTCACAGGGACTACAGGGTGGTTATCAGAATCTGGAGGAAGGATGTCACTAATTACAAAGCAGAAAATAAGCTGATATTGAAAGTGACCAATTGTCTTCTTCTCTTCACTGAAATGAGATATACTCACCCCTATATACCTCAAAACACAGACAATGATAGAAGTAAAACAAGAAAAGTGGCTCTTTTAAGATCAAAATAAAATTTTCTTTAGAAATCACCATAGTTCCTATTTGTTGTTAATAAAGAAAAAGTGATTTACATTTTTTAAAGATTTTATTTATTTATTTTTAGAGAGAGTGGAAGAGAAGGAGAAAGAGAGGGCAAGAAACATCAATGTGTGGTTGCATCCTGTGCCTCCCCCACTGGGGACCTGGCCTGCAACCCAGGCATGTGCCCTGACTGGGAATCAAACCAGTGACCCTTTGGTTCGCAGCCAGCTCTCAATCCACTGAGCTACACCAGCCAGGGCAGTGATTTACATTTTAAACAGTGTGAGTTTTTAAAGTCATATATATGAAAGAGAAATGTGATGACTTTGAAAAGAGATAGATTTAGCTACTCTGGCCTTCTAGGGTCATTGCATCTGACTTTGCTATGGCCTTTCTTTCTTTCAGCCTGACTCCGGTTCTCCTGTGGATATTTAGAATGTAGATCAGTAGCCTAGATTATACTATAGTGACAAGTCCTAAATACCAGCATCTTAAAAGAGGAAACAGCAACTTTTTCTTAAAGGCACAGATACTAAATATTTTAGGCTTGCAGGCTAAGGGCTCTGTAACAATTACTCAACTTTGCATTTGTGGTATGAAAACAGCCATGACATGAGTGTGTTCCAATAAAACTTTATTTACAAATATAGCCAGCCCTCAGTATAGTTCACCAATCTTGTTTTCTACATCCATGTTTATTGCGGGCTAGGTGTTACTATCATCATTAATCCAGGACTCAGCTTGATGGAGAAGCCTCTAAGTGAAATGTTGCTAATCATCTCTGCAGGGAAAAGAAACTGGCAAAGCATTCATTGGTCCTGAAAGCAACTGCCCACACATGATAAATTCATTCTCCTCACACTTTATTGCCCAAAGCAAGTAACATGGTCCCACCTAAATTCAACACAGCAGGGAAGTACAGCCTACCATATGCTAAGAGAAGAAAGAACCAAACATTTGTGAATAGCTGTAGTGGTTACCACAGAATGTATAATTGTAAATTGAAGAAAATTTCTGTCTTGCATAGAGAAGTTGAGTCATTCTACACACTTTACTGAATATTTGTAGTTTGCCAATTTAGATCTACCAATGACTGATAGATCTAAATTTAGTAATTCAGGATTCCTGAACATCTACCAAATGAATAAAAAATTAAGAAAAGTAAAATGCCTGAAAATTAATTAAGTAGAAGTTCCAAATGTAAATAATCAGTAAGAAAATATATTTTTCAACTTGTGCACGCTACATCATGAAATAATAGAACCAATAGATGACCACATTTAGTAAATATTTTATTGTACCACTATTATTAGTTACTAGTTATGTTATTGGCAGTTTTAGTAAAGGTGAATTTTCTTAATGTTACAAAACCCATAAGTGGCCATTGAGTGCTATACTCTTTTCTTGTATGTGGAAGTGAGGATCTATGTTTAATAAAGAATTTCCACTTCATGCATGTAACTCAATGTTATTCTGCCTTAAGCAACTAGGAAACTGGACTTAAGAAACAACTGTTTTCAGATATTGGACAACAGATAGTGCCAGACTGTGATCACTGAGAAAAGAGAAAAAATAACTTAAGTCCTGTGATCACTTCAGACTTCTGCCAGAAGAAAAATTCCAGGCCATTGAGCACAGGTAGTTCCCAAGCAGTATTATTGAGTTGGGACAACATAGTAGAGTACAGAAGGTTGATGTGCCTATAGGTTGTGAGCAGAGTACCAGAATGAAGGGGTGAAGCATAAAAAAAACTCTAGAAATCTGCTAAATTATTTGAGGCACTAAGAACTAAAACATTGAGTCTGTATGTCTGTGACTATCCTCAATGAGTACTAAGACATGGATTAGAAGGTGAAACTCCATTAGGCTGGACAGAATGACAGGGTAACTGTGAGCTGAATGAAGAGTTTCCAGAGATTACACAGGACTGAGAGTGGCTTGAATTTCAATCAGCTATACTGAAGAATCCTCACTGATCACCCAGGGTATTCAGTAGAGAGCCCAGAAGGCCACATTTTATTAGTGAAGCTAAACTGTCCACAAAGGAAGGGTAGTTAAGACACTATGATATAAATATTATATATATACACATACACACATATGCATATATATGTGCATATACATATATGTACACATGCATGTATGTATACACATATACATAGACACACACATATATTCTCAAGGAAATAGAAATAGAACTCCCCCAGCAATAAACCCATATATACATGGTCAATTGATTTTTAAGGAGCTAAAGTAATTAAATGAGGAAAGCATAGTCTTCAATAAATATTAGAAATTGATGTCCAAACAGTGAAAGATAAATATTGATTATATTTTACACCATACAAAAAAAACTCAAAATGGACCACACACCTAAACATAAAAGTTAAAATTGTAAAAATTCAAGAAGAAAACATAAAGGAACATTTTTGTAACACTGCTGTACATAAAGACAAGGATTTCTTTGGTAGTACACAAAAAGCACAAATCCTACTAGCAAAATTTGATCATGCAAACCATCAGAACTTAAACTTTGTACTATTCAAACTGCTATTAGAGAATGCAAAGACAAGCCGCATAGTGTAAGATAATATTTAATATCTGTATAACTGACAATGAATTTGTATCAAAGATTCTAAATTCAATAGAAAGACAAATGACCCAATTTTAAAAACAGACAAAAGATTTAAACAGGTAATTCAGAGAAGATGCTATGGATGACTAAAGAATATGTAATGTGATGTTCAATATCATTAATCACCACACAAATAAAAATAAAAATCATAAGATTCCATTCCTTCCTACTAGAAAGGCAAAAATGAAGTTTACAATATCAAATGCTGGCAGGATATAGAATAACTGAAATCCTTGTATTTTGTTGGTGGGAATGTATATGGTACACTCACTTTAGAAAACTGTGTCACCTCTTTATAAATTTAAATGTATACATAATCTATTGTCTAGTAATGCTACTAGTAGGTATTGTTCCAAGAGAAGTAAAAAACTATGTCTACTCAAAGACTTGCTCACAAATGTTCATAACAGTTTTTTTCATAATATGCCTGAGCTGGAAATAATACAAATGTCCATCTATAAGTGTTGGAATAACAAACTGTGTTATCTATAAAATGGAATCCTTCTTTGTAATAAAAGGGAGTGAATTGTTGATACACACGATGCCATGGATGAATCAGAAACTTGCTGAGAAAACATGCCAAGTACAAAAAGTCATATTATATAGTTCTATCACTATGAAGCTCTAGAAAAGAAAAATCTCATCTTTAGTCCTAGAAAAAAGACCAGGGGTGAGTGGGGACTCACTAGGACAGAGTCTGAGAAAAAAATTTTGGTGTAGTTGAATTATTTTTTATTATATCTTGATTGTGGTTATCAAAAGTCACAGAATTAACACTTAAAATGGGTATATATTGTTGTATGTAAAATATACCTCAATAAAGTTTTTTAAAAATTCTAAATGAATAGAAAATGCCAAGATTTTTTAAATTAACTATGTCTAATGCGAACCTAATTAGGTGATCTTCAAAACCATGATCCAGTTGGTACCACTCTTCATTTCACCTACTGTCAAACAAAATGTTTACAATGTAACTGTAAACATCCACACTTCCTTCCATCTCCTGAGATGCTCTAATGCCTCTCAGGTCTGTCTTTTAAATCTTTACATGTTTTTTTTTTTTTTTTTGAATCAGCAATTTCACTCTTAGGAATTTGTCCTAAGAAAATAACCATGAATATGAGCACAGCTTTCTGCAAAGATATTCAGTTCCCACTGTTTATTATAATAGCAAAAGTAAAATTGGAAATATTAAAAAGAGATTAACTAATAATTTATAGTCCATCTACAGAATGGAATACCACACAACCAAGCATGGAGATTGCAAAACAACATGTAATGCTTGCCTTCAGTCTTGAAAAAAAATAATGTTTTAAAAAGATTGGAAAGACATAGACTCTTACTAACAATGATAATCTTTGCATGGGAAGTTTTTGTGATTTTAGCTTCAGGGAAATTATATGTATTTTCTAGATTTCTAAAATTAACCTGCATTATTTTATAATTTGAAAATCAAACAATAAATATTTTGTTAAAAACAATTTTTGGTATTGTGTATTTAGAGAAATGCTATGTTAGTGTATCATACTTAAGATGACACATATTCTCCAAAATTGTGTATATTTTTTGTAATTCATATTCTTTTCACTGTCCACATTGCCTACTATCTAAAAGCATGCTCTAAGGCACTTTTGTTGTATGAATAATATTTTATAATCTATCTGTAGTTTGATTCAAAATTCAAGATATCTATATTCATTTTCTAAAATGGAGACTGTAACACAGGAGGTTAAGCCTGAGGATCTCAACTGTCAGATAAGCTGAAAGATCTACAAGGAAAGCTGGGTGGAATAGATACTGCCTTTATTGCACACATTATGGGGAGCAACAATTGTGGCAGGTCAGTGAAGCAGAACCACACCCACCTGTATCAAAGACTTGTTTTTTTTAATATATTTTATTGATTATGCTAGTACAGTTGTCCCATTTTACCCCTCTTCATTCCCTTCCACCCTGCACACCCTCTCCCACCCACATTCCCCCACTTTAGTTCATGTCCATGTGACTTAAGTTCTTTAGATTCTACATTTCCCATACTATTCTTGCCCTCTCCCTGTCTATTTTCTACCTACCACTTATACTACTTATTCTCTGTACCTCCCCGCCTCCTACTCCCACTACCCTGTTGCTAACCTTCCATGTGATCTCCATTTATGTGGTTCTGTTCCTGTTCTAGTTGTTTGCTTAGTTTGTTTCTGTTTTTGTTTTAGGCGTGGTTGTCAGCAATTGTGAGTTTGCTGTCATTTTACTGTGCATTTTTATCTTCTTTTTCTTAGATAAGTCTCTTTAACAATTCATAAAATAAGGGCGTAGTGACGATGAACTCCTTTAACTTGATCTTATCTGAGAAGCACTTTATCTGTCCTTCCATTCTAAATGAAAGCTTTGCTGGATAGAGCAATTTCGGATGTAGGTCCTTGCCTTTCATGACTTGGAATACTTTTTTTGCCCCTTCTTGCATGCAGGGTCTCTTTTGAGAAGTCAGCTGACAGTCTGATGGGAACTCCTTTGTAGGTTACTGTCTGTTTATCTCTTGCTGATTCTACGATTCTCTCCTTCATTTTTATCTTGGCTAATGTAATTATGATGTGCCTTTGTGTGTTTCTTCTTGGGTCTAACTTCTTTGGGACTTTCTGAGCTTCCTGAACCTCCTGGAAGTCTATTTCCTTTGCCAGATTGGGGAAGTTCTCCTTTATTATTTGTTCAAATAACGTTTCCACTTGTTGCTTTTCCTCTTCTTCTGGTATCCAAATAATTCAGATGTTGAAACGTTTAAAGATGTCCTGGAGGTTCCTAAGCCTCTCCTCATTTTTTTTTGAATTCTTGTTTCCTCATTCTTTTCTGTTTGGTTGTTTCTTTCTTCCTTCTGGTCCACTCCATTGATTTGAGTCCCAGTTTCCTTCCCATCACTATTGGTTCCCTGTGCATTTTCTTTCATTTCACGTAGCATAGCCTTCATTTTTTCATCTAGTTTGTGACCAAATTCAATCAGTTCTGTGCGCATCCTGATAACCAGTATTTTGAACTTGTGCATCTGATAGGTTGGCTATCTCTTTGTTGCTTAGTTGTGTTTGCTGTGGAGCTTTGATCTGCTCTGTCATTTGGGCTATTTTTTTTTTGTCTTGTCATGCTTGTTACGTATGAGGGGCAGAGCCTTAGGTGTTCACCAGGGTGGGGCAACCCCCCTTGCTGGGTTGTGACACTGTCTGTGGGGACGGGTCCAAGAGGGAACAATGGTGCTTGCTCTGCTCTCTGTCAGATATCAGTACTCTTCTCCACTTCCCCCAAGCAAACTTGGCCGTTCTGGTGCTGATTCCCCCAGTGAATGGGCTTGGTACAGTGAATGGGCTTGTATACATTCTAGAACCCTGTGGGTCTCACCAACGAACTCTCCTGTGGTGCTGGGAGTCTCTCCCTGTGCCTCAACCCCCTACAGGCATTTTCAATTGGTGTTTTGAGGCTCTATTTTCATGCACTGGGACCTGGGTTGTGTGATCTGTCTCGATCCCCAATTTCATCTGGTTTATCTGTGTATGAATGTGGGACTGCCTGGTCTGCCAGCCGCCTTGTGTGCAGTGCCTCGTTTCACAATCACTATCTTTCTGCGTCTGCCTGTTGCCACCCTGCGCCTGGGGTCTGCCAGCTGCCACCTGAGAGCTCAGGTTCTGCCAGCCACCACCTGCATTCCCAGGGCCTGTCCGCTGTGTCTTGCATGCCCAGGGTGACTTTTGCATCCAGTGCCACTGCTTTTTGTGCCACGACCCCCTCTCCCTCCAGCTGCCCAACTCTGCCCTGCTTACCAGTCTGGATGAATGTGTCTATTTTATCTCCTTGATTGTTAGACTTCCATATAGTTCAATTTTCTGTCAGTTTTGGTTGTTATTTTGTTTCTAAATTGTTGTTGTCCCTATTTTGGTTGTGCAAGGAGGCACAGTGTGTCTACCTACACCTCCACCTTGGTCAGAAGTCCCAAAACTTGTTTTAAGTGTCCCAGACAAAGGAGGCATATGTTTTACACATGACTCTAAACTATATTACCTCAGTGTAAAGAAAGGTCAAGAAGCAGTCACAGGACAGGAAGCCACACCCAAAAGGTGATAAGAAGAAGGAAGTTGCAATCCATTTCCAAAACAATAGATATTTTTTCTGGCCAGCAGCCCCCTGATTAGCCCTGTCACAGAATGAGGAAGGGCCATGTCCACTAATCCCACATTCCACCTTGACATTGCTCTTCTACCTCACATTCTTCTTATAGGAGACCTGTGTGGTGAGCATGCTGGCACATTGCATCCATACACTACAGATACAATAAAGGCTACACACCAAGACTAAAAGTGCAAGACAAAAGCCAAAGAGACCCAGGAGGAGAGAATGCCACCAATGGTCTGTAGCAGTCACTACCATAATATTCTTGCACAGGGTTGCCAGCATCCACCTTGTGAACTGCACAGTTTTATTTGCAGTCCCATTTCTGCATTCAATACATATGAGTATGGGCTGTCATTCTTCTGCCTGAAACTCTGATGGCCACCCCACAACACCCCAAATTGCATATATGAGCAATGGCTTGGTGCAGTTATCCTGCTCTTTCATGAGCAAAAACACCTTTTCATGCATCAGTTTGAAGACGGGAGTCAGAAGCCTTCCAGCCTTGCAGCCAGTCCCAGCATGTCTGCTTTGCAGGATGGAGCCTGCATGGCAAGCCACCAAAGGCCATGGTCAGAAACTCTGTGCGGACCCAACAGTCTGAGTGGTTGTTCTCAGCAGCCATCATTTCTTCTTACTGGGGGAAGGTGCTGCTTCTGCAGAATCCAAACCCAAGAATTTGACAGAGAAACCAGGTAAACAAGGTCATAGTATACATTTTATGAAAACAGAAAGAATATAAAGGTTAATGAACACAGCAAATTATAAACCAGTTTCTGAGTGCTAGAGTGTCAGATGAGAAGACTTTCAAATGCAAGGCTTTGCTGTAATGAAATTAAGAGTGACAATCTAATACATCCTCTTTATCTTTAATTTAAATATCTCTGATGGTATCATCAGGTGCTTAGGTATATCCTGTAAGGTTGACACTGCATCAGTAGTTCTCAACAATTTCAAATCAAAGGATAAAGAAAAAATAAATCATTAGTATCCAGTCTAGTTTATAGGTGAGAAATAAAGTTTTACAGACAATACACTGAATTAGAATTAACTTTCCTAATCATGTATGAGATTTTTTGAAACACGATTTTTCTCCAAAAATCACTTTCATTTTTATCAAAGAGCCAAATCAAGACCAATTCACTTATTGGATTAAATCCAGTTTCAATTTGGCCTGATTATTTGCACAACAGGAATAACCATTGATGATATAGGTTCTTTAAGACTGCTTTGCTGGAACTTACACAAGGAACCCTTAATTCAAAAACCCTAAGTTTTTGAATTAGTTGAAAAACTTCTTAGACTGAGTTTCAGCCAGCCCTTCAGAGCACAGAAGCCAAGCCACACACACTTGCAGGATTTTGCCTGCAGTACCTACATTCCTCAAGTCCTTAAGGTTCCCATCATGTCTTGATGTTCCTCCTTGCCATCTTTCATGAAAGCAACCTTTGCTCCTTACCTGGAAAGACTGCCATGAACCACACAACCAAACACAGTACCGAGCCATTTTTCCATTAGGCTTTTATTAGCTTCAAAAGTCAATCTCAGTTTTTCAAGGCTTTCTAGTAACAACCAGAGTCCTGGCATGCTTCCTTCAGGCATGACATTCCAGTCAAAGTCTTAGTTAATAAAATCACAATTGGAAACTGGCTTTATGTGTCTTGTTGTGAATAAATCAGATTCCTTTTGGATTTTTGCAAACAAACATATTGCCATAGAAAGAATAATACTTACTCATTAAGAATTCCCAAATTCCAGAGGGGTCAGGCAGAAAAAAAATAATAAATGCCTCAATATTGCTCATGAAATTATACTTTACCAACTTGCTTTAAGAAACAGAAAGTTTTCTTATGTCTAAAAGACAAATTATTAAAAATTAGCAATATTTTTAAAAATAAAAGTTATAAAAGCTATAGTTATTTTTAGTTTATTATATACTGTAATTAATTTCTGTTTATCCCGATCATATGCAGTCGCCTCTATAAATCCAATAATTTCACAGAGCTCCAGCAGTCTTTACTCAATTCAAAGGTATGATTGAAAATCCACTCTTGGAAACATGCAGTCCAAAACAAGTAAGAGTCCTATCACGGAACCCTTTCAAGACATAATATATTTTTGCAAATGCATTACAGCAAAACAATGACTTTATAAATAACAAGACTTAAAATGACATGGTTACAGAGTTCAGTATAATGCAATCAACAAAGGAACTTGCTTTCCTGCAACATTTTAAGATAACTAAAATTACAAATAAGAGTATATAAAAACATATAGTCTCTAGGACATCTACTTTAATAATAACAATATATGTATACAAATAGAGCATACCTTTTATTTCTTTATCTGGCAAAGCTTCCCATGTACTTTAAACATATTAAGTAGGCCTAATTAGTTCAAAAACTTCTCTTTTATAAGAGGGAGAACAAATCCTTCAGGTATTCCAGGGGCCTATTGGAGTAACTCAAAAGTCATTTCTCAGTTTAAAAAGTCTCTTAAAATTTAAACTTTGGGAAGACTTTCAAATACACTTAACCAAAAAGTGTAGCATAAACTTTTTATAAGACAATACATTTTATGGTAATAACTTCAAAAGACATTAATTAAACTTAAAACTGATATTCACATCAAACAATTTGTCCAGACCACAGGATCCTGCTAATTCATACAAGTATTTAATTTCTTCATGTCACAAATATATTACACCCTAGCAATGACATTTGGAGGAAGAAAATGTACCATGAATAATATACAGGGAACATATATCACATACAGATAACACACATAAAAACTGTATATGTAAAGCACAAGATTTTCACATTTGCTTATCTTTTTGCTTCTTCCTTTTACACTATCCTTCTTGAACTTATACCGACCCTCTCCAATTTTCCTAGTTCCTTTCAGTTTGCCACTTTAAGACATCCAAGAATGAAACAATTTATTTATAATTATATTTTCTTTAAAATATATTGCCATAATTTAGATGTTTTAGTACCAAAACCATGCAACTTTTTTCTAACTGAAATTTTTAACTTTTAGAAACCTCACTTTCCAGTGATAACCAAAAATAAGCAGCCAGTGTCCTCTAGATTGACTTTTATGAACACATTTCATAACATGTAGAAACATAGGTTCTTCTATTGGCAAATACATTCTCTTTCAAGAAACACACCTCTGACAAAGACATTTATTAACAATATTCATTAACAGCTCCAAGTCTACTCCACAGCCTGTCTGCAAAAAAAGCCAAAAGCTGGTGAACCCAAGATTTGTCTAGCAATCAAGTGTTTCAGCATTTCAAAATATTTAGATATCCAATAACTGTAACCAAAATTCACTAATGTAGAAAGGAATAGCTGAAATAAATTTATTTGGTCAGACATAGCTAAGGTTTGTTTTTTCTTCAACCCTTATGATAAGAGTCACCTTCCAATATTTTCATATTAAGAAATTAAGATCAGGTATTTGCAATTCAAAGACAGATTTTGGTTTTGGAGTTGTAGAGTGGGGAGGAATAGGGTGTTGACATTTATTAGCCTCAGAAGACTTCTTTGGTTCAGAAAGTCTTTATAATTTATTAACTTAAAAAAAATTACCTGTTCTCCTCCTAGAAGCTTTTAATTTCCAAATCTATATACACTTTTTATTTACCAGACCTTTAGCCAAAAGGGAAACATGAACAATATTTAAAGCATAGGCAAAGTTTCAAAGAGGGCTTATCTCTTCATTTTGCTCTCTAACTTAAGTTCACACTCTAATAGCCTTACTTTCACTCTCAGGGGTTTCTTGCCCCCACATATCTCCACACAGGTCCCCTTCAAGGCCCATTGGAGCATGGGGGGCATCCCCCCAATACTACTGCACTACCCCAGGTTTACCCCCACCATTATCCATTCTTTGGATTTTCCCTGTTATTCCCCACCCAGCACGGTGTCATCCACAGTCAACTCAACACAGGGATTTTCCATGGTGTCCGAATTCTACCAATGACTACACCAATTGTAATGTAGGAGGTCAAGCCAGTAGATCTCAAGTGTTCATTAGGATGAATTGAAAAATCCACAAGGAGAGCTGAGTGGAATAGACATTGCCTTTATTACTCACATTACAGGCAGCAATGATGGCAAAGCAGAACTGCACCCCTCTGTGTCCAAGACTTGTTTTAAAAGGTCCCAGACAAAGGAGGTAAGTGTCCTACATGTGACCCTAAACTATATTACCTCAGTGTAAAGAAAATGTCAAGAAATAGTCAAAGGATAGGAAACTCCCAAAAGGTGATAAGAGGAAAAAAATTACAATCCATTTTCAGAGAAATACCCATTTCTTCTGACCAGGGACCCCTAATCAGCCCTCAGTCATGGGAGGGGGAAGGGTCATGTCCATTGATCACACAGCGTCCTTTTTTCTAGTTCTATTGTACCTTTGATCCAATGTCTAAGCCCAATTTTTATAACACATAGATACAGACACAGTGTGGGGTTAGCCAGAAGGAAAGGGGTAGGTGAAGGTAGGCAAAGGGGGAGAATGGGGGTGGAAAGATACTTTGCTTGGGGAGATGGGCACATGATGCAGTGTGTAGATGATGTTTTGTTGAGTTGTATACTTGAAACCTGTACAGTTTGGCAAACCAATTTCACCCTAATGAAAATTTTCTATCTATCTATCTATCTATCTATCTATCTATCTATCTATCATCTATCTACCTATCATCTATCAATCATCTTTTTTAAAAAGTTCAAGGGAAGATTTAGAGAACTTTTGAGTAAAGAAACCAGGGATGTCTTGATAAAGGAGGTAAATTAGAAAAGGGGCTTGGCACCTTAAAAGGATTTTGATTGTTGCAGGGCTTTCTACGCAGAGGGAATTGATGCATGGGATTATGGAGATAAGATAGGAGCCATCTTCCCATTAAAACAGCAAATAATAGACTTCCAATGGGAGGAGAGGCCCAAAGCAGGGAATCCTGGAATATTCCATGCAAAGTACAGACTATTTCATTTACTTATAAGTATATCTCTCTAATAGATGATGACATGTTCTGGGTATTTTCCTTCATAATAGCTTCGCTTCCTCAGTCTCATATATAGCCAGAATGACCAAATTGTATTAGGAAAGTTTTATCTTTGACCTCACCTTTTTAATCAGCTCTTCCTCTGTCTCTCCCTCCTTGGTTGTTTTCACTTTTCCCCTCATGTTCAAAGTCTATGAAAGAATAGTCCATGGTGATCATTGTATCATTTCTACAGGATGTGTATCATTACTATTTGTATATGGGACTTTAGCTAGATATACTTCTTTATAGAAAAGGAAGATAGGACATGTATTATTATTACTAACATGTGAGACTTGTGCTAGATACCCTTCTCCACAGAAAAGAAAAATGCCATCTGGGAGAGAGACTGGAGCAGGGCTGAGGCTGAGAACCTGAACTGAGATGGGTTTGTATGCTCATTGGGATCTGGATGATGTCAGTATCTCTGCTATGCAAATGAAGAAAAAAATATGTAGTGTTTTGTCTAGACCAGAAACCAGAACTTAGTGGGAGGTCGCTAAAGGGTGTGGTGCAGCTGGAAAAAGAAAAATTCATTTCATCTGGCCTTGAACAGAACAGGATATTCATCAGACTAGCTCCAGGGAGGCAGGTAAAAACACAGCCCCAGAAGCTGAGATGAGAGGCCAAAAAGTTGCTAAGAGAGAATCCAAGACCAAGTGCTTACAGCCTCTGTCAGGCAAATGTGGTCTGGGAATTAGATAGCTAACCTCAGAAGAAACCTGAAATTTTCAAATCTATTTTCTATTATTCTTTCTATTTTGTCTATTTCCCTTTAGAAATAATTGACCCTTAAGTGGAACTTGAATGCTGCCTGGCAATCATACTGGACTCCCTAGTCTGTTCAGTTCCCTGACTCCTAGGGGACTATTCCAGATCTTTTCTCTCTGAAAATCTACCAGACCTCCATCCAGCTTTCTCCCTCACTAAGGAAACTGGGGCAAATACCAAAGCACCCAACTACCAGCAACAATATCCACATACTCTGTTTTCCCACCTGTTGCCCTTCTTTTGCCTGAAAAGCTGATTCTAATTGTGCACCAGACCCTGTGCTCTACAACTCAAGAACAGCCCTCCATCTTATCTTCCTTCTCTTCAATTCTCACTTTCTCCATAACACTCCTACCAGCTTACAAGATTATTGTCATTTTTTCCATTTTAAACAATAACAATAAACATCTCTCAACTATCTTATTTTTTGTTCCCCTTTGCAGAAAACTCTTCAAAGAATTATCCACCACATTTTCTTAATGATTTCCTTCTTAAAAACTCTTCAGTTGGATATCAAGTAGTGTGATTCCTCTAACTTTGTTTCTCTTTCACTGTTGGCTATCACAATGGCTATTATCAGTAAATCAACAGACAACAAATGTTGGCAAGGATGTGGAGAAAGGAAATATTTTTGCACTGTTGGTAGGGAGCAGATTGGAGCAGCCACCATAGAAAGCAGTTTGGAGATACCTCAAAAAAATTTAAATGGCCCCAGTTGGTGTGGCTCAGTAGACTGAGTGCTGGCCTGCAAACCAAAGGGTTGCCAGTTCAATTCTCAGTCAGGGAACAGGCTTGGGTTGCAGGCCAGGTCCCCAGTAGTGGTTATGGAAGAGGCAACCACACACTGATATTTCTCTTCCTCTCTTTCTCCCTCCCTTCCCTTCTCTGTAAGAATAAATAAAATAAAAAAGAAGGGAAAAAAAGAATTATCCACCACATTCCTAAATCCAATGGTTGAATTTCTATCCTTGTTCTCTTTGACCAATCAGCAACATATGGCCCCATCTCCTGCTACCTCCTCTTGGCTTTCAGCATGCCACTTTCTCTTAATTTTTCTTTAATGTCAAGTGCTGCTTCTCAGTCCCCTCAGCTGCTTCCCCTTATCTTCTACCCTTTCATGTAGGATGGTGTGTTCATTTTCTGTTGCTGCTATAACAAATTACTGCAAATTTCTTGCTTAAACAATACAATCATAGTATCTTACAGTTCTGGAGGTCCAATATCTAACACAGATCTCAGTGAACTAGCTTCCAAGTGTCAGCTGGCTGTGCTCCTTTCTAGAGGTCCGAAGGAAGCCTCAGTTTCCTTGCCTTTCCCAGCTCCTGAAGGTTGCCCTCATTCCTGGGCTTTTGGGCTCCTTTCTCATACATAGCCAGGAACATTGCATCTCTCTGAGTCTTCTTCCATCATCACAGATCCTCTAACCATAATCAGGAAGAGTTCTTCACCTCTAAGGATCTGTGTGATTAGATGGAAATTGAATGCATGATTTTGCCACCAAACTCCCACCCCAGTCTCTTCCATCTCAAATGATGGCCACTCTGGCCTTTTATCTATCTGCCCCATTTAACAATCTTAGAACTAACTTTGACTTCTCTTTTTTCTTTTACATGCTTCATCTTATATGTCAGGAAATCTTGTCTCTATCTTAAAAATATATCCAGACTGCTTTAAAATAATCCAGTGTGCATTGGAGGTGGAGAGAAGGAGTGGAAAAAGCAGTGGTTAAAAGAAACAAGATTGTTCATGTTTTGGTAATTGTTGAAGCAGGATGATGGGTACATGGAGGTTCATTATGTTAACTATTATCTCTACTTTGAGTATGTCTGAATGTTTTTATAATATATTTTAATTGCATGTACCATTGAGCCTAGCAGCCCTGTTACTTTGAAATCTATCTCCTATAAGTAAAAGCAATAGTAAATAATAATACTCTAACGTTGTTTTCAGAGGGGAAATAGTAAAAACAAAGTGCGTACCTACTAACATAGTTACAGTTTAATACATTTCTTTACATACATCATGGGGTATTACACTGCCACTAAAATAACAAAATTTTTGCTGGGTGATTTGATGAAGTTTCCACAATTTATTGATAAGTAAGGAAAGCAAAATGTGTATAATATTTCCAATTTTCATAGAACAAAAATTACAATAAAACAATATATGCATGACAAAAATTTTCAAGACAAGTAAACAGAAGTATGCAAGATCTAATAATGTCTAAACACCTTCATTCCCTCTACTGTAGAGCAAGCCTCTCTTTTCTCCCGACTCTCCCAGACTCAATGAGTCTGATCTTAACATAGTGACCAGAATGCTCAAAACCCTGCAATAGGTTTTCTTTTTATTCAGTAAAAACACAGTGTCCCAAATACTGATCATTGTCAAATACAGTGATCAAGTACAGCCCCTCATCTCGTCACTTCTCTGACTTTATCACACACTACTTTCTCTTTTCCTAACTTGGCTCTAGTCACACAAGCCTACTGATATGTTTCTGCCTCAGGACCTTTGCTCTGGCTCTTTCTTTGTACTGGGAATTCTTGCCTCTGCTTAACTTCCTTTCTTAGTTCTTTTAAGTCACCTCCTCAAGTAGCCCACAGTGCTTCTCTACTTTAATACAAAATACAAAAAACTGTCCCACGCTTTCCTGATTCATCTACCCTATTCTACTTTTCCTTTTTAAATAGCATTTATGATCTGTTATACTGAATAAGTGATACATTTATTATGTTTATGTTTATTGTCTTTCTTCTCCATCAGAACATAAGCTCCTTGAGAGCAGGTATCTTTGTTTTGTTTATGAATGTATCTCAGGTCCCTAGAACAGAATCTCTCACAAAGTATGACAATAAATAACACTCACCAAGAAGGCAAATTGCTTTAATGTAATTTGCACTGGAAATGCTTTCTTGATAAAAATTTACCAATTTTGCCAAAGTTCTCTGTCAAATAACTGGGGATTTATTTTGTTTTATGAGATGGCATTTCAGGTGTCAGGTGCAGATTCCTTGTCGAGCCATGCTGTCATTGGAGACCCTTTTTTTGTTTGAGAGGTTCATCCATCCATCTACTTATCCACCCATTCATTCATTCACTTTCTCCCCCATTGCCCAGTTCCAACCCTTCCCTCATATGCACTATTTTAATGTGTTGGATATATATTCTTTTTTGTGTGTATACTGTTGTATAATGTCAATTTTTATTGATGTGTGCTTTTAAATTATATATATGTGTGTGTGTGTGAATATTTCATTGTTTCTTTTTCTTCAGCATTGTTTTTAAGATGTAGCCCAATTACTATATTTCTGTCTGGACTACTGCTTCTAACTAACTGTTCAATGGTGTACACACAACACATTTTACTAATCTGGTTCTACAGTGATGGATGCCTTGATTGCTTCCAACTCCCAGCTACCACAGCAGCCTGATATATATGTGAGAATATTTTGGAATACTAATCCAGATGCAGAATTGCTAGGGCTACATACAGAATGGCTGCATCGGTCTATATTGCCCCCCTCCCCCAGTGATACATGACAATTCCTAAATCCCCAACTCCCACCAATACCTGGTGTCATCCAGATGTTTAATTTTGGCCACTCTAATAGCTAAAGGAATTTCATGGTAATTATTATTTCAATTTCCATTTCTCCGATCACTTGTATGCTTATTAGACTTCTTTATTACCTCTTTTCTAAACCACTTGTTCATAGCCTTTGTATTTCTTTCTACTAGGGTTCCTGTGTTTTACTTGTTGATTTGTAGAGTTCCTTGTATATTGTACATAAGAGTGTCTTTCTCATTTTAGACACTGGTAATCATTTGTTCAACCTGTCACTTGCTGTTATTTTGCCCCTTGTTTCTTTGTCAAATGTAAAGTCTTTAATTATTATATAATCAAATTTATCAGGTTTTCTCTTTTATTTTGTCTAATGATTTGTGCTTTGGAGGTGTTGAGAAAGTCTTTCTTCAATTTTTTATCAAGAAGAGTTTCACTATTCACATTCCAGTTTTTAATCCATTTGTAATTTCTATATAGAGATTGTGTTTTGGTTTATCCATACAGAGAGCCAGTATTTTCATAATCCTATTTACCAAGCAATCCAATTTCCCCATTGATTTGGTAGTGTTATCTTTTCCTATATATATGCAGATCTGTCTAGAAATCTTTATACTGATTTCTCTATGTCTAATTTTATGCCAGTAGCATAATATTTTTATTACTAAGGTTTTGTAGAGTGTTTTAAGATTTTGAAGTGAAAAATACCCCTTCTGTAGTCTTCTTTTACAAAGTTAACATATCTGCTTGTTAACCAGTATTTTTCATATATAATTAGTATTTGGGTTGGAATTACATTGAATATGTAAATTAATTGGGGTAAATTGACAACTTTATAATGTTAATCCAACTTATTTATAAGAGCATAAAATATTTTTTTCATAATTCAGATCATGTTTTATGTTCTTCGTTAGAGATATTCATTACACAGTAGTATAAGTTAGATTACTTCCCATGTGTTTTAAAAAGGAATTTGCTGCTATTGTGAGTATCTTAATTTTGTATCTGCTTATTATTTCTCTGCTTATTATTTCTCTCTTGTTAGTTATCTTATTTTTTGATCTAGTTAGATATGCTATTGATTTTTTATAAATTGAACTCAAACCCCCAATATTGCTAACCTCTATTAGTTTTAATAGCTTTTGATATTTCTTCTTTTTAAAACATCTCATTATTTTTAATTTTTCAATGAAAATTGATATACAATATTATTTTAGTTTCAGGTGTCCAACATAGTGATTAGACAATTAGACATTTATATGAGTTATGAGAGTTATCACCCCAATTAGACTAATACCCATCTGACACGTAAACAGTTATTACAATATTATTGACTATATTCCCTATGCTATACTTTACATACCATGACCATTTTATAACTGGCAATTTGTACATCTTAGCCCCTTCCCTTTTTCATCCATCCCTTCAACACTCCCCTTTCTTCTGGCAACCATCAAAATGTTCTCTGTATCTAAAAGGTTGTTTGTGTCTTGTTTGTTTATTTTGTTTTTTAGATTCCACTTATAGGTGAAATCATATGGTATTTGTCTTTCTCTATCTGCCTTATGTTACTTAGCATAATACACACTAGATCCATCAATGTTGTCACAAATAACATGATTCCATTCTTTTTAATGGCTGGGTAATGTATTACCCATACAATGGGTAATATTCCATTGTATGTCTTTTTTATTCCTTCATCTGTCAGTGGTTGTTTCTGTATACTGGCTGTTGTAAATAATGCTGCAATGAACATAGTGCTGCATTATACCTTTGCAAATTAGTGTTTTGCCTTTCTTTGGATAAATACCTAAAAGTGGAATTGCTGAGTTACATGGTAGCTTTATTTTAAATTTTCAAGGAAACTACATAGTATTTTTCATAGTGGCTGCACCAATTTTAATCCCACACACAGTGCACAAGGTTCCCTTTTTCCCACATGCTTGCCAACACTTGTTTGTTGATGTATTGATGATAGACTTTCTGACAGGCGTCAGGTCATATCTCAATATGGTTTTAATTTGAATTTACCTGATAACTAATGAGTTTGAGCATCTTTTGATAGATATGTTTATTGGCCATCAATAATGTCCTCTTCAGAGAAATGTCTACTCAGGTCCTCTGCCCATTTTTAATGGTATTATTTGGTTTTGGAGGTGTTAGTTGTATGAGTTCCTTACATATGCTGAATATTAACTCTTTTTTGCATATATCATTAACAAAAGTCTTCTCCCATTTAGTCAGTTGTCTCTTTTGTCTTGATGTTTTTCCTTACTGTGTGAAAATTCCTTAGACTGACATAGTCCCATTAGTTTATTTTTTCTTCATTTGTCCTTGTCCAAGGAGATGTAGCCAAAAAAAATTATTGATAAGAGCAATGTCAAAGAGTTTACTGCCTACATTTTCTTCTAGGAGCTTTATGGTTTTAGGTCTTCCATTTAAGTCATTAATTCATTTTGAATTTATACTTGTATATGGTATAATAAAGTAATCTAAGTTCATTCTTTTCCATGTATCTGTACAGTTTTTCATACACCATTTATTGAACAGGTTGTCTTTACCCACTGTATATAATTGCCTTTCTTTGTCATTGATTAATAGGTTTGAATTTTTTTCTGGGTTTGGATTTATTCTGGGTTCCCTGTTCTGTTCCACTGATCTAAATATCTGTTTTTATGCCAGTATCATACTGTTTGATTACTATAGTTTTGTAGTATATTTTGACATAAGGTAGTGTGAATTCTTCCAACTTTGTTCTTTTTTCTCTACATTGCTTTGACTAATTAGTGTCTTTTATGGCTCCATATGAACTGTAGAATTATTTGTTCTAGTTCTGTGAAAAATATCATTGGTATTTTGATACAAACTTCATGGAGTCTATAAATTGATCAAGAAAGTCTGGACATTTTAACAATGTTAATTCTTCATATGCATGAGCATGGTATGTATGCATTCATTTATTTTTGTCTTCTTAAACTTTTTTCATCAATGTCTTACAATTTTCTGAATACAGGTCTTTTTACCACCTTGGTTAAATTTCTTTCTAGGTATTTTTTTAAAGATTTTATTTATTTATCTTTAGAGGGCAAGGGAAGGAGAGAGGGCGAGAAATATCAATGTATGGTTACTTCACATGTATCCCCTGCTGAGAACTGGCCTGAAACCCAGGCATGTGCCCTGACTGGGAATCAAACTGCGACCCTTTGGTTGGCAGGCCCGCGCTCAATCCACTGAGCTACACCAGCCAGGGCTCTCTTCCTAGGTATTTTTTATGCAAGTATAAATGTCATTATTTTCTCAAGTTCTCTTTTTGATAACTCATTATAAATGTATAAATAGGCAATTTTTGGGCTTCTGGTCAAGATGGCAGCATAGGCAAACATGGTTTGCCTCTTTGCACAACCACATAAAAATTACAAGTAAATATAGAACAATCATCACTCAGAAACATCAGAAATTGGGTTGAATGGAAGTCTGACAACTATAGAAATACAGAAAACTCATCCATCTAGACTGAGTTGGCAAGCTAGTGCCATATCTGATACTCTATCAATCTGGCTGACACTGTTTGACCCACCTTCGAAATACTCAGAGACTCTGCTCCACCCAACTTATGAAACAACCCAAGTTGTTTTTCCATATGAATGGCTGGTCTTGGATCATGCTTCACAACTTCCTAAATCCTATCAAACAAGCAACAGCTGGTTTCAGTGAGCCCTAGCAACAGCCAGATTAGATTCACAGCCTGGCTTCACCTGGGAATTTATAAGCCTACCACAAGTAGCAGCCATCTCAAATTGCTTTAAAGCTCAGGCAGGGTGCTCTGGGAAAAATATAGGTGGAAGCTGACCTTGGCCTGCTCCACCTGGGAAACTCCAGGACCAATGCACCCAGCGAACATCTACAGACCGTGTCAGAACACCACCACCCTGCCCATGCACAACTGAATCTCCATGGAGGGTGGAGGTTGGTGGTCATAGCCAGTCCTTGCTGCTGACTGGCCTGGGTAAATCCCTTCCATTGATCTGCCAATAGCAACCAAGGTTCAACTACAAGAAGAGCATATATCAGTCCACAGTACTCAGGTGGGCACATCCCAAGTACCCAGCTTGGGTGATAAGGGAGGCTGTGCCACTGGACCCTACAGGACACCTACTACATTAGGCCACACTACCAAGACTCAGAGCCAAAGCAGCTCTACCTAATACATAGAAACAGACACAGGGAGGCTGCCAAAACAAGGAGACAAAGGAACATAGACCAAACGAAGGAACAGATCAAAACTCCAGAAAAGAGCTAAGCAAAATGGAGACAAGCAATCTATTATATGCAGAATTCAAAACACTTTATAAGGATGCTTGAGGAACTTAGTGAAGATGTCAGAAGCATAAAAAAGACCCAGTTAGAAACAAAGGATACACTAATTGAAATAAAGAACAATCTTCTGGGAAACTACAGTAGGGCGGATGAAGCTGAGGATCAGATCAATGATTTGGAACATAAGGAAGCAAGAATCAACCATGCAGAACAACAAGAAGAAAAAGAATCCAAAACACTGGGGATAATATAAACAGTTTCTGGGACAATTTTAAGCAATCCAACATTTGTATAATAGAGATGCCAGAAGGAGAAGACAATGAACAAGAAATTGGAAATTTATTTGAAAAATTAGTGAAAGAAGCCTTACCTAATTTGGTGAAGAAACTGGACATGGAAGTCCAGGAAGCACAGAGAATCCCAAACGAGATGAATGCAAAGAGGCACACTGCAAGGCACATCATAATTAAAATGCCAAAAGTTAAAGATAAGGAGAGAATCTTAAAAGGAGCAAGAGAAAAGAAGTGAGTTAACTACAGGGAAGCTCTCAGAAGAATGTCAGCTAATTTCTCAAGAGAAACTTGCAGGCTAGAAAGGATTGGCAAGAAATACTCAAAGTCATGAGGAGCAGGGTCCTTCAGCCCAAATTGTTCTACCCAGCAAATTTACCACTTAGAATTGAAGGGCAGATAAAGTGCTTCCCAGACAAGGAAAAACTGAAAAAGTTCATCATCACTGAACCATTATTATATAAAATGTTAAAGGAACTTATTTAAGAAAAAGAAGATCAAAACTATGAATGATAAATTGGCAAAAAATACATATATACCAACAATTGAGTCTAAAAAACAAACTAAACAAACAAGAACAAAGATGGAATCATGGATGTTGAGAGCATTTTAGCGGTTGCCTGATGGGAGGGGAATGTGAGGGAATGGGTGATGAAATGGGGGAATGGGTGAAGAAATGAGGGAATTAGGAAGTACAAATAGGTAGTTACAGAATAGTCATGGGAATGTAAAGTACAGTATAGGAAATGGAATAGTCAAAGAATTTATATGTATGATCCATGGACATGAACATTGGTGGGTAGATTGCCCTCTCACTTTGGGTTTTTTGTTGTCCTGTTTCTAATTATTTTAGGTATAAGGTTAGAATGTTTATTTAACATATTTTTTTCTTGAGGTAGGCCTGTATTGCTATGAATTTGCTGCTGAAACTGTTTTGGCTGTGTCCTGTTGATTTTAGGATCATTGTGATTTCATTTTAATTAGTCTCAAGATATCTTTTGATTTCTTCCTTAGTCTCACTGTTAATCCATTCATGGTTTAGAAGCATCTTCTTTAGCCTCTGGGTGTTTCTGTGTGGGGGGTGGGGGGTTAGTTTTCTTGTAATTGATTTCAAGTTTCAAACAATTGTGATTGGAGAAGATGCTTGTTCTGATTTTGATCTTAAATTTATTGAGACTTTTGTGTCTTAACATTTGGTCTATTCTGCAAAATGTTTCATGTGCTCCTGAAAAGAATTATGTTCTGCTGCTTTGCGGTGAAATGTTCCAAAAATATCAATTAAATGCAGTTTGTCTAACATGCTATTTAAGGTTCCTGTTTCTTTGCTGACTTTCTGTCTGGATAATGTAAGTGGTGTGTTAAAGTCTCCTACTACTACTATATTACTGTCAATCTCTCTATATATTTGTACATATTTGCTTTATATATTAAGGTGCTCCAACATTAGGCCTGTAAATGTTTGTAACAGTTATATTCTCTTCCTGGGTTGATCCCTTTGTTATTATGAAATACCCTTCATGTCTTGTTATAGCCTTTGCTTTAAATTCTATTGTGTTCGATATAAGTATTACTTCTGGCTTTTTGTTTGTTTGCTTCTATTTATTGAAATAACCTTCTCCCACCCCTTTACTTTCAGTCTGAGTCTTTTGATTGGAAGTGGATCTCTTGTAGACAGTATATGTTTGGTTCTTATTTTATTTTCCATTCAGTCACATATGTCCTTTGATTCGAGCATTTAATCCATTTACATTTAAAGTAATTATTTATAAGTATATAGTTATTGATATTTTCTTACTCATAATTTTTCTTTTTTCTTGTTCTTCCTAAAGAACTCTCTTTTAAAAAGTCCCCTCATATACCATGTTCATAGATCAGAAGAATTAATATAATCAAAATGTCCACACTCCCCAAAGCAATTTATAGATTCAATGCAATATCTATTAAAGTACCAAAGGCATATTTCACAAATATAGAACAAACATTTCAAAAATTCATATGGAACCATAAACAACCCTGAATGGCTGCAGCAATTTTGAGAAAGAAGAACAAAGTAGGAGGGATCACAATACCTGATAGTAAGCTGTATTACAAAGCCACTGTGATCAAAATAGCCTGATAGTGGCATAAGAACAGACACATAGACAAATGGAACAGAATAGAGAGCACAGAAATTAAACTAAGACTCTGTGGTCAATTAATATCTTACAAAGAGGGCAGAAGCATAAAATGGAGCAAAAATAACCTCTTCAACAAACAGTGTTGGGAGATCTGAACAGCTATACACAAAAACATGAAACTCCATCACCAACTTACACAATACACAAAAATAAATTCAAGGTGGATAAAATTTTAACTATAAGTTGTGACACTATTAAAGTCCTAGAGGAAAACATAGGCAGGAAAATCTCAGACATTCCATGCAGCAATATTTAAACTGATATGTCTCAGAGAAAGGGACATGAAGGAAACAATAAACAAATGGGATCTCATCAAAATAAAAAGCTTCTGCATGGCTAAAGAAAAGAACAGTAAAATGAAAAGATAACCAACTTTATAGGAAAACATACTTGCCAATGATATCTCAGACAAGGATTCAATTTCTGAAATATATAAAGAAGTCACATGACTCACCTCTAAGAAGACAAGCAACCCAATTCAAAAATGGGTAAAGGACTTGAACACATATTTCTCCAAGGAGAACATATAGAGGGTCCAGAGGTGTATGAAAAGATGCTCTGTATTGCTAGCTATCAGAGAGATTTAAATTAAAAGCACAGTGAGATACCACTTCACACCAGTCAGAATAGACATCATAAACAAAGCAACAAAGAACAAGTACTGGAGAGATTGTGGAGAAAAGGGAACCCTAGTGCACTGTTGGTGAGATTGCAGACTGGTGCAACCACTATGGAAAACAGTATGGAATTTCCTCAAAAAACTAAAACTGGAGCTGCCTTTTCACCCAGCAATTCCACTGCTGAGATTATACCCTAAGAATCCTGAAACACCAATCCAAAAGAACCTGTGCACCCCAATGTTCATAGCAGGACAATTTACAATAGCCAAGTGCTACAAGCAACCTAAGTGCCCATTGGCAAATGAGTGGATCAAAAAACTATGGTACATTTACACATGGAATTCTATGCAGCAGAAAGAAAAGAAGGAGCTCTACTCTTTGCTGCAGCATTGATGGAACTGGAGAGCATTGTGCTAAGTGAAATAAGCCAGGCAGTGAAAGACAAATGCCGTGTGATCTCACATTTAACAGGAACCTAATCAGCAAAAGGAAGAAGCAAAAAATATATAACCAAAGACGTTGAAATTCAGAACAGGTTGACAGTGACCAGAGGGAAGAGGAGAGGTGATTATAGGGGAAAAGGGTGAAGGGTTTGCAGGAAGAAGTATAAAGGACACATTGACAATAACAAGTGGGGGATGGAAACAGGGCGGGAGGTCAGGAGGGCTGGGATGATTGGTAGGAGTGGGAGGAAAAGGAATGGTAGTACAGAAAACTGTACTTGAACAACATTAAAAATGTTTTTAAAAAGTCTCTATAACATTTCTTATAATAGTGGTTTGGTGGTGATGAACCCCTTTAGCTTTTGCTTTTCTTAGAAGCTTTTTATCTTTCCTACAATTCTAAAGGACAGTCTTGCTGGATAATCTTGTTTGTATGTCCTTGCTTTTCATTGTCCTCCCTTTTGGTCTGCAAAGTTTCTATTGAAAAATCAGTTTACAGTCTTATGGGAAGCTTCCTTGTGGGTAACTGCTTTTATTTGTTGTTTTTAAGACTCTTTCTTTGTCTTTAAACTTTGGCATTTTAATTATGATGTGTGGGTCTCTTTGGGTTCATCTTGTTTGGGACTCTCTGCACTTATGGACTTGTGTGTCTATTTCTTTTGCCAAGATAGGGAAGCTGATTCCCTCTAATGTGGTCTTTACTTCAGTTACTGTATTTTTTATTTCCAGCTGCTCCATTTTTTTATGTTTCTATCTCAATTTTTATGTCTCTTATCTTTTTGTTGAAGTTTTCACTAAATTGATTTACTTTTCTCCTCAGTTTATTGAGCATTCTTATAACCAATATTTTGAACTCTGCATCTGGTAGATTGCTCATCTCTTTTTCATTTAGTTCTTTTTTCTGGGGATTTGTACTATTCTTTTATTTGGGATAAGTTTTTTTGTTTTCTCATTTTGGCTACCTCCCTGTAGCCAAATGCATTATGTAGATCTGTTATGTCTTTCAGTCTTACCAGAGTGATGTAATGTAGCTGTTCTGTGGGGCCCAGTGATGCAGTCACCTTGTCACTTGAGTAGGTGCTGTAGGGGTGTTCCTTGTGTGGGTCATGGGTGTCCTCCTGCTGTAGTTGAGACTTGGTTATTTTTATGATGTCAGTAGGAAGGAGCACCCCTCAGGCTGACTGGCTGTGAGTACAGGCAGACAAATTGTTGTGCAGGGGCTGACCACATGGATGGGGATTTGCATTAGTGGGACTATAATGCCTGCTGAGTCCACCCTTTGAATCTATTCTTTGTGGAGGTGGTTGGGTGGTGCTCTGATGTGGTCTGAAGCCAGCCATTTGGTATGTTGGTTTTGTGGCCTCTTGGAAGTTGTTCTGGTCAGGCCAAGGTCAGCCACTGTCTGTGCCCGGCCTAGGGCCACATGGTAGGAGCTATAATATGATCTGCAGATGGTTGATGTCTGTGTTAGGTTTAGGAAGTGTCTGTGAGAGGCTAGGCTGTGAATGAAGGCAGCTGCCACTAGAGCAGGGCTTTGGGCCACTTACCAAGGGGTATGGGGCATGCTGAGGCCAGACACTGCTTGCTGCTGGTTGGTGAACCTTTGAGATATTTCAGTAAAGTCTTCAGGTTGAACCAAGCCCAGACATTTTTTTGGAACCACCAATGAAATAGATTCTAGCAGGTCAGGCTGGAATGGGTTGGGCTGGGTCTCAGGGAATCTCATTCAAGCAAGGTGAATGGTGCTAGCCAATTTAATAGAGAGTCAGATTTGGCATTCACCTGTGCCTACTAACTGGGTGGGGGAGGGCTCAACAACAACAACAAAAAACAATGACACCTGCCAGCACTTTTGTCCCTGGCCAAGCTGCCACTCTAGCCCTCATTTAGAAGCCAGATAATTCAGTTCTTCCCCATAATATCTGGAACTTTCCAAGCTGATGCTCATGCTAGAACTCAGAGTGAATGAGTTTGTGAGCAACTGGGTCTGTGCACAGTCTCTTTAAGACCTGCAGTGCCTAAGTCTCCAGAAGCTCTCTGTTTTACTCAGTCTCAATCCTGCTGGTTTTCACAGACAGCAGTTATGGGGACTTCTTTTTTTTGGTATTAGAGCTTGAAGTGAGCTGGGACCCCTTGTGCCTCATGAGGGACCTCCACCACTGAAATAGCCCTCTTATATTAACTACCACACTATAGGTATGGGACCTGGACATTCTGAATCTCCTTCCCTCCTACCAGTCTCATCATGGATTCTGTATTTCCTTCATTATAGGAATTCTATTCAGCTAGTTTTTAGGTGGTTCTCAATGATGGTTGTTTTATAGTTTAGTTGTAATTTTGATGTGGTTGTGGGAGGAAGTAAACACTGAATTTATCTACTCAGCCATCTTACTAGGAGTATGTGTATATATTAATATTTTAAATAAGCCTCTATTTTTTCTTTATAGATGATCCTATTATCTATAAATAATGGCAGTTTCTTTTCTTTCAGTTCTCCCCTTCCTTATGCAGTTTTTTTCTTCTTAGAATTACAAATAAATCATTTCTTAAAGTCTGGCAAAATCATTTAAGTAGGGTCTTTGAGGACAGGAGAAGACTTTGAGTATCTTCAAATTTACTAATGCTTTTGGTCTGTCAAATTTTCTTTTAGTTTTTCAAAGATATTTGATAAACTTAATTCCCATATATATTAAAGCATCTTGAATTAACTTTTCAACTCATTTGAATTCTGCTTCTATGAGTACTCTCGTAGTGGGTATTTGGGGAGCTCCAGCCAAGATGGAGGCATAGGTTGAAACCCTTTGCTTCCTTGAACGACCAAAAGGAGGATAACAACTAATCTAAAAACAATAAACAACCAAAAGTGCCAGAAAATCAAACTGCATAGAACTCCAACAACCAAGGAATTAAAGAAAAAATCAACCAGAACAACCAGACTGGTAAGATGGACCACGTGGGTCAACTCCAGAAAAACCCGAAGTGAGGCAGCTGAGTGGCGGGTCTAACCACCAAGCTGTGTGGGAGGCCTGACTTAAGGGGAAAACTGAGACTCAGAGCTGACTGTAGTCTAAGGCTCAGGTTGCTGCAGCGGGAGATACTTCCAGGTTGACATGAGAGTCTGTTGGAAAGTGCATTAGAGATGAGCAGGCAAGGTACATTATTCCCTCTCTGGCCCCTCCCCCACAGCAAAGAGGGTTGCCCTGCCCAGGTGAATACCTAAGGTCCCGCCCCTTACAACTTATCAGGTACCCCAAGACAAAGAAGTACAGCCCAAATGAAAGAACACAGCAAAACCTCAGAACTAAGCGATGAGGAGATTGCCAATTATCTGATAGAGAATTTAAAGCCTTGGTAATCAAAATGCTCACAGAACTTACTAAGCTTGGTGAAAAAATGAAAGAACAAATGAAAGATACCCAAAATGAAGTAAAGCAAAATATTCAGGGAACCAACAGTGACAAGAAGAAAACCAGGATTCAAAGCAATGATTTGGAACAAAAGGAAGAAATAAACATCCAACTGGATCAGAATGAAGAAACAAGAATTCAAAAAAATGAAGAGAGGCTGAGGATTCTCTGGAACAACCTGAAATGTTCCAATATCCAAATTATAGGAGTGCCAGAAGGAGAACAACAACAGCAATAAATTGAAAACTTATTTGAACAAATAATGAAGGAAAACTTCCCCAATTGGGTGATGAAAATACACTTCCAGGACATCCAGGAAGCCCAAAGAGTCCCAAAGAAGTTGGACCCAAAGAGGAACACACCAAGGCACATCATCATTAAGTTACCTAAGATTAAAGACAGAGAGAATCTTAAAAGAAGCAAGGAGAAATGAGACAGTTACCTTCAAAGGAGTTCCCATAGCCTATCAGCTGATTTCTTGAAAAAAACCTGACATGCAAGAAGGGGCTGGAAAGAAATATTCAGAGTCATGAAAGGCAAGACCCTACATCCAAGATTACTCTATCCAGCAAAGCTTCCATTTAAAATGGAAGGGCAGATAACGTGCTTCCCAGATGAAGTCAAATCAAAGGAGTTCATCATCACCTAGTCCTTATTATATGAAATGTTAAAGGGACTTATCTAAGAAAAAGAAGATAAAAAAATATGAACAATAAAATGACAACAAATTCACAATTCTTTTATTTTAGGTTTATTTGTTGATACAAATAAAAGAAAAACAATGAAAACAAAAACTAAGCAAACAACCAGAACAGGAACAGAATCAGAGAAATGGACACCACACAGAGGGAGTTCAGTGGGGAATGGGAAGGGAGGAATAGCAGAGGAGAGGTACAGTGAAGAAGCATAATTGGTAGGTATAAAATAGATGGGGAAAGATAAAAATGGTATAGGAAACAGAGAACTCAAAGAACTTATATGTACAACACATGGACATGAACTAAGGAGGAAAATGCTGGAAGGTTGGGGGGGAATGGTAGAGAGGGGATAAAGGGGAAAATTGGGAAAACTGCAATAGCAGAATCAATAAAAATACTTAAAAAAATAAAATAAATAAATAACAGTTTTTGAACTCATAAAAAGTGGGTATTTGAGTAGCATAAGTTCTATAAACATTTGTATTGTCTTTCACATTTAAATAAAAATATGTTTGAATATAAAATTCAAGGTTTAACTCCCTTTCCTTAAAAATTTAATAAATATTATTACTGTACTGTCTTTTTGCATTGGGTGTGAAAAGTTGGATGTCTTTAAATTTTAGTTGCCTTTTCTTATAATTACATTTCTCTTGAAAATTTTGAACTTTTTATCTTTTTTAAGTCATGTACAAAGGGTAGGCAAAAGTAGGTTTACAGTTGTAAATATGCAAGTTTTTTCTTGTATTTATTAATTATTTTAGCATTATTACTGTTATTATTATTAACCTACTTTTGCCCACCTCAGTATTTCTTTTTTTCTTCTATAGTATTTTTAATTATATTTTGATTATGCTATTACAATTCTGGTTTTTCCTCTTTTGCCACCCTCTACACAGTACCTCCTACTCTCTCTCAGAAAATCCCCCTACCATAATTCATGTCCATGAGTTATGCATATAAGTTCTTTGACTATTTCATTTCCTACACTGTACTTTACACCCCCATTGCTATTCTGTAACTACCTATTTGTACTTTTTTTTTTTTTAGATTTTTAAGTACATTTCTTTTTTTTTCCAATTTTTTAATTTAATTATTTTTCAAGTACAGTTTTCTGTCTATTACTCCCACCCCCCACCCTCCCCCCTATTTGTACTTCTTAATTTCCTCACCTCTTCACCCATTCAACGCTTCCCTCCTTCCATGTGGCAACCTTGCAATAACTAACTTCTTTTTCTCCTTTTAAGATTCTCTCCTTATCTTTAGCTTTTGGCATTTTAATTATGATGTGCCTTACAGTGTGCCTCTTTGCATTCATCTCGTTTGGGATTCTCTGTGCTTCCTGGACTTCCATGTCCAGTTTCTTCATCAAATTAGGTAAGGCTTCTTTCACTAATTTTTCAAATAAATTTCCAATTTCTTGTTCATTGTCTTCTCCTTCTGGCATCTCTATTATACAAATGTTGGATTGCTTAAAGTTGTCCCAGAAACTGTTTATATTATCCCCAGTGTTTTGGATTCTTTTTCTTC